>NC_141220.1:18215000-18522500 GCF_054856515.1 Filicampus tigris | reverse complement strand
CCTCAGGAAAAGTCTACTTAGCTAAATGCTAACAAACTATCAAAACAGGCCACTGACATGCTCACAGTTAGCTTCTGAGTCGCGATGTTATACAGACATTAAACTCAACTCATCATTTTATTTGGCCAGCGCAAGCTAATCATGTGCGTCAACTTCATGTTTCTTGCTCAAATACTACAATTGCAAATTGTCTTCTTTCTTAGTTAACATTGAGATATTTCAAGCTCCCACCCTTTTCCCCCCTCACCTTTTTTACGCCGCCGGCGCCATGACATTTCTCTAATACAGAATGTATGAAAGCGTACATTCTCATGTGATAAAAGTGCGTCCAACGCCACTCTGAGGCCGCGACGGTCAATAGCAATTGCGATGCCGGGCGAACCTATTAAAAAGAAGCAGTGTATGTCAGACCCATAAACAAGCCGGAGCGCGCTGCTTATTGAGAGGTTGCGCCGTGCTCGCCGATGTGCGGCCGGAGGGGAAACAAAGTGATGAGGATTTAATGATATCCAGCTTTGAGGCTATTGATAGTGGAGTCAATGGGCTGCACCGTGGGCGTCTCTGTGATACACAGCAGATTAGCGGCTCCGTGCCACATGAAAACGTCGGCGATCAATAGGACACAGGGGAGAATCAATAGCGGTCTGACGACTACTGCGGCTTTTATTTGGTGGATGGCCCGGCTGTCAGCTCGCTATTAAGTGCGCCCATAAAGCATGCACGGCAGCTGTGTCGCACACATCCTCCTCCTGCAGGCCCGATCATAATGAATATGAATGCTCTGTTCGCTCTTTCATTACACGGCTTTACACCTCGCCGAGCTTGTCTCGCGTGGAATGTGAATGACACCTTTATTGGGCTGAAAAGCAAAAAGCCTCACAGGTGAGGGGAAAATATTCCACTTTTCCGTACACGGAATGCTTTGAAGCGAGAGGAGTGGGAGGAAGAAGAGAGTTAATTGCAGCATGCGAGGAATTGGCAGAATATTCAAACGCGACCCAAATAGCATAATCACAATTACCTGGCTTGTCATGCTTCATTATAGTCCAGAGATCTTCGATTAATTAGCAATATTGTGCACACCGAGTGAGAGAATTGGACAGTAATTACATTAACCTCCCTATCACACCTTGTCTTTTACAAGACATGTCTGAGCAATAAAAAGATTGCCGCTGCATACATGATTACGCGTATCCTTGACAGTGTCCGCCTTCCAAATTGATCCAATTAGCCACTGGGGGCTAATTCAATTACTCACTCTCTCCATCTTTCTGTCCTTGCTGCCATAATAATCATAACGCTCGAGCAGGTTATCAGTGGTTACATGCGTGTAGCCAGCACATTTAATCTGATATGAGAAAACATAGATGAGGCGTCAGCTGTCGTCCATAGGTGACAGACAAATGTCATGCTCAGAACACTTTCTGGTGAGGAAGTCAACGACAGGAACATCAATGGCATATGATATTCCCTTGCTAGATTGCATTGAGGTTCTAGATTACAGATTTTTAAGACATCGGTTATGATGTATTTTTATAGTATACAGGCAAATACAAATTTCGAGGTTAGTGTGTTTAGTGTAGTACTACATTGTGCCACAACTTGCCAGGAAGCATTAACATTTTGGATACATCATGGACCCCTGTTTAGAAGCTTTAAGCTTCAGGGGGAGTCCATTTTTCACAATGTAAACAATATTTTGTTTTTCGATACAATGTGGAAATAAACTTTTAAAAAAATGAAAAATTGATGAGCTTAAAGCGGAAGTTGTATTTTTTTCCAGAATGTGTTCCCAGCAGGCCCACGAGTTGAAACACGGCATTCTGATTAATTTTGCGGAATATAAGTTAAGCAGCAAAATGCATTCGTTTTTAGCCCTCTCTGGGGGCGGCCATTTTGTCTTCTGTCGACTGAAAATGACATCACAACTGCTCACAACGACCAATCACGGCTGACCTGTTTTCTGAATCTGAGCCGTGATTGGTCGTTGTGAGCAGTTGTGATGTCATTTCCAGTCAACATTGGACAAAAAGGCCGTCCCCAGAGATGGCTAGAAAACGAGTGGATAACACTTATTCCACAAACGCAATATTTATCAGAATGCCCTGTTTCAACTAGTGGGCATGCATAGGACATATTCTTGAAAAAAATATGTTTGCGTCAACTTCCGCTTTAAAGCATGTGGGAGCGGTAAAACTAGAACAGTTGTGTATCTCTCAATATTACACATATTCACCTGTTGCAGGTGTTTGAAAAAAGGACCATAGCAAGGAAAGGGAGGTTGACTGCAAAAACTTTCGATGAGAGTGTGAGCTCACTTCAATGGAAGAACATCGCCGTATGATTAGCATGCACAGTGCAGCCCAGGAGTTGATATTAGTCCAAACAGTTCTCATGCACACACGAGTAATCTCACGCGTTTGGTTGTGAGCACAGCAGCAGACGAGGCGAGAGCGGAGCAATCTCGCTCACTTGAACGGATAATAAAGGTTGGAGAGGTGCGAGGACGAAGCCGGCGCTCCGGCGGATACATTTATAATTGGCACGCTTGAAGAGATTGAGAATTAACTTCGGGACTTGCTCGTCTTTGTCGCTGTTAAGATGAAACTCGGCTCACAAATGGAGGCTGGACGGAAGGCCGAAAACTCATTAAAATGACATCGGCTGCCAGTTTGGGTGCTCGACTGACTGCGGAATGAATTGAAATGCCATGCGGTGAACTTTTGAGTGGTGGTCGCGTTGCATAATATCAGAGAAAGCAGAAAAACATGGCCGACTGAAATATGAAATGGAAATACTTAGATCTGTACTTCTGTGCTGTGAAAGAATTGAATATAGTGGATAGAAACTCTAGAATCAAACGCAACTCAGGTTATACGATTCAGTTGTAGTTTTCTATGAAAATCTATCTCTTGCATCGCACAAAACTTTGAAATTTGAAATGGAGACATCAGCACACCGAGACCTCAGGAGCGATTTGCAATTAACTCTGAACGTGTGAAAAATCTTTGGATATTTGTTCCTTATTACCAAAGGCGGACGGGTTGAATTGCACATATTTGGTTTTGATCAGACAATATCTGTTGTTTTTAACGTTGGGCAATCAATAGAGAATCTTTAGAGAAAAGTATATGCAGTCAGACGAAAAAAAAAAAATAAATAACATTTTAATTTTACAAAATGAGGACTTATGTCATGTGAATTTGAGTTGCGTTGTTGTAAGAATGGACTTTGAAATATCAATAGATCCTAAATGTTATCATTACACACAAAGCTGGGCATTTCACTAAAATTTCCCGGTTCGTTTATCGCCTTCTGTCTGCAGCCGGGGTACCCTTCGGCTGTCCTATCTGCCTTTTTGTCCGGCTGGACCAAATAGTAATCGCCTATAGGCCGGTCCGCCTATTATTTTAAACGGGCTTCCGTTTGCGTTTCCGTCTACCAACTGCGACCTGCCCCTCCTTCTCTGCTTAGTTTGTCAATTTTTTAAAGTTTCCCGGTTATGTTTATCGCCTACAAAATGGACGTCCGTCATAGGCGAACCGGTCCGTCACATAAGCGGAATGCCCAGCTCTGATTGTACAATTAATCATTCACTTCTGTGGATGTTTATATTTGTCAAACGTAAAACAAACGTTTACTGCGTTTACTAGGGGTGGAACAGCAAACGGTTTGAACCGGAAAAATGCGAGGGCATCGATGCAATCGAATCGTTCCACTTTGAAATGTATCAAGATAGGTGTCGAATTGTCTTTTATTGGAGAGATATATCTTAGAAGGAATTGGCCCATTTACAGTAGTGACAACTTCATTCAAATGTGTGTAAAATGATAACAAAAAGGTAATTGCATCATACCCTCTCAAACGGAGCCATACCATAACAAATCGAATCGTAATCTCACTGGGTCAAACCGAATCGTTCCACTTTCAAATCGAATCGTCGTTTCACCCCTAACTTATTGAAAATCGTATCATCTTTTGTGTCCAATGACTAAGCGATCCCTGTAGATGGCGGCGTTGCATCGCTTTGGATTTGAGATCAGCACAGCTTTTGAGTAGAAGAAAAAGATTATGGGGTGAATCTCGGCTTTTGTTGGACCTTAGAGGTTCCACTGTACTTACAACAAAATAGCATAATGAAGAAAATTTGGATCTCCAGCAAACCAGTCCGAGGTTTTTTAACCAACAAGTGTCACCAGTGGTTGTTGAATCTGTGATAGCTTGAGCTATAATGACGGAGCCATTCAAGATAGAGAACATACGCAGAGAGCTTCTCATCTCTGTGGGTTGGTTCCTAAGCGCGTCATGTTACATTCAGGCCAAGTTTGATCGCTAATGAGCTGCAACAGAACCACACACTTGGTGTTGACAACGGCCCGTGGGAGTCATGTTTGCCACCCCTCCAAACACACACGCACACGCACGCTTACAGCCTTTGCTCCTTCGGGTGCTTTCCTCAAAACGTCTGTGTGTGGATCTGGCTTGCTCATGAAGTGAGCGTACAAACAGAGCTTTAATCAGGGAATTGTTTGGGGTGGCGGGGAAGTGGGGGGTTTGTTTTAGCCTGTGATTATAACACCAGATCAATGAGGACTCCTGCTCAGAAGTGTGTGGGCAATAAAGCGCAGGCTTTACATCAAATATTCATCGCCAGCTCTCCCAGAGGATCCAGCATCACAGACAAGCACTGTCTTTTGTTCTATACGCAGCAGATGGAAAACAAAAACAGCAAGTAAACTCCCTGTAAGAACGAGCTGCCCCAAATTGCTCCTTATGTAAGAAAAGTTACAAACTGCAGTAATTATCTACAAAGTGTTTCTTTATGTTTACAGGAAACATCGGGCCATTCAACAGTGTCTTTCTCACCGCAACCCCGCAACCCCGCCACCACCCTCAAAAGATGGAGCAAGGATGATGTAATTTTTTTTCCCATAGCTTTGTGTCTGCTGGCAGACGGACTCTTGAGTTTTAAATACAAAGTAATTAATGACATCCTGTAACCACAAATACATGATAGGTAGACACTCCACCAGACATATTTACGCAGAGCTGGTCATTCCGCCTGCGGACACGTGTGGTAGTTTGTCCAAGTTGGTAGTCGGAAACGCTAACGGAAGCCCGTTTAAAATCATACCTATAGGCGATTACTGTTTTTTCAGGCCGGACAAAAAGGTGGATATACGGACGGCGAAAAGGTACCCCGGCGTAGGCGGTCGACGATAAACGAACCGCATATTTTTAGTAAAATGGCAACTCTGTATTTACGATCCTTATGTATTTCATGTAGCTTAACATGCATGTTAGGGCTGAAGAATTACAGTTAATTGTATTAAAATCGACATAGCAATGTAGTAGAATGCAATTTTCAGATCGCCAAGGCTGCAATTTGGGTGTGGAAACCTCACGTCATTGGTCAGTCAGTAGCTTTATTTTTAATTTATATATGTATATTCTATTAGTGAGCGAGTTAGTGTGGAGCCATTAAGTTTTGACATTGACAGTAACATTCGGGTTGTATTCACACAAACTCATTTTGGCACCTAAAAAAGGAGATATTAGAAAATACAATATTATATGTTTTCAAATGCTCTATCGTCATATTTCCCATCCATGTCTATCTTTTTTTTTCCAGGGCAGGGCTTCTACTTTTTTCAGTTTTAACATCCCGAGATTCACCCCAGTCTGCCCTGCAATGCTTTGTCATGACAAAGTGTTTAGTCTACACTTCAGGACTCCCGCTAGAGGGCTGAAGCGGGACTCAAGTGTTTTAAGATGTAACGTGAAGATGAATAATGAATGTTAAACCACCAAAGTGCACGGCCTCATCCCTCAACAAGTCACAAGCATGGTGTATGTAACGCTATGTAATTAGTGGAAAATCACATATATGTATACTGTATGTTTTTCAAAGACAATAATATGACTCAGTAGAAAAATGAAGCAAACATTATTTTGAGTACAGCCTGTACTCTCTACAGGACTCAAAAATGTTTCAACCCCACTTTTCTGTGATGTCATTTTCAGTCGACAGAAGTGACAAAATGGCCGCCCCCTGAGATGGCTAAAAACGGGTGCAATTTGCTGCTTAACTCATATTCCACAAACACAATATTAATCAGAATGCCTTGTTTCAACTAGTGGGCCTGCTGGGAACATATTCTTGAAAAAAATATGTTTGGGTTGACTTGCAAAGTGTAATTTAACTTGGACTCTGCTGTATAAATGTGTTGCACACCACACAAAAAGTCTTTTTTGAGCTAAGGGGTGGAGTTGGTTCCCTTGCTCAAGTGAAACTCGACTGTGGACAGAAAGCAGATGAGCATCTCTCCAACAGCTTGTTGCCATTTTCATATTTTGCCTACTTGACCTGTGACCCTCCATTTCCATGGCCCAAAGTCCTTACAGATGAGCTAATGCTGCCCCACATAAGCTATACAGCTTATAGGCTTTTCTCGCAAATTTCACATGCTTTAATTGGTTCCGCCTGTACTCAAAGGTAGTTAAGGATGGTAATTATGAAACTATTATTTATCATTCAAAATCCACAGCGAAGCAAACAGATTCTGGTGGATGTCAAACGTGAAAAGTTCACTGGGTCACAATTTAATTGCGTTGTTAGCCGGAGAAGCGGAAGGCCTTGAAGCAATTAGTGTCAGTTTATAACACGTAAAGAGTATCGAGTTAACACAACAGCTCATGGCGATGCAAACCACTTTATTTTTTATTTTTTCACATTTGACTGTATTTACTTGAATCAAAGCAACAAGTGATATGATTATCTGTCTAATTAAGCTGCCAAAACACAAGCGCGGTGCCGGAGCACCTCGGAAACACTGAGCGTGCGTTCATTAGCATGTGCCATAAGCTTATTAATCATCTAACAGCCAATTAGCACACTGTTACCATTTGCAGTGGGCGTGTAAATAAATTCCTGGGTTAATTTCTTCCTCCGATAATAAAAGGAGCATTATGAAAATGAGTTCTATGTAAATGATCTATGTCATTAATTGCACAGCGGCGATAGATGTTTGCCGTGCTCCGGTTTGGTGATGCAAGAAATATTTCCCAGGCTGTAAGGGAAATTAAACGTCCCGTTGCTTATTCCCTATAGGACTCCACGAGATGCAATAACGACATTTATCAGGCCTTGGGCGCACTGATAATGACAACGTTGCTGCTTGGCTCGCAGCAAGTGGGAGGTGGATGACAGTCCTCTCAGGCAGACAGCACGGACATGCAAAAAGGCACACAAGTTGGCCACAGGAGAAGGGGAAAAGCATGTGCTTTAATGGCTATCAGCCGCTGGTAATTAATAATAATTGCCTTCTAATAAGGGTTGTGCCATTAGCACATTAGCTCTCGGTTGAGAGGCACCACAGTGGAACAGGGATTCACTTGACCAAAATAAACACGCACGCTGCGTCCATTGAAAACAACCGATGACCACACGGCTCTAAAACAAATTAGCTGGTTTACGTCTCCCCAAGTAATCCCATCAAGTCCGCAGAGCGTGTTTACTGACAAGTGAGGGATGTCCGCCTGTCTTTGCACTGTCTTTAAACCTCACCTCGCCACGCAAGCGAGCATGCGAGCGACTGCCGCCCGCCATGTTGCGGCGTCTTGATGAATGCTTCAAGCTGGTCTTAACCATGCATGTGACAGAGCAGGAAATGGAGGCCGCAGCAGACGGGAGTAGATGAATGAAGCATTTAGGTGAGGTGGCTTCCATAAAACAGCCCCTATGTGCAATAACAGGCTCGCTACTGCTGACACGCTCGGACTTTCTGACTGTGCAGCACAAACACACTCAGCGCGGACACAAGCAGGAGAATCAAGCTTCATCAATGCCAAAAACACATACTTAGTGTGAGTGGGGATCCACTCTAAGACCGCAAGCATGCGTCGATTGCACACTCATCCACCTCAAAATTAGGTGCACCGGGAACACCACCCCTCCGGAACGAGAGCTGTCTTCCAAGCAATATGCCTTTACAAGATACAGTGGTGCCTTGAGATACAAAGTTCAATTTGTTACTTGACCACATTCGAAACTCAAAACAGTTTATTAGGAGTGCAACAACAATACATGTTTCGAATTAATGGTTAATTTCTTTAACTCTAAGTCGTTGAGAAATTCGCTAAGAAAGCTACTTTTTGTAAATGTTATTGTCCTCATCACTGCAAGTACACTTACACATTGTCTAATACAAGCAGGCCATCGAAATAGTACTGACTTTGTTACTTCGGGTGTCAGAAGCCAAAATTATTTCATAACAAAAGTAGCAATAATTTAATATTTTGTACACCTTTTAAGAAACAACACCCCTGTAATTATCAGAGCTGGGCATTTTCCCAAAAATTTTCCGGGGAGGGAATAGTACCCGTCTATAGGCTGGTCCACCTCTAATTTTAAACGGGCGTCCGTTGGCGAGTCCAACTAAACTTTGAACTACACAACAAAACGAAACTACACAACATATAATACTATTGTTTTATGTTTATTTATGAAAAACAGATAAAGGACATACAGCAAATGTAAAACAATTCAGAGAACAGTGTGAACTAACCTTAAAACTTTGATTGTTAGGACCGGTGAAAATATGTAGTTGTCGTCATACAGAAACCTTGTATTTGTATTTTTTCCCTTTTCCTGACGAATATTACGGACCAAACCTGTAATCGCAATCAATATGTTTGTGCATTTTGTGTACTTTTAATTTTGAAAAATATACATTTTTAAATAAAGGGATGGAAACTATTTTTTTTTCACATCCAATTCATCAATTTAAAAAAAAATTGGCAGATTAATACATTTTGAAATGAATATTTGGTTGATAACCTACTGCCCACATTGTACTGGACATTACTGCCACCTACAGGAGTGGAGTACAACAGCCTCAAATTAAACAAAACTTGTTCAAATGTCCATCACTCTGCTGCTTGTCCCTACTCATCTTTTATTAATAGCTGAACAAATTCACAAACAGCTCATCTCCAGTCTGTTTACCCAGTTGTCTCTTGCTTCATTTTTCTCTCATACAGTATTCAATCATCACTAAGATTTGGTGGATTATTCTACCGCTCTCTCTGACATGATTTATTTTTTGGGGGGCCTTGGCAAGGGTCTGAGTGTCATTCTATTGTTGCTGCTTTCTGCTGAGGGCCCACAGGTATGCTAGCAATTATACGTGAGCGTAACAGGGCAGTATTTTTAGAGCCTGTGAACATTTGGTTGACAAATCAATTAACACTTAGATGATAGCAATTAAAAACAAACAAAACCTTCCCTGCGCTGTCATCTGCTGCTGAAAAAAAAAAAAAAAATCGCTTAATATAGCAGCAGACTCAAAGGAGCACTTGCCTGGACCCAATTTTCTGCAATCAATAGCAGCAGGCAGACAATATAGTTTGAAACAAGGAAACGCTGGGAGGGGCTGAGGGAGCAAAGGAGGAAGACGGGTCAATATGAGTGTTTGAGTTTAAGAGCATAGCAATAGAAAGAGCCTGAAGTGCTGCTGGATATGAGAGAGGAGGCGGCCAATCAGCCGGCCTCTTCAAAAATGAGAAAAGCCGCGCCATTTAACCTCCAGAGTCGAAAGACAACAGCTAAAGGGCGAGGGGCCGGGGGGATATGCTGCGCGAGCGCCTCCAGCTGTTATCAGCCGCCCCTTGGGACACTGGCAGGCGGCTGTGGCATTTCGGGTCAGGGAAGATTCCATTCTCTTGGTGATAACTCTGCAGGCGCTGTCTGTCAAAGTTGATGAAAATTCAAATAGTGCTGCAAGAAGCATGAATAGGGAGGCACTTGCCGCCCATCCAACGCAAATGTCACAGCCTCGCTAGCATAACAATGACAAGAAGCAGAGCCGGGCGGCCAAGCTAATGGAGAGCATTTTTCCAGTAAGTGAAGCTGTCGCCTCTGTGGGGGCCTGTCAATGTTACAGCGTGGCTTGCTGCGCCAGCGGAGCGGGCTGGCCGGGGACACCGCGTTATTGATCCGCCTGTAATCACACAAACAGTTTGGGCTGGAGAAAAGCCATAGTGTTCAAGACCCCAGCTGCGAAGACAAGATCTAATTTCTTTGCACAGCACAGGAAAGGCTGGAGGAGACGCCGCGGTGTCACTGATCTTTACCACAAGCCTCAAAGTGAAGAGCACGCCGATAGTGACACATGGCTGCCTGTCGCCACACTTGGACCCCCACCTTGCCCCCTTATGACCCTGTGGAAACACTTTGCAGAACTCATCAGCTCCTAGTCCTGAAGCACATGCTGCTGTCATCAAGGCCAGACTAGCTCAAAGATCCCTGTAAGAAACGTTGTAGGTTTCAAGAAAATCCAACATAGTGGCTTTTCCTTTTCACGTAACTTATTCTAAAATTGAATAAATGTTTTTTTTTCTGCAGCTATTTTCTGAAGAACACACAGTGTATTTTTGTGCGTTTTCTGTAATACCCTAAGATGCCACAAGATGGCACTAAAGTATTGGCTAATAGAAAAGTAGTCATTGCTGTCAAGAAAGTATTGTTACGGTGATACATCTCAACTGACACACTAAAACCTTTGTATGCGAGGAGCTCAGTTTAGCCTGGGTTGTTAGGGAAGTTACAGAGAGTCTTTGACTTGTGTATGTTTTTTGTTCTACTAAGTGGCTATCGTGGCGGCATGGTGGATGACTTGTTAGCACCGGTGAGGAGTTTGCATGCTCTCCCCATGCCTGAACAATCATTAGGCAGTTTACATGAATAATTATTACTTGTGTTTTTTGTTTTTTTGTAATAAATTGCAAAAAGCTAAATAAAAAAAAGACTTTTACGCATCGTAATTATGTGGTGCTGTGTGTGGAATGTTGAGGAAAATAATTTATTTAATCCAATTTGGAAGAAGGCTGTAATATAACAAAATTTGGAAAATGCAATGTGAACAATTTCCAGATGCGCCTCATGTTTGGAATTGATGATTTTGGATGCACAACATGTAGCTTTGACACAAGAACTCAAGTAGAACTGAAGCAGCCATGAACAAGCCCTCGCACCACATTTTCCAAAGATTTTAGTGGGTCTTGCCATGATGGACATGCGCATGAAATTCCATACTGATAAGTGAAACTTTGGTTGGGGCTGGGAGGCAATTTTTTTTCCTAACATTCTCAAAGGAGTTTTGCGGCGTCCTCACTGTCCTGTTTGGGACACTTAAAATGCCAACATTTTCAGTACATTCACTCACATAGCCATTTTCAGTCATTTTCAGTCTCAGTGCAAGTCATCCGTCATTGCAAACGACAACCATAAGAGCAAAACACACTAAAAGAGAGCCAGTCCAAACTACGTTATCTTTCCATTCAGCTCCTGTTTTGGATCTCATTCGATTGTGAAGGTGTCAACGTTACAAATGGGCCGACGGTGTGAAATATGACCTTGATACGATATATTTAAATGAACCTCTGTATTTATGGCATACTTAAGAAAACAGCGCTAAGATATAATCAGAGGGGATTGAAGTCGGTATTCACCGCGTTGCTTCAGCGTAAGCGGTGTCGAAGCAGATGTGCACAAGTCTGTGCGGCTTCAATCAAACGGCGCACCATGACGTCTTACAGCTTGCAGCCCGCCACCTGCATCTGCCCCCACCCCAGTTGCCATGGTGATGGAGTCAGGTGTAAGTAGTGACGGCCCAACCACGGCAGGGTGTGCTGGAGCCTATCCCAGCTGTCTTCGGGCAGTAGGTGGGGCACACCCTGAACAGGTTGCCAGCCAATCGCCAATGATTGATTATGATGACGCCTTAATGAACGATGTTAAAGATGCTGGAAAGTAAATTCACAGATAATTTTTTTCTAAAATACTGTACATTATACATGTTGGAATATAATTACCGGAAACATGCAAAGACAGAGAACTATGTAATGTTCAATTGTGGAGATTAAAGTGTTTCTCACCATTTCAGATTTCCTGATCGTTTGGGCGTGGGTAAAACATTTCGGCATAACTAACACGGTGCCAAGTAACGCACTTGTAACATCTGGCATAAGTCCACCCTCCCCAACGACAGGCGGTTTGCCAGCTAGCTATGCCTACAACCCAAAAATGCATCTTCCCTTTGGATAGGCCATTGTCCTGGCCACTTTAGAGTGCCACGTTGTCAGCCCTGAGTGCGCGCATGTCACAGAGACTGGAGGAAGAGCAAGGTAGCATGTGCTAGGTGAAGTAGCATCCGTTTTTTGCAGGTTGTAGAAATGTTATTTGATTGAAGTTGACAGCCCAGAAGTTGGGCTGGCGTCACCACTTTAGAACGGCTTATTGTCTGTCTGCGGTGAGTGTGCGCATATCATGGAGAGGAGGCAGAAGAGCGAGGTAAAAAAACTTCAGTCTGATGTGTCAGTCAGTGTGTGCTAGACAAGGTAGCATCCATTTTTTTCAGGTTGTAGAATTGGTGGTTGATTGACAGCTGAGTGGGTCGTGGTTGCAGTGCATTAAGATGAGAGTGGAGAGAATAGCTTGATTTTTCACGATTCTAAAGCCACATTTTATAAACAGTGGAGTGATTTTCTTTTTTTTTTTTTTTTAATTGTGGCAGGGTTGTTAACAATGCTCTTCTCTGAGATGGTTAAAATTTACAAGACATTTATTTTCACTTGACAAGCACTAAAGGTTTTATAATGGTGAAAGTTGTATTTTCTTGCTTCTTTTGGGGAACACTAATTTGCCTGCACATTTTTTATGCAAATGACTTTAATCTAACCTTCAAACCGCATCACATAATTTCAGCACTATTTCAATATCAATAGCTGAGTCGAGCTTGGCAATTATCTTTTATCGTACGCTGTGCTGTCAGCTGAGAGAATAATAATAAAGGTTTCTCCAGTGAGGAGGTGGAGACCAAAAAAAAAAAAAAAAAAACGAAAGGTGCTGAAGATGCTATCTAAAGACATTAATGCAGGGATGAATTATACAATAATGACTTCAGGATCTGTCATCACAAAAAAAAAGCTCTGCTAACATCTGCACAGCAAGGGGAGGGGCTGGCGTGCCTCTGAAGATAAACATGACAAATTGGCAGATCATCTGTTCAATTAGGACAGTGGAGCAGGTGTGCCTGCGAGGCCACAACTCGCTGCCGTTAGTGAGCCAAAACAGTGGCATGATAGGAAATACCTTGTTTGTGTGACAGTGATTCATAGCCAGGCACCAGAAGGACACCTCGGGAAAAAAAGACAGGATATTCCCCTCGGTACTCATTAAAATTCAACTGCAGACGGCACCCAACCCCAAACACAATTCTCCCCACTGCTTTGGTACTGGACCTTGCAGGATCATATCTTATTAATCCATAAAACATAGCACACTGGTGATTGGATGGAGGGGAGCAGTGGAGCAGCAAAACATGAGACGTGGAAAAGAAAATCTCACATTTGGGTGAGCGAGAGAGCAGGCAGGTGTGGAGAGCTGAGGGGAATAAGTGTTAGAAATAGGAAGGAATGGGCTGTGTGAGAGATGATGTTGGGTAGAGGGGGGGGGGGGGGATACTGAGAAGGGAGGGGCGCGTGGAGGGCTGCAAGCAAAGAAACATGTTTTGAAATATTAATCGGTGTGCTTGTGGCCGTTGGGCTGGAGCGCGTAACACAAAAAAAAAAAAAAAAAAAAAAAAAGCAAAGCAACCTTTGAAGCGCCGGAACATTCCCCGCATCCGAGAAGCAGGCGGCCATGTCGATGGAGAACAACGGGGGTGGGTGCCGTGCGCTCCCCTCACATCAGAGAGACCTCGTCTCCATTTTAGCACGTACGTCGTGTTGCTGCAGAGCGCATTTAGAGTGCTCGCTTCCCCGGCTCTGACGCAAATGAGATGAATTTGCTACTGTGTCCTAATCCCTAGTGCCTTGTAAAAACTCAGATAGGAACACTTACTGCAGCATAAAGTATCGTTAAGTCTTAATGCAGGAAAAGGCTACTTTAAAGGTTTGGACTAATTGACGTGACGAGAGAATATGGTCCTTATGGGACGTGTTTGCAATGACAGTTCAGTTTTTAAAAGAAAACCCTGACCTATGCTGTCTTTCGATGGGATGTCGATACAGTGGACAGGGTGGGCCAAATGTAGTGGCCTTTGAAAAGTAACCCGCGGGCTTTTGTGAGCTAGCCACTAGCCGCTAACGCCATATTATACAATTTGAAACAACAACAGCATAATTAATGAGCATTTTTTTTAAGAAATTAAATTCGCAATTTCCCAAGTTATTATAGTTAACGAAAACGAATGACCTGACAAACTTTTTTTTTTTCGTAAATGAATTGATATAACAAGACAAGAGTTTTTAAAAAAACTACGGGTACATGAAATTACATTTTACGTTTATAAAACAAAGTAATCTAAGGAAGAAGGAAGGTTGAATTGTCGTTTGGGAATAATAGTTATCGTGACTTTTTTTTTCCAATCTTGCCCTTATCAAACATTCAGTATAAGAAAAAACTAATATTAATATTAAAAGTAATAAAAACTAATATAAACAAAAAAAAATAAATAAAAACAAAAATAACAAATCCGCTCTAAAAACTAATTTAAATTAACTGAATTTAAAAAACAAAAGTCACAATGAAATTAAAACTCACAGTAAACCCTCGCTGTTGACAGATTTTTAGAAATAACATAATTTAATTATTTTTTATTATTTACGAGAGTGGTGGAGCCAACCTACTTTGTTCGTTTCTACTGATTCAAGAATTTTCTGGGTTAAAAAAAAGTTGTTTTTTTTAATGCATTTATAATGGGAACCAATTACAATGCATGCAGATTTTTGCTATTCGCAGGCCGGCTTGGCCATATCGCTTGTGAATAGTAGGGTCCACTGTAAAATGAAAAATACCAAAAATACAATTGAACATGAGTCGGGATGACGTGTTGATGTTAGAGTTTGGTGGCTATTTAAAACAGGATACCGACTAGAACCATAAGAGAAGAGCTGTTACAAATCAGCCGAGTTACATGCAAGTCTGCCATTAGCTAGCTCGAGAAGTGGATCTGACTGACATGTAGCTTGTCGTTGGTGAATATTAACTATCTGGTCTTAGTTAGTCAAAAAAGTGGGCAGGCGGGGCTGAAACGAGACACACATCACATCCTTGCGAATTGCACTCTTGTATGAGTGAAAATACATAAAGGGGAAGTCAAAAATGGCTGGCCACATAAGCGAGTGGACGCAATGTTTTAAATGTATCTTTTTCAAATAAATACATTGTAAATTTAAGTAAAAAGCATCCGATAAAGAATATATGTACATTTAAAACGTAAGAGAAATTTCAGCTCGTTGTCTACACTACAGCCAAGCAGCTGAACTAAATACGCTCCAATATACTTCATTAGAGGTGTGTCAATTAAATAAAGAAGGAAAATTATTTCGAGGGGAGCCAGTGGAGTCATGCGGAAGTTCTGCTCATTTAAATCAATGGGAGGAAGAGTCAGGCCAGGCCGACTAAATCCTAGTTCCGTGCTGATTTTTGTGGACTTAATTGAAATTCAAGCATCTGTTCATGAGGTTTGCTGCATGTGTTCAGTGAATGCAGGTACAGTACAGCCTAATCGGATATGTCACATGACATTTGTAAATACATTCGGATGTATGCATGAAATCATAATCGGACACTTGGACCTGCAGTGTAAACCCATCCTTAGGCAAAGACTCACTGTACCCTTATTTAAGCCTTCTATTTTGACACGTGTGCGTGTTTTCACCAGCTAGCAGTCACTTGGTGGTATCACACATGATGTGACTAAACATGCACGGGAACACCCCCAGCACAAGCACAGCGCATACCACCCAGCGTGAGGTCAAAAAAGTCAAGGCTCATTAAACATAAATGAAAGCTCGATTTAGTTGACGAGCTTGATGCGCCGTCCTCGTGTTTCACCGCGGCAAACACATCTGCTATGAAGACAGTACATTAAAACACTTGGAAAAATCACATTGGGAAAAGTCATCATCATTAAAGTGTATTCAGGCTAAGTATCTTAGATGAATTATGCAGCCCGCATCAAAAGAAGGCAGGAATAACATTGGGAGAGTCTCCTTTTCTTTTTTTATTCATCACCCTGCTGGGAAACTTAAAATTACCCTCCGTCTGGCGATCCTCCACTAATAATAATGATAAACATTTTTCCCCCTAATTATGCAAAGAACGCTCAATTAGCATAACTCGCCCTCTGTCAGTACAAACAGAAGAACACCCCGAGGGCCCGTGGTGGTTTTCTCATCAGATGCTTGTGGAGTGCACCCCCCGCCCCCACCCACCCCTAATTATTTCTTTCTTCCTCATGTGACTCAATGAAGAAGTGTGTTAATAAAGACACGGTAGGTGTGGCAGGTGGTTGCAGGTGTAGTGGAGCAGAGAGGCGCGGCCGCGTTTGCTATGCTGCCCTCTGTAGGCCCCCCAGTGGAGCTGCAATGACACGCTGCCTTGCACACAGCCTGCAGCGCAGATTAAAGATGTATGTTTAGGCGAGATCAAATAGAATAGAGAATCTACTTGGATACACAGAGAAAAGCATGCACAATATTTTTTAAATAAAAGCGTACATTCTGTATGCTTGGGGCTTTGTCTGAGCCTGGAGTCGTGCAAGCAGATAACGTCCATCAAGGCAGCCGCCGTCAAAAGGAAGAAGCATCCTTAAAACCACAGCTTGTGATTTGTGCATTTTAAGGACAATGGCACCCTTAGGGACCGCCATGAATGAAGCCGCGAACAAATGATGCCTGTCGATGAATTCTCTTCATGTAAATGAACGTGTAAGAGGAGTGCGGTCCCTTAAGAGATGTCAAAGTGCTTTTGCAAATGCATAAAAGTGATGCCTGCCACCCTCACTTGTCATATAGAGTTCACAGGAAGGAAATGGTGATGACAAAAATGTAAAAACCCAGGCAGGAGAGCATGTACGATGCGCCGCTGATGATGACAATGTCTGCATGTCCTTCAGGATTTTATGGTAAACACAATAAACAGACAATCCTCCTGAGAACCGCCAACGCCTCTTGCCTTGTCGTTCCTCTGGGAAAGTACTCTTCCGGCACCGTCACAAATAGGAATACAGCACGAGCCTATTTCTGTCCTTCAAAAGGTACAAGCTAGACTAACGCATTTGATTAATAGACTTCAAGGTATGCGGTGGCTTCTACTTTTGAAAAGGGTGCTGGTATCTCACCCTGGATTTCTCCCGAAATCAAAGTATAACAAGGACGCAACTCCAGTGACTTTGACTATTTTTACACAGCGTGGATCAAGGTGAGCCAACTCCCAGATCATATATGGATACAAATCAGATATGAATGGCCCATCTGCCAAAGGGACCGCAGGGTAAGAAGGCAAATCAGATAGACCAGAAGTATGGGTACAGCCATCCATCCATTTTTATAGTGCTTGTCCTCATTAGGGTCGCGGGTGACCTGGGGCATGAGGCTGGCGGAGTGGCCGGGTACACCCTGGATTGGCTGCCAGGGCTTGGCGGAGGAAGGATGTGAAAAAAAAACATGCTCATGAAGATTGGCTGCTAGAGGAGGCAATATTTCCAAAAGGAAATCATATTTAGGAGATCACTCTTACAACGTTAATATAACTCGACAAACGATGACAACCGACAACAAGTGTCAGCGTGTCTAAAATTGGTGAAATAAATACTATAGATTTGCTATCATGGATGCTAATAACATGGCTAACTAGCATGGCTAAGGCTAACATTAGCTCGTTTCGACTCTGACGTTACTTCACAAAATGGAAAGGAGCACAAAAGGGGCTCCTCAATGCATGAGGAAAACAGAAGTATTATTTTGATTTTACATGTAAAAATTCAACTTTCTTTTTACATTTACCTCTTAACATACCAAATCTGTTTAAAAACGATATTCTATTTATTTATTTTGTAAAAACAAGAGAGATTGCATTCAATGGGGGAAAAAAAGCACATTTTTGCACAATGTTTTCGTACCATCAGAATCTGAAACCGGCCCGAGCAACACATGACGGTTTGAGATGACAAATGTCGCGTTTTTGATTTAATTGATTTATACAGCATATATCGCCTGGATATGTTTTTCATTAAAATATTTACACTAATCAGGACTATAGTAGGTTAGTTGATAGACTGCGGCTCGACATAAAAATATGTTGTCAAGCAGCACGCGAACATTTGCTCAGATTGCCTGACAAGTGTTTTGTTTTATGCAAGCAGCCTTTAAGTGTTTTTCATACAAATATTCTCTATAGGTGTTTCAAGGTTACGAACCGAGTACAATAAACTAGTTTGCGCAGCAATGTGGGAATATGTGGCATAAAACGGCACAGTCAGAGGCGGAGTTATGGGGTGGCCCTGACCACCCCTTGTCACTCTCGGCCACTTTCCTGGCAACCCCAACACATCTTGCACACACACGGATAATACAATCAGGAACAAGCCTAAGTAAAAAAAAAAAAAGCAATGTTTAGAATTGTGAAGAATAAAAAGATCTTTGTATTATTGGGCTTTTTAGATATGATTTGAATGAATGAGCTATTGATCGCAATTGATGAATGGCTGTTAGCCAGCGAATCAGCGCAGAGAGAAGTAGACTATGAAATATTAAACTAAAGCAAAGCAACAGCAAAAAAAAAAAAAAAGGCATTATCTAGTTTATAAAGCGAAGCAAAATGTTGCTTTTTAGTTCAACTTGTTCCTGCTTGATTATGATGGTGATTTTTCTGTGTGTGTGTGTGACTTATTTCATTTTATTTGACTGTGGATGGTATGATGAAGAATGGCGCACTTATGGCCACCCCTCTCTGATGTGTTGTCTTTTTTCTGGCTATGCCCCTGCACCCAGTATTCAGTTAGTACTTAGTTTTTCATTTGTTTTATACTAATGGCCTAGAATTGTTCATTAGACAAATATTTACTATCACGATAACTTTACAACCGTGTTAATGTCAGTTAGCGACAGACTCCGGCGCGTTCCGGCTTACTCCGTCATAAACCAACGAGCCCCCGAAGACACACTGAACACAAAAAGTGGTTGTGTTGCTTCTCAATGGAGCAGTGTCAGAACAGAGGGTGTGAAATGCCGCCACATGACACACCAAAAGGCAATCGGTGGGCAGCATTTGACACGCCAGCAGCACTCCGGAGGGAACGCGGGTCCACTCAAGTGTCCATGTTCCTTCTTGCAACTCACACATACACACACACACACACACGGAGAGCGTACAGCGCGGGGGGGTGAAAGGTCACACGATGGTGTGCGATTAGACCAAGGCTCCTGCCAGCTCACTTTGTCACGTGACGTGAAACTCGGCTCATTTGAGGTGAGCTCCGAGGTGAAATCTTCTCCCCTCCTTACTTCCACCCGCTCGGGGCGCTTGGTGCGTATGTGTGTGCGTGGGAGGGATGATTTCACGAATGCCTTCATCATTTAAACGGCTGCGCTGTCGCTGAAGCGGAGCATGAATAATTCAGCGCGGGCGCTTCTTCTTCAAACAGACAAATACAACCGGATTACACTTCGACCGAGCACACGGTAAACACCACAATCAAAACAACGGAATTAATTAGGTAATTAGGGAGACAAAATAAATGTGAAATAACGATAAACTCTTGGGAGAGTACAGCTGTGGCGCCGTTACAGCATGCAAATACGACAGATTGAAGACTTGAGAATATATTAGCAGTTCACTGGATTTTTTTGGGGGGGGGGTGACAATGATGAGAGGTGGCACATCATCCTCAACAGGCTGAGGAGGAACTTCAAAGGGTATTTGCATGACAAATCTACATGAAACCAATCAATCACTGCAGTTGAATATTCAGGACGGCGAAAACAAAGCATGTTCCGCGCATTTAATGCTCGCGTGGCTCAAATCTCAGTGTAAACACGGCTGCTATTCTTTCACGTGTCCTTATCATTTCTTGGATTTGACTGGCGACAATATAATAATCTAGCGTGCCAGCAATGTTTTGCATATGCTGCGCTTTTTTGACATTGGGTATGAGAAAAAAAAAAAAACACACACAGATGGAGGCTTACATAATTGAAGAATGAGCAGCAATCCAGCTCAAGGATTTGTAGTTCATTTGCAGTCGAGAGCTAAGAAGGCATTTATCTCCTTCTCATTCCAGCTGGAGTATTGCGCTGCTGCTCTATAGCCGATTAAAAGTGTAAGCAAAGAGAATCCGTCTCATCTGGGAGAAATCCGGCCATGAAGAGCGAATGACAAAAGGCGTGTGAGGCTACAGAGAATTTTGTTTGCCTGCTGATGCGGAAAGGTCAGGGCTAAACCCGCTGCTAGCGGCAATTAACATCTCGCAGTCGGTCCCAGCGCAGTGACTACAGTGAATATCAGCAGGCACGCGGCTTAGGTGAACACCAGCTATCCATTTCAAGCAATATTTAAATCTCATTTCCAATTTGCGGCACTCGAATGGCAGTCGAGAAGCAGATGAGGAGGTGGCGGCATAATGGCGGCTTTTATTGAAAGCCGCGAATGCACACGACGAGGAGAAATTCATGAATTTGAAAGAAGATCCATTTAAAAAGTCTTACAGCTCAACACTGATGCAAACGTTTCAAGGACGCCAAAAAAAAAAAAAAAAAATAAAATTGCGGAAGCACATGACATCCTTCCAAGCGCTCGAGAAGCTCTTTTGCCCGCTGGAACAAATGAGCTCTCCAAAATCTGATAAAGCAGTTTCATCATCAGCGGTAGCAGGGCCACACGGATAGTACGCGTGCAGCCTCATCCAGCCACAGTTACGTGTCACGAGGGATGAGTAAGAGCATGAAAAACAAGCCTTGATGCCCGGCAAAGCAGTAGGGGCCAGAAAAATGAGGATCCCGGCCTTTGAATGAGCTCAGATTTATAGGCCAGCCTCGTCTAAACTGCTGGGACTAACTATGTTGGCCATCAGTACAGAAGAAAGCCCCGCAGACAGCATTAAAGGCTTTACAAAACAGGCTGCAATACAGCGGCGCTATCAAAGGACCGCAGGGACGCATACCCCCCCCCCCCCCCCCCCCCACACTCCCCCAATCGCCCGTGTTGGCACAAAGCAAAACACATCACTAATAAATGAACATGAGATACAAAGAGAAAGGAAAATGTGGGACAAAAAGAGTGAGGCATTTGGTGCGAAAGTCAAATGGAATAGCGAATGAGGAGCCGCCGTCTTGCTGGGCCGCGGCGGCTCTTTCTTCTCCGTCACTTTCCCCGTCTGTGCCAGCACTCATTTACTGATCTCATTAATATCCCCGACTCCGAGGAGGAGAGAGAGAGAGAGACAGCGGCAGCCGCTCCTCCTCCGCCCGCCATCCTCCGCGCGCCTGCTCCGCCGGGCCTCCTCCTCCGCCCTCCTGCTCTCATCTCCGCCTCTCTGTAGTTCAGTAATTGGGCTCAGCTCATTGTTATTCAAAACCCTGTAGAACCAATTAGCTGCGGCCCTCCTGACCCTGGCTTGCTATGTAATGGTGCAAGCTAAAGACTCTAAGTGAGGGAGCCAAGAGCAAAGGTTTTAAATTCCTTTAGTTCCTGATTAATAATCCTGTCAGGGCGATCAGAGACATTAAAGAGAGACTCTGCTTCGGCTCCCGCTTTTATGGCTTCCCTCTCATTTCGAGGCTGTCCATTAAAGCTTAATGATGCCGGGGGTCGCTCTTGCTCTCTCCCCTGTCTTGTCAGATAAATGTACAGTTAACAGGATAATGAGGAATCCCGATCCTCTGGCAACCTGGGATGAAGCTGCCGTGTGACCTTTTTGGGAAGCAAGCCGGGGGAGGACGCACATCGGACGAGATGTCCGGCCGCCCCGCGGTAGGGAGATGAAAGAGACGCGTGGATAAGACCTGAGGGTTGGGGAGGCAGAGATGAGAGGGAAAAAGATAAGGCCTCATGCAACATGGATGAGGAGGCGGAAACTAAAGAAGGGCAGAGGTGGGTGATGACGATAGAAGAAAAAAAAAATAGATAAATAAAAGTCAAAAAAAAAAAAGGAATCACCGCAGGGCTTAGTCGTTAGCCTCACAGAGTTTTGGGATTTCGGTCTTGGCTCTGCCAATGCTGTGTGGGTTTTCTCCAAGTACTCTGGCTTCTTCTCACATTCCAAAAAAGCATGTTTGGTTGATTTAAGAATTGTCCATTCATTCAGAAGTACATTTGTAAGGTCAGTCACGATCTCTGTTCAAGTTCATCCCAAGGCGTTTAATGGGCTTGCCCCTTTGGTACTCTCAACTTCTTTCACACCAAACCCAAATGTGTTGGGAAGAACTAATGAGTATTTCCAGTTCCCGGTCCGGCAGGGTGAACTATAATAAACATCGGTTGGTCAGCGGCGGACGAATGTTCAGAAATTAGCCGAGTGGTTATCACATCTGCTGCACAGTTCTCAGGTTCGGGATTCTCAGAATGTTACATTCATCGAAGACTAAATTGTCCATAGGTGTGGATGATGCGTGGTTCTTTGTCAAGCTATGACCAGATGGCGAACAGTCCAATGTGTACCCTAGTTGCTCCCCTCGGTCAGCTCATCTGCAAACCTGAAGATGACAAGTGCTACAGGAAATTCATTAATGAATGGAAAGACTGTAAGAAATGTTTTCTTTTGAATTTTAAGATTTAGTTGGCAAAGTGAAAATCAGCACATGGTCTGTTTATATTAATGGAACAAGTTTTCCTCACGCGTTGTCCGCAGCTAGTCAACCAGTAACAGCCCGATTAGCATGTGAGTATAGTTTAAGGTGAAACTAAGAATATTTCAGAAAGGCGGACACGAACCTCGTCTAACATAGATGCTAGCTTTGTTAAAAGTGGAACAACTTGATCCTGCGGCAATTATCATTGCTTAGCATCATGTTTAGCTCTAAAAAGACCAGACAAACAATTTCCTTGTTTCCAGCAGCCACACGTTACTAAGCTATTAGCCGTGTCATGTCTGTAATTTATGTCCTGTTAATTCAAACTTATTGGTAACACAAAATGTCTTATTACAGTCTTGCTGACAGTCTTCCATAGCCTGCAGGTTTACTGAGCAAATAACAGTAGTTGATCCACTCGAGGGCTTTAAAGATCCGTTTCCAAATCAGTCACAGCGAGGACATGGCCCCATCTTGCCTGTGAGTCACCTCTGTAGGCGAACACACTTGGAAGCACAATTGGCCTTCAGGGCAGCACGCTCACACCTGTTTTCCTCAACCTGTTTGTAAAAATGGCGCTGTTTGCATTCCGCTCGCCCAAGTGCTTATTTGGTTGACTTCTCCGGGCTTGGCCGAGAGTCGTGGGAGGATTCGCAGGCGATGTTGTAAACACAGGCTTCTTCAAGGCCTCTGACACCCATGCATCACCTCCCCACTGCTAGAATTCCTTTCACAACAAACGCCATAAAGCTCTCTGGTGCCCAAATATTTACAGTTGCCTGAGTTTCCTTCCTTTGAGGCTTGTTCTCTGTCCGGGTAGCAACGGCCATGTGGAGCGACTGCAGACATCTTATCTGGGAGTTGGGGGTGAAGGACCCAGTGGTCTGGACAGGGAGGAGGGGGGGCCTTGATGAGTGCTTATCCATTTTTTTTTTTTTTTTACATCTCCTGGCTAGCGTCCTGTGTTAGTGGACTCAATTGACCGGGCAAACAAACAAAGCGCCGCATGACCTCTGTTGATCGGACAGACAAATAAATGTCTGCGTGTCAATACTACCAACTACTCTGTCAATGGAAGACAAGTATACCGAGCACAACAACATACAAGTCTCCCGGGTCATTATCATGGTGGTATGATGGGTAAAAGGCTGTTTTGAAAAACGGCATGCATTTGGCTCCTTATGACGACTGCATTTGAGAAGTAGAAGTTCCTTATTTTCACCTTTTCATCTGTGAAAATGGAGGACATTTATTTTTTTCTAGCTGGGTCTCTGGAGTTCCTGCCCACCGTGCGAGTGTGAAATTAAACCACCAAATACATCTTTTGTATCAGCATTTCTGAAAATGTGCCTTTTAGTGAGCCGTTATGCACTCGTCCCACTATTATGTAGTCATTTATATAATCACCACGCAACAACAGCTGGACCGATTACAATTCATCAGTAGTGGCTTTGTGCTTGTGCTATTCATTTGCAGTCTGGACTGGAGGGCTGAACATGTTCTGCTCAAGAGAGAGTCTCTGAGAATCCACACGTTTTTAATGGCACCATAAAAAAATGCCAGATTTGTTTCTCCTCGCTACTAGTTGGCAACACCGAGTAGGCTTGCTTCTTTGCTTTGCTTCGATCAGTCACTAGTCAACCAAAGGCTGTGCTTGTCATTTGCATGAAACACGGCCACACCCAAAACAACAGTGTGGCAAGTACATAAGTTTACATTAACTTATATTCAAATCTGGATTTTAAATATGACACGGCCGCTTGAAAAACACTTTACAGTGTTTCATTATGTCAGTGTGACATGTTATCATTATGACATGTTATCATTATTGTTGTAGTCTTTACACGGTCTGACACAATGGTAGGAAAACTTTCCATCGACACAAGGTGACTGAATGGTGAATTTCATCATAGGATGTTTTCCTGGAACAGATCCTTTTGCAGATGCCCCTTGAATCAATTGTCTTTAAAGCCGCAGCAGAGGGCCTGATGAACGCTCAAGCTAAAACCCCCCTCCAACCCGCTCCCTCCACATCCCAGTGCTGTGATTAGAGACGTTGACCCTCTTTTAATATGTGAAATTCCCATTTTCTCTGATTCATGAGTTAGAGCCCTCAGGGGGAGCGCAGTAAGTGGCAGTTTGCCAAAAAGGCCCTCTTTGTAGCAAAGCTCCATAAGTCGTGGTTGCACACCGTTAACAGTCACCGCTTGTCTCACGCCAACTTTGTTATTGTTATTGGCAGCTCGCAATGAGGAGAGCGGCTTACACAATAGCGCCCTGTCTGGGCTTTGGATGCTTACCCTTGAACATTAGCCGATCGCACAGCAACGTATTGAAAAATGTCACAAATGACCCTGATTGTCCTCACACAAAAGACTATAATGATGTATGACACAACTTGTCACTTAGTTATTCACTGGCCCATCCCTTATAATTAGAGTTTCCCTCATGGGTTAAAATGTAGTGTACATCCTGTCTATCTATAGAAACGCAGCGCTGTAACGTGCCATTTAAAATACACGCACATCAGTTAACACTCCAGACTTGCCATGTGTTACGTTGTAAAATGATGTGATCTTCTCCTGATTGACTAATGGCCCTATCAGATGAGCTTGAACCTGACCTTTTACTCTTCATACAGAAGTCATCCGCACATACAGTATCAGCACATCCTCCAAATACTAGTCTATCATCAACATGATATTTGACACGATTTCGGACCCAATATTTGATGCGGGGCAGGCTGGCGGCTTCGTTTAGGGTCTCGTCGCGAGTATTATTTTCATCTGTGGGTTAAAGGCTGAGCAGGCGGCCAAGTACACAAGGCCTACTGTTGGAGAGCGGCCACGTGATGACAGACCCACCAAGAATGCTGCCCCGACCGCCAAATGTAATAGAGCACCGCGGTTCTCTTATTAAGGGGTGAAATAATTTCCACCAAAGTGGTTGGCGGCGCTGACAGCTCAGATGAATGCCGTCTGTACACGAGCCAGCATAACAACTGCTGCTGCATGCATGGTGAAGGCTGAGGGAGGCCTGCCAGCTTCACATTCATGCATATTTGCCTCTGTGAACATCTGCCAGCGCAAATAATTGATGCTGTTCTCTCCGCTAAGGGCCACTGGATCCCCTCTGATAAGTTTTCGACAACTTCTACACGTACAGTCAGCCCGGTCCCCGCCGTCCTGACCACAGGCCACGCTGGACGGCGAGGAGGAAATTCCCAGGCGGGCCAAAGAGTCAACTGCTTCCCGTCCCCGCTCGGCCTCTGGGTTAAGCGTGCTGTCGAGGCTGCATATCCACAACATCCTCCTCAGCCGCGGGTCCTGATGGAGCGTTGCCGTGGGTGGGATCCACAACGGCAGCCCTTGATGCGCGCCGCACAACGGTGAATATTCAGTGAGCACGCTTGGAGGAGGATCAAAACATTTGAGCGCACCGATGCTACAGCGAGTCCAACAGCGCTGTTGTTATGTTCCAACACAAGGCTATCAGGTGATTAAACATCCGACGGGAGTCTCAAACGCCGCCGCCAGCAGATGCCGAATTAATCATTAATTGACTCTGTGCCATTTCGGTTTCGTCAAGACCGACCCACAAATGTGGGAGGATTTAATTTGCTGACGACAGACAACAGCCAACCAACACTATGTGGACTAAATAAAATTACTGTGACATGCCTCCTAATCAATTAATTTGTCAATCAGGGGGTTACTAGCTCCCCTTTGTAAATATATAGTCATATCAAGACATTACAAACCATTGTGTGCTTCAAGCGGGGTACCCACATCATTTTTAACACCATAACAGATTTTTGGCAGGTTTGTGGTTAGCACATCCGCCTCACATTTCTGAGATTGGGGGTTTGAATTTGGGATCGGTGCATTGGTTTTCTCCAGCAACTCAGGATTCCTCCCACCTTCAAAGACAAATGTTAGGTACATTGACGATTCCAAATTCTCCTAAGAGTCAACACACATTGTTGTTTTTCCTCCAATTGGCTGGCAACCAGTTAATTGTACACCTACCGTCACCCAAAATTTGCTGGGATAGGTTTCCAGCTCACCCTGCATGACACTATAAGGACAAGTCTCATCACTGAAAGTAGATGTCTGTCATAGTACTGAAACTAATCTAAGGAGCAGCAGGCATCCGGACTGCTGGAAAAGCCAAAGAACACACATACAAGGACTTACTATCGTAAATATTGAACACATTCACCATTTACGACTGTTGGCCCTGACCGTTTTTATGAGCAGATCATGGTGAGAAATAAAATCACTCTTGACCACTACAAGATAATTGCCCAGTATAATCTTTAGAAACATCCCACAATCAAATGGGTGAGAAATGCTTAAATTCGGCCCGATTATCGGTATTTGCGCACCCTACTTCAGTCAATTTGTGGAAGGCCACTTTCGCCTCCCCCGAAGGTCCATTAAGACATATTTTAATGATTTTGTTGGGGGGAAAAAAAACAAAAAAAAACCCACCAAACTTGGGATGTACTGGAACACAGAATGTCAGCCAGTCATAAATGTTTCTCTAATCCATGGGAAAAATCCTGAACACTCTATTTTCTTCTATTTCCACTTCCTGAAGGTGTAATGTCCCAATACACCAGTTACCAGTACTGTGACTTGCCTCTTAAATTATAATAAAATCCAGACTGCTCTGCTCCCAGAGACATACCATCCACCATTACATAAGTCTGCATTTGAAAAACAACACATAAAACGTTAGTACACACCTGAGGAGTGATTATAGTGTGTAAAACCCTTGAAGGGAGAGTAAAACATCAAATGAACACACACAGGGGAAACGAGAGTGATGAAAGTGTGGAAACCCCCATACACGCATCAATTCTGCAACTTCTATACGTGCGCGTG
Organism: Filicampus tigris; assembly: GCF_054856515.1. Lineage (NCBI taxonomy): Eukaryota > Metazoa > Chordata > Actinopteri > Syngnathiformes > Syngnathidae > Filicampus > Filicampus tigris. Next base: position 18,494,976 of record NC_141220.1, on the reverse strand, counting down.
TGTAAGTCGAGGCAAAGAGCTGTCGAGAAATTCTCCTCATTACCTCTCTGCCGCTGTGCAGACTGGCAGGAGGTCAGCGTGCAGCCGATGCCCGGCCGTCCCCAGAGGCGAGTCGCTGTCAACAAGCAAGGAGAATACTTAGAACAGCGAGGGCAGCGCCGTGTCTCGGTGAGGTCACGCAGAATCACTCAAGCCGGAGCTGACCGAGGGTGCACGTGGACAACATGTCACGACTCAGACCTCTTAATGACCTAATCAGCCAGCAATCTACTCTACGCCACTGCATGCATGTTGGCAGTCATATGAGGGGATCACGTTGCTGTTTTCACTTCTATTTATGGACCATGACTTCACAAATCTAGGTTGGAATCCACAGTGTAATGTGAACCTGAAAAGCAATTTTTTTGGTCTATGAGAAACAAACTCTTCACAGTAAGAGAGATATTTTGATCTCACAATATAACCATACTATTGTCGGGCTGCATGCCCAGATAGCAAAAGCGGTGTGGCCCTGTGATGGGCCACACAACCCACCTGCACTTGGCCCACATACCTTAATGAATGACGGTTCTTTAGTGGTCCACATTTGGTATCCACTGTGATACCAAAATTAACTACTCGTATAATCAGGTAATTTAACTACTAAAAATAATTCAACAGAAACTGATATTGGTGTCAATTCAAGTGTTTCCCATATACAGCTTTGTACCCTGAAAAAAAAAAAGGTCGAATTTACTTTTTGGTTTGTCAAGTGGTTGCACAAAATAAAACTATCTGTATCTAGATACATTTCTAAAGCAGATGTATAGTTCAAAAAGAATCCATCTGGATTCAGATTATTTTATTTCGTGCAACCACTTGACAAAACAAAAATGAGTAAATGACGCACAGCATTTTTTCCCAGTGTACAAAGAAACTTTGTTTTTTAACTGATATAAGTAAACACAAGCATGGCCAGTGTGTTAAGAAAACAGACATTTATACATGTCATTACCAATGTATGGTCAATAAAAATAACTGTTGAAGATTCTTAAACTATGTGTGACGCTATGGTATGAAATATGTGCCACTAGAAACTGAATCTGAATAACACAAAAGGCAAACGTTATCCTAAACATAAAATAAATGCATTTACCCACCACGTCTTTGCTGGATGTCTCACCAGAGTGTGCATGGCAGATATGGGAAATTCAGGTCCAGAAAGTAAAACCCAAGCCAAAGTTTGACTTGGGCCACAGACGCTTCTAATAAAGTGGGCTTGTTTACCTGCGGGTTGTCAATTCTGGAATTTTAGTGCTAGTTCTTCTTTTTCTTCATTAGTGGGTGGTCAGCTCACGTTTGAGGTGCATTACCGCCACCTACAGTGCTGGAGTGTGGGTTAGAGTAGTACAGTATTATGACTATTGCATAGTCCAAGGAGAAAAACAAACAAACCTAAATTATCTTGCTCAAACCCGTTTCTCTTAAAAACTTAAATAAAGCCTTGAACTTAATCCCTTCCCTCCTCAGCACATTTTAAAGACTAAACACTATACCACCACACTCTTCTTTAATTCGTTTTTTAAAGTTTTCTCGACATGTCCTGATTTTTTTTAGGTACAAACACTATCATTCACACTCACATTTGTGGTCTATCGAGTGGGCAGTGACCTCACGCCGAAGTCAAGTCAGGTCTGTACCACCACCTCAACCGTACAGAAGACCACATATTATTCCCATGTTTGAAAATGAAGTCAGACAATATATTAAAACGATTGTAACTGCACAAATAGGAAAGCACTCAAGACTTTATATTTGTGAGGGCGTTATAATAGTGTTTGTTTGTCCCCCCTGGTTGTTATTTTGATGTGTTGATCTGTGTTCTTGAATAAAGCATTTAAAATAAATAAGTACCTCCTCTTTTAAAATAAGCACTATACCTAGGTAACATAGTGGGGTCAGCTATGGTTATATGATTTGGCTGAGGTATGGGCGTTGTGTGGCCGACATTGTGGATGCCAGATGTGGATAAAGGACCGTAATTCATTGAGGTATGGGCCAAATGCAGGTGGGTTTTGCTCTTTATTTTGCTATATGGGCTTCTTCCGCGGACGTCAGTCGACCTTTAACGTAACCAAACGTGGCATATCGTAATTGTGTGCGCGCGCGCGCGTGTGATGATTTAATACAATTCTTACGTCTGTAATGTAAAATAATTATAATGTGTGTAGAAAACGTTTTTGGAAACTGGATTTAATAGTGGGAGAAGACATACATATATGGCCCAGAGTTCTAAATTGATTTCTAGGTCATACAGATACTTCACTCAACAACTGCATCACATCTTGTTTGCCAGTTTGTTTGCCAAGTCAAGACAAACTAGTCAAGACAGTGCCTCCTTTGCCTTTCCTGGGCCATGTTCGGTTCACATGCCGTATGCCAGTGCCAACGGAATACCATCTGTGCCAGCTTCATGCCAGATCTGGCCCAAATGCCTTTGCAATGTGGGTGGTGAAGTAGCATTAGCACATGCGCTTCAAATTTTGAACAGGTTTAACATTTACAAATCCTAGCAGATGGGGGAGGGAGAAAAATCACTTAACACACCCCACGCGACAGTATAGGATAACCTTTTTGAGAAATATCCAAGAATCAGGCCTTTACTGACTTTGATGGAAATAACGGGATAATTGTCCAAGTGATTTGCCAAAGACCTGTCCAGACTAGGGTGTACCCCGCGTTTTGCCCAAAGTCAGATCAGCTAGGCTCCATCCCAATCTGTGACCCTAATGAAGACATGTAATACTGCATGCACTATTATTTTACACAAATTGTCTTCATTTGATCAAACTGTCAATACAATCATGTGTTGAGGGGAATTCCCATTAGAATCCTCGTTTTATCACCGAATGGGGTTAACCCAGGTAACTCAATAAACTACCAACTAGCTTCACAGTACATTTTGCAGCCAAGTCTGCCCTCTGCAGGTCAAAAGCAAAGCGGAACTTCAGTATAAACATCTAAAGACGTGTCTGCTAAGGGATCTTAAACCATCCTGAGAGGTGTTTCTTTATTTTGTCCAGCTTGGATAGTCAAATAAGAGAAGAAAACATGTAAATGGAATGCCTTTCTTTAACTTTAGTATTAAGATAATACCCTAGTGATTCGTGCATTCACTTCCCATCAAAGTAGCTTGAGCGTTATTTAAAATGTGTAAATCAGAGCGTAAAAGTAATTAAATTAGTAAATATAGAAAAACAACCCGAGGTGGGCATTTTACTAAATTTTGCCAGTCAGTCATTCGTCATCCGTCAGTGGCCAGGGTACCCGTTCGTCATTCTTGAGTCCATCATTTTTCATGACTGAATTGTAATTGTCAGTCCACAATCTGTCAGTCAGTCCATCATTGTCCGTCCGTCCGTCAGAGGTCCATTGGTCCGTCAGTCGGCCCCGTCCCCCCCCCAAAAAAAGTCAGAAAAATGGGTGTCCGCCACTGACGGATGTAGTTAGTGATGATCACACTGACAACGGAAACCCACTTCCGTCATTCGGCAATCTGTCTGTTTTAAAAGATGTCATGTCATTCACCAATCATCAGCAAAACGGGTGTCCATCATTCTGATCGAATGCGCACCTCTGAAAACAACCCATTAGAACAAGAGTAAGACCAAAAAAAAGTAAGAGACAACAACATGCAGTGACAAAAGAAAGTACGGCATGTCCTGACATGACTTCATATAACTTATATTGTCGCAAATAAAGCCACCTTATCAATTGGAATTATCTTTTAACATACACAAACAAGTTCAGGATACATTTTAGTTCATTACTTGTAAAAGAATGTATATTCCAGTTGATCATTATTTTAAACATAACATTTGTACATTCAACCATTGCATTGTTTACACTTTAAGTACCTATAAATTTAAGGATAAAATAGTAAAATATAAACCAAAAGGGGCCTCCTGTGTGTGTCCTGAATGAACAATGAACAGAATAAAGTTCTATTACGGGGGCCTTCCCCAAGGGTGTCGAGGTTTAAATGACACATGTATTGTACATTGACGTGATGTGTTTCTTGAGCAACCGGCCCATCAACAAAACTCAATGAACATAAGCAAATGCTTAGGCGATGCACCGGGGAGAAAGAAGCACATGAAAGAGAACATTAAGTTGTTTGCCAAGGTGCCATAAAAATGTTTAGCTGCACCTAATGAGGGAATGGGGGGGAACGATAGCTGGGGGATGAAGACATACAAACGGGAACGCCTGAGCCATGATTTCAACATCAGATCTGAATACTTTACAGCAGAAGTGCTAACCGTTAGGTTACCGTCTGTAGCATAGCTACATAGTGTAGCTAAACAAAGGATTAGAGCCACCTTAGTGGTTATTATTAGTGCGCCGCAATGCAATTGCACATCATGTCAAACTCCAACCACAATAACAAAGGTGCCTCACTTACCACTCACCAGTTGTCAGTGTTTGTAGCCAAGCCTTAGCTGTGTCTAATATGAAAGTGCTGCTTTGTGCCAATAAACTATATTGAGTTGAGCTGAGGAGCTTCACGAATTGCTTTGCCTCTATCTTGTGGCAGCTCTGTGCCAAGAAACTGTGTTGAAGTCAGTTGGGGAGCTTGATGTATTCTTTGCCGCCATCTTGTAGCATCTATAAGCAATCATAAACCTTTTGAGGGGGCATCAATTGCTCAGACTTTCTCTTTGAGGCCGGGCGCGGTTCTAACACTGTGTTGTTGAATATAGTCATGGAAAATAAATATTAGACCACCCTGTTTTTTTCAGTTTCTTGTTCATGTTAAATGCCTGCCATTCCATATTTTCTTTTCTGTCTTTTAGTCACAAGACACACCTTTAGTGGTGCTAGGCATTCAAATGAACAAGAAATTGAAGAAAACAAGGAGGTTTAATAGCTCTCTCCATGACTGTAGAACTCTTGGATAGTGTCAATTAAAACTGCTCTTGTAGTAGTAGCAGTATCTGTCCTTCTGTATATCCTGATCCCATTCACAAAACACACATTAACAAATCAGCGTGGCAGTAATATCTGTTTTCTCCTAGCATGTGCCGTGAGAGACAAGCAGCAGACACAGGGTCATTAAACACGTGATGTCAAAGCTAATTGAGAAAAGGCCTCAACGAGTTCTGAAGCCTTTAATGAATTAGCCTCCCACCGAGCAACATCCTGGGTTCTAAAAGTGCTTCGATACTGCACCACTTGCATTGGAAACAGATGGATCAAACAGCCCTTTCCTTTATTTGGACTGCACTGTTATTGGAGGGACTTTCGGCAAGAACTGCCAAAGCTGGCTGCCGTTCAGCAAAACAAATAGACACAGATGTAGTTTTCCATTTTACAGGCTGTTTATGTTGTGCAAATTCCTTCCCCCAGAAGAGCGGGATATGTTCTTTCATGTTTTAGTGGCTCCGACTGACCGCAGCCCTTTGTGGAGAGTGTACTTTTCCAATACTAATGACATGCAGTCACACAAAGCTCTGGCAGCCATGCACTAGTAAGACTCGCTGCCCAATATCTAATTAGTCCACCACTAACTCCCAGTCTGGGGAAACATTCAGTACCACATTAAACGCTGGCGGTTTTTCACCTCAAAAAGAGTCCAGAGCAGATGGATTTGCTGTTGAGGAATCATATGAGGCACAAATCGCCTCCATCAGTCACTTTAAGTGACAACATTCTGGGGCTGCGGTTGTCACTGATCCCTCGCACTTGAATTGATGCAGCTTGGAGGGAGCCGAGGATTGGATGACAGTTTTATGTGTTGCAATGACTCTTTGGTGGTTTGTGTGCATGCATGTGGATGGCCAATAAAACATCATGGCAATATTCAACGGCAGAATTCATTAGTGAGTTTTGTGAAATACTGACATCTAGTGGCTGCTTCACACCACAACATCTTTTAAAAAAAAACAAACTCCCAAGCGTTACACGACATTACAGCACTGTTTCCAGAAATACCATTGTCTTTTCTACACTCGATCACTCGAATGTTAAAGTGGAAGTCAACCCAAACATTTTTTTCCAGAATATGTTCTATGCAGGCCGACTAGTCGAAACACCGCATTCTGATTAATATTGCATTTGTGGAATACGAGAAACCCACCCGTGCGCGTTTAGCTAGCTCAGCCCATTTTGTCACTTCTGTCCACTGAAGATGACATCGAAGTTGCTCAGGGTTCAGAAAATGACCTATTATGGCTAAGGTTCAGAAAACAGGTGAGCTGTGATTGGTCGTTATCTGAGCCCTGTGCAACTTTGATGTCATCTTCAGTGGACAGAAGCGACAAAATGGCCGCCCTCTGAGATGGCTAAAAGTCGGTGCATTGTGCGTCTTAATTTATACTCCACAAATGCAATAATAATCCGAATACTGTGTTTCAACTAGTGGGCCTGCATAGAACATACTCTGGGAAAATATATTTTTGGCTTGACTTCCTATTTAATGGTAAAGGGAGCTGCTGAATACAGCACGGACTGGTCACCAGTCAAACTGAGTGGTTGTACCAGGGTAGAGTGGGAATTGTTCCCTTGCAGTCAGCTTTGTGAACCACTACACAACCGCCTCTGCTATAAGTACATTTACAGTGCCATGAAAAAGTATTTGCCCCCTTCTAAAATTCATTGGGGAGCCTTCCCCGGAGTGGCCAGCCTAGAGAAATTACAAGAGCAATGTGATGACTGATTTAGTTAGACACAAAAGAACCAAAGACAACATTTAACTTCTAAAGAACTGCTGCCCTCCCCTCATGAGTTTTCATGACTCAACAATGAGGAACCCTAGGGGTCATGAGTGATCTGAAGCCTATCCCCATTAACTTTGGGCAAGAGATAGAGAGGGTACACCATTAACCCGGAATATATATATGCCAGCGGTGTCAACATGAACAGCCCGCCACCAATGATGTAGTAGCCGGCCATCTGCTAAAGTAGGGATGGGCAATATGACCTGAAAGTATATCACGATATCAGTATCTCATATTCTTCAATATCGATATACAGTATCTTGGAATTACCCGTCCCCCTTTTTTCAACGATTGAAAATAAGAACCCGGAGGGAAAAAAAGGCTGAATTTAGGTTATTTAGGTTAGGTGCGTCTTCTTCGGATTGATTTATACTTCTTTCTTTGTTGGTTTGAATGATTCTTCTTTGTGTTTGGAGGCGTCTGCGCGCTGTCAACACCGCGATCGGGTTTGCTTACTGATTTTTTTTCCTATTGAACATTTGATCGAAGGCACTTTCTATCTTTTCTAGATAAGAAAATAAAGTCTTTACAACTAATACGAACAAAATTTCTCTTCATAACAGTGAGTAAGGTTAATTCCCTTTCTGAGTCAAATCTGGGTTCGTCAACTTTTTGCTGTGTCAAGGTCTGATTTGTGAACATATCCCATAAACAAACACGGTTGGTTCTTTAAACATAAAAGGGTAAATACCAGAGGTGGGCATTCCTTCTGACCGGTCCGTCTATGTCCGAACGGACCTCACAGTCCATTAATGACGGACGCCCGTTTTGCTGAAGAGACGGAAACGTGCCCCAGACTGCATTGACTGTATATGCATTAACTTTGAATGAGGCGATTACAGTTTGATGCGGCTTGAAAAATAGACGGATTGACGGACGGGTACCCAGGCTGCTGACGGACCAGCAAAAAGTTTGGTAAAATGCCCCTCTGGTAAATGCAGTTCATGTCAAATGTGAATAGTACAAGAGCAAGTATGTAAAGTAAGCACTGCTTATGATTGTGATACTGATTTAAAATACACATTTGAAATACTTAGAGGATTATCGTCTCCTGCAAGCCAGTCTCAGTGATCTTCATCAGGCAAACAAAAAAAATAGTGTGTGTTACATGTGTTTTTTGTTAAGCACAATGGGGTGAAACGGTATTAAATAAACCACTTTGGCCCTTTTTTTACCCTAACAAGTGCAAGCTTGCCAGCACAGATGAAACCACAAATCAGTCTAAAAACTAACATCTAGCATCTCTGTTTTTTACGTCAACTATGTTACTGCAGTTGAGGGAAAGTCTGGTGGCTGCCAAACATCCCAGAGCCTGATATTTCTATCTGCACTGACACATGCTTCTCATCATGTCCGCTGGCAACGACGGCTCACTGTGACACGATCAATGCAAAGCTTCAAAGATCAATTCCCGTTCTGTGATGACTATCACATTGAGGCCATTTTACAAGCTTTCCAGTTTGAGATATCATCAATTGATTGCTGGATCAGCAGATGTTCGTGCAGTTTACCGGTTGATGGGCCAAAACAAACAACCCAATTTAATATGTGATTCGCGCTCCACTGACATTTTGTTTTTCCAGGCAACTTCCACATTATACCAGTGTGAAATGCATTCCAGTCTAGCTTATTCGCAGTCAGGTGTTACAGCCAACCAACTAGAATACTGAGAAAAGTGCCATGTTTCATGGAAGTGCCATAAAGCAAAGGGAAGGCGTGAAGAAATGAAGTACTTTTATTAGAAAATGACTGTACGTGAACAAAAATAGAGAACCGAAAGGTGAAATGTTGAAGTTCCTTGTCAAAAGACGGGTCATCGAAAACTAAAGGGCGGTATTAAAAAAAACATACCAATACAGGGAGAGCGTGTTTAGCAGCTTTCCGAACGAAAGAAACTTGACTAGTTGGTCCGAGACTTCCTTGACGATCCACGCATCCTGAGCCACGATCCCCTCTCTCAGTCACAAAGCTCAAACGGCCTTACGGTGGTATTCTGGCGGGGCCACCTCGTAGTCGCTGGCGCTGAAGAGCGTCGCAGAATTCTTGACGAGGTACCTGCAATGAAGCAACATGCGCCACGGGTCCGCTTTGTTGTACAGGCGAGTTGATGCATTGAGCTAACTAAAAAAATAAAAATAAAAAAAATGTTACAATAATAAAGAGTGCAGACGCTCACTTGAGGAAGTCTTGCAGGTAGGTGAGCAGCAGTGCCAGGCTCTTCTCATCCAGGGGAGTGTAAGCCAGCATGGCTCCGATTCGTACTTGCAAGACCAAAGGGGAAGATATTACCAAGAAGCGCCTATAGGGGCACATTCCTCACATATCAGATTGAACAGCCTCAAAATACTGATGAAAATATCATGTTCCGGCACATTCCAAAAGGTGCTCTCTTGGAATCTGTTGACTGTGTAGGACAACGGAGTATAATGGACTCATTGTCGTGTTCAAGGAACAGATTAGAGATGGTTGGAGCTTTGTAGCATGGACTTAGTAACCTCCTCACCATGACATCACCGTAGCTGAAGTGTTGATTTGAAGCAAGAAGGACAAATGGATTTTTGAACCCAATTCAGTTCCAACTGTTCAGATGTTGCAGCAGAAATTGAGAACAGACATTTCCCAACTTTCTGTCGAGTAATGTTCTGAGCAGACAGGAGTGGTACAGGTTGCAGTCCTCTTCAGGTTGGAATAGTTGGAATGCGTTTTATGCATACACCTCACAAGGCTGGCCATTCACCTACGACACTGACGACGCGTTTTCACATAGATCTGACACTCACTGGGTATTTTTCCTTTTGGAAGCTTGTTTGTAAGCGTTCCAGCTAGTAATTGTTTCTAAAGCACTAATCAAATTACATCAATATTTCAACCTCAGGAAAAATGGTCGCAGCACATTACAAGACTTTTTAACTTTAGTCACCTTCTAAAAAAAGGAAATCAGTATTATAAATCAGCATATATTACTGCTGCAGCTGTTATGAAATGCGCTGTATAAATAAAGTTGTTTTGTATAGTAATCATCAAAATTAGAAATGTAATCATGAAATATTACGCCTGTTATATGTTGGACCTTTGAATAGAACTACTGAAATAAGAATTTCACAACATCCAAATGTATTGCAACAGCCCTGTGCACTGCACATGCTATCCTTATGTTGTGCAAGATGGTTTACCAAAGAGCCTTAAGAGGTGGGGGGCGCCGTAGATCTGCGACATGGACGTATCCGGGTGGTTGGCCAAGATGTCTGCGTATTGTGGCCTCTCAAATTTGTAGAGCAGCTGCGTGCCCAGCATGACGTTGAAATATTCCCGTACGCCGGCAACGACCTCGCTCACTGCAAACTCCCTGGAGTGAGGAACATCAAAGAACCGTTAGCCTCCGGACAGTACTTGAGAAAACATTGAACTTCTGGCAAGATTAGAAACAAGTCTTACTTGCTGTCAGAGGTTCCTCTCGATTTCTTGTAGTTTGCATAATCTTCAAGCACCGCATCAACGTTCTTCTTAGCAGGCAGGTGGAAGAGCTGAAGACAGAAACCAAACACAGGTTGGTGACATTGAAAGGGCATAAGGACCATCGAACCTGACCCAAGTGTCGTGCAGCGTGCCAGCTACGGCTGTGCAACAAGTTTTGTTGCGAATTTCTATTAGAATCACAGGTAAACGGCGTTGCAGATGTAACGGCAAGTGGAAAAAAAAAAAATCGCATAGCGTATTTTTCCGGACTATAAGCCGCACCAAATCTTGGGAGACAAAGGTTTGAAAGTGTTTTGGGGTTTGCTCATGGATATTGAACATTTTTGAGTTGACTTGTTCTTGCCGCTCGAAGCTACCGGGCATTTTTGGGGCAGCAAAGGTCAGATAAGGAGTCACTTTGGAAAAATGCCCCAAATTACGTCAATATCCAAATCAAATTATTCATCTTGTCACAAGGAATCCAAAAATACACATTTTGATGTCCATCCAACTTCAACTGAGGTCGCTATGGCCCAAAATATGGTCAGGAACCGTTTGTGATGAGTTAGATTCAAATAAATGGCAGACATTGAACAATTTGAGAGATGATGTCTAATTGTATGTTTTCCTGTATTGCCAGTTCAAATAAGCAGCCATCACAAGCAAAAATGATAACCTTGAACATTCGAAATGGCTGCCAAAAAATGGAGCAGGAAAAATGTCCAAGAACCACACAACACAAAGCCCACAAAATAACACATTTCAAGGTCAAAGAGTATGACATGCAATGTTTTTGTAATAGTAGGCTTAGTTTTTTTGGGGCAGCCATTTTGAAAGTTCAAGGTTATCCTTTTTGGCATTTCTAGCTGCTTATTTGAATAGGCAATGAAGGAAAACCTACAATTAGACATTAATCTCTGTCAAATTGGACAATGTTAGCAGTAGTGTTGCCACGTTACCAACATTTTGACTTTGATACTATACCTGCATAAAATACCTCAATACCGGCACCGAAACGGGATCTTGAAAAAAAATCTAAAATCAGCAAAATTGAAACTGACAAAAGAACTTCACATTTTAAAAAATGTGTTAATATTCAAAATATTAGGATAGGCTTGATAAGAAAATAACATTTTAAACAGTAGTGAACATTTGCACACATCTGGGGGAGTGAGATGCTATATGTCAATCAAACTAAGAAAACTAGTTCCCATTTATTTATTTTTTAAACAGCACTTGGAGAAAATGTGCACAGAGGTTTATAGAGCCATTAGTGTGACATCTACTGTAATGCAGTATTGAGCAGGTTATGATCAGTTTCATGGCCAGATTTGCATCTGTATAGCCTCTGTGCTTTTTGGACACAGAATTAGCCAATTCTAAATTTAAGAACAACTTTTTAAAATAATGAGATCAATGCCTGCATTTATATGTTTTTACAAACATAATGCATACATTATTCACTATAAGCTTTTACATTACATGCCATATTCTTGACCTATTTGACTGCATTTTATACAATACAATTTTATTTATATAGCGTATTTCATAACAGCTAGAGCTGTAACAAAACACTTTACAAACAGTAGATAATAAATAAAGACAATAAAAGGCCGTAATACACAAGTATTAATAAATAGAGATATAAATGATATACAAGTGTGGGACCACCCTCTTTTATTTTTTCCGTGGTATCGGTTAAGTCCGTTTTCGACGCCGGTTAGCTGACTCCAACCGACTGGGGCCACGTGTGTCGATTAAATATGCAGGATGGAAAATCAGGGATGGAGGGACGATGCCCAGCTCTGTAATTTGATATGAAGCGCCTGGGAGTTTCAAGCGGCAAGACAGTGTCAAAAACAGACAATATTTATCAGGGAACCTCAAAACACTTCCAAAACTTTGTCTCCAGGATACGGTCACAGGAGCTGAAGGCTGATCCTCTACTATCACTACAGCATGTACGTATTGTACAGCCTCAAAACATTGTTCCCCAGAAAGAACACCAGGGGGCACTGTTTTTCCACTGCCGGGAGTCACAGACTGGAAGTCAGTTCAGTTGCTCTGTGTGGAGTTGTCCAAAGACAATAAAAAACAAACCAACTACTAACCTGCTTTTGTCGTGTAATCAGATCCCAGTCATCCACAAGCCAAGGTTTCAGCTCCTCAGGAATTTTGACTTTAACTTCAACTCTGTTTATGAAGGTCTCCTCCTGGCCAAACAAGATCAAGTTACATGTTACACGATACAGCCAACAACAGTTCTTTCCACGCACAGCACAAACACGTATATTGTGATCCAACGTCAGCGTAGGAGAGTGGCAAACATACACTTTCAACTGTGGGGTCAACACGAGCCCTCTTCTTACGTGGAGGGTGGGTGGGGTCACTTCCTGAACTTGGACCTTCTCCTGGACCAGGAGCTAGAACAGACATACATAACTCTCCCTCTGTAATATCAAATACAATTTATGGTGCAATCGTTTTTTTTTTGTTTGGATTGAGCTAATGATGGCTATACACAAGAAATAGCCGCAAAATTGGACACGTGTGTTATATTTCCAAGTCTGGATGTGTCATCGGTTGATAAAAAATGCTGTCCATGTGGTGCGTTTTGAATAAGAATACTTAAAAAAAAAACCACAATAATTGAAAAAGGGGTATTTATACCAGAACCTCAAAGAGATTACTGAGAAATTATGCTTGAACAATGTATTAGATGCACCCATCTTATCTAAATAATAATTGAATCATACAGTTTATAAGTCACATTAAAGCTGAAAAGACTGTCAATAACATTGGTCAAAAAATTTTAACTTTTTTTTTTTTAAACCAGTGATGCAGGTTAAACTTTTCCAGATGAATTTTTGTTTTGCACCGAATCGGAATCCACCCTCAATTTTTTCTCTAGCACGTCAGGTTTTCATTGTTAAAAAAAAAATTAGCACTTATTGTTATTATTGTTTAGCACTTCAAATGAATTAAGGGTTAAGTTCAGCAACAGGAGGATCTTTTTTCTGAAATGTAAAATGCGTATTATGCGAGCGTTTATAGGTCAAATTTAAAAAACAAAAAATGAAAATCTCAAAAACCTGATGTGCTAGAAAAAAGTAAAGACATTTTTCAAATCAGTGTCAAAACCGTTAATAGCTATCAGCATGATAAACTTGAACAAGCGTCATGACATGATTGACTCCATTACACATAATGAAAGGCACATACTCACTTTTTTGTTTGTTCTTTTTGGTTTTCCTGCGATAGAACAAAAATATTTACAACTGTAAAATTATGATTCAGCATTACAAAGCAAGCGAGCCAATAAACAGGGAATCTTGTCACTCACACGTCGTTTTTCTGTGATGTAGCAGGTATCTTCTTATTCGGTGCAGCACCCCTCATTCTTCCTTCAACATAATGGTCTCTACGATATGAAAAGAGGCAGCAAAAAAGTCAACCTTTTGGACAGGGCAACAAATAAACAACATCTATTGTAGAAGATCAACTGTCATGTGAAAACATATGTTGACTCAACATGGACATTTTTATACAAAATAGACAGTTACGGTGGATATAAAAAGTCTACATACCCCGGTTCAAATGCCACGTTTTTGTGTTACAATAAAATGAGACCAAGAAAATGAGACCAAAAAAAGTTCTATATTTTTGCTTGAACCAGTAAGACTTTTGGAATTATGACAAAGAAGCTGAAACTTATTCATTGGACCAGAACATATTTTCCCCACGTGTTGGATGGAATCATTAACTATTCCAAATAGTACTCAGCGTTAGCACAAAACACCCAGGCTTTTGCCAGAAAGCAAAAACTTGTAAGGAAAGCCCCCTAGAATAACGTAACTTTATTTGGGGGTTCATCAGAGGCACTTTAAATGGTGACAGGTGTGTGCTGACTCCCATTTAACATGACTTTAAATGTGATTGGTTAATTCTGAACACCGCCACAATGAGGGTGAGCACATGTGTGCAACCAAATTATTTTTGTTTCAATCCCCTTTCAAGAAGATAAAAGAAAAAACAATTGTGCTGGACATGTTATAGGTCACATTACTGGTGGAAGTTTAACAATTATTTATCTTGGTCTCATTTTTTATATCACAAAAAATGTCATTTGAACAGAAATGTGTTTATATTTTTGTAACCACTGTGTATGCTTTTTGAATGTGTTCATCGGAAAAAAATGGAGAATGGACATACTGGTTGGCCTTCTGAAGCTCTTTCTGTTTCTGCAGATTGCTGTCCACATACTTCAGCACTCTACTCTCAGGAACCCATTCGTCCCAACTAGAAAGAAGCAAGAGAACAAATAAGATAAGGCATTGATGCCAACCAAAATACAAATGTGAACCGAGTCCCTTACTTTTTATTCCACCCGCTATAATGAATGAAATACTTGATTTGTTTCTCCTTGACGTTTATCTTAACGCACTGCAGAGAGACGTTATTGGTACACTTTGAGAACGAGACATTCAAAAAGGAAGAGTGCTGTGTAGACTTACCTTAGCTTCGTAGAGCAATGGCCCATGAAAACACAGCACTCTTTCACCTGGAAACAAGAGTCATTCACAAGCAGGTCAGCAATCTGTACAAGTACATCAATTTACTCTAGACAAACAAAACATGACATTCTGAAAGAGAAACAAGCGCACGGAATGTCATAACGGACAATAAACTACAAATGTATTTGCTCTAACCTAGTTGTGCACACGTCAACCAACCTCGACTATTAGATTTAGCCAATCTAAGCTAACAGCTATCTCAGGAAAGCATGTAGTGGGAAGGGGGTCTAAATATTGGAGGTGAACACGTTTTTTTCATTCATCAATGAGTTGGTTTTGTCGTTATGATGATATAATTTAAGACAAATGAAGATAATACGGGGAATAAACACATGAAGACATGCACTGTGCTCATAGCAACAACAATGAAAGCTAGCAGCTGTAGAGATGTTAGCTAATGTCTGAGGTCCAATCCATCCACTTGGACGTTAATTATCATCGTGGTTCGATCACGGCACAAGCGGAGAGCGCAGTACCTTCTTGAAATTTAGGTTTCGGGTCCTGTTTCGGCGCCATTCACGGATTAAACGATCAAAATAGGGGAAAAATCGCCAGCTCCCATTCCAATCTGAAACGGTGCCGCTCACTTATAGACGTCATCACCAATGTGCTGACGTCATTAAACGCGACCAAGCATAGCGTGACAACGACTTCTGGTTACTTTTGTATGTGCGTTATTAGATCACTTATATCTTGTTCAAGAATGAGTGTTAACTTTTTATTTAGGTTCACAACGATTCTTAAACGTGAATTAGGAGATGTCGTTAAAAGAAACGAGACCACCGTTCATCATTTGAAAGAGAAAATGTACAATTAACACTTCTCGTCTCAATGAAATCCGGGCCTGTTAAAACTGATTCAATGTATATATATATGTATATATATATATATATGTGTACATACATATATGTATATATATATATGTATATATATACACACATATATGTATGTATATATATATACATATATATGTATATATATATGTGTACATACATATATGTATATATATATATACACACATATATGTATGTATATATATGTATATATATATACATATATATGTATATATATATATATACATATATATGTATATATATATATACATATATATGTATATATGTATGTATATATATATATATATATATATAACATTTATTTTTTTTCAAACATCAGGGTAAGAGGGTCTAAAATGTCTGGATCCTGAATTACTTAAATTGAACAGAAAGCTGAGATACTATTTGGAATTCTGCTATCTAATGGAAGAGCATTTAATTGTTCTGTAAGTGCGCATCACAATATAATAAATAGACAAACAACTCTACTGGTAATTTATGAATGTTATGGACTAATCAAGTGAAATTGGACAATTCACCACAGCACCCTGTATGGGAATAGTCGGAATGTGAATCACCTTAAAATGATCAACCACACATACACATTTTCCTGTTTAATTATTATAAATATCAAACAGCACAGTAGACCTCTTAGCGGTTCAAAATGCTCAAAGCCTCTATTGAGTTATTGACATCATCTGATAGGTAAAACGGACAGAGAAACTCAAAATGTTACAATGCATGTCAAGCAACAATGAGTTTTTAAATAGCATTAATTATATCATTACAAAAGAAATATCACATACAATGACAGCAATGCATAGCCACGAATCTAACAAATGCTGAAAATATATATGATAATAAATAATAGTAATTATAAGCATAAATTGAGGAGAAAAAAAAAAGGCTGTTCATGTTGACTTCAATAGTTGGGCTAAAATGAGGTGTGAAGATGAAGATGTCCCAAATATCTTGTAAGTTGACAAAAGAAAACACTAAATAACTTATGGCCTCCCAAAGCAGAGGAACAGCCATTAAACAGGTGAGTTTTGAGAGATTTTCTATTTTCAGAGACACCAACTGCTCTCAAAGGGGTGGCTACTGGTCAATGCTTCACTTCTGTGCAGAGCCTGAAAGGAGAAAGCAAGTGCTAAAAAAAATCACATCCATTTGTTGAATTAAATCTGAAAGGGGAGCATAGAGTAAGTCTTCTCCTCTTTGCTGACATTGAATGCAAAATTAACGCGTGCCATAAGGAGGAAGAGAACATGTAAATTTCCGTTTTCTATCTGATTACCATGGGGATGCTTCCAGGATCCATTCATTCACACACTGAGGAAGAATTTCCTCACAATACCGATTATATATATGCTTAGCTTCAATCTATGCTGGATAGGAATCTGCTTGTTCTGACGCAAGCAAGAAGAAAGTAGGACCTGCTTTATATTTCTAGTGGCAACAGTTATGGAGACGAGGGGAATGCTTTTAAAAAAACAACAGTATACATCCAACATAACTTATATTATAAATACGTCCTTAAAATAATGCAACCACAGCATGAATGTCTACAGTGATGGCAAAACACTTTTTGCTGTCAACTTTTTTTTTTTTTTTTTTATACAGAAACTGCAATTTAGAAAAAAGTTACCCTTTTCCCTCGGCTGCTGTGACTTGCCTTGTGAACACCCGCAACAATGCCCATTTTCTTTTGATGCTGAATATCATGTTCCATAAGGTCTCACCTCATGAGAGTTCTGTGCACATATAATAAACTAATGCCATTGACATGGAATATCGAAAACAAAACTGTAAAAACCAAGTACAAAAGGTACAATATAATCAAAGGACCACATGAAGAGGTGTGAAAAAGTCTTCAGTATTCACAGAAAATATTGAACTGAAGCGAACCACTGGACAGGAAGTGTCCTAAGTTTATATACATGATAAGTAAATTGAAAATAGATTTTCCTCTCTGTACATAGTACTGTATTCTTTCAGCTCTCTCCTCCGTATTTACAAAGATCTTCTTGTCTCAATGTCTCCCTTGTGCATCAGTTTTATGAGTATCTAATCCAGAGAGATGACGTCAGATATGGAGCCATAAATGGCCGCCGTCGCCGCCTCTACCGAGGACCTCGACAGTCCCGAGATGGCGTGACTGTCCCTGTCGCGTTCTCGGTCTTTGTCCCGCAGACTGCTAGAAGACACCAAACTGCTGGTGCTGCCACTGTTGCTGCCTCCGTTGGTGGCTGCCAACGTGCTGCTGCCCGGGGTGCCCGGCGGCTCCCGCAACATGGGGGTCGAGCCGTAGGGCAGGTAGCGGTTGAGAAGCAGGTCCGGGTCCTCCGAGGCCGAGGCCGATGCGGCCGCTGCGGCAGCCATCACCATGTTGTAATGCTGAAGGAGAAGAGGACAATGGGAGTTAGGTGGAGCGAGTGTGATGATCTCCACTTGAGCTATGACGGGTGTACCTGATTATCGCCTTGGAGGAAGGAGAAGAAATTTAGATCTGCAAAAAAATTAAGAAATGGATTAAAAAAGCAGCTCAACACAACATTGACAATTAGGGCAGAGAAAAGCAATTTTCAAATCGCAAAGGCTGCAATTTGTTTATTTATTTTTTAAAGCTCCATTTTGTATGGTTGGTCTGCTTTTTTTTATATATATATATTTTATTCATTCATTTATATAGTGTCTATACATGTGCATGTTTACATGTCGTTTCGTGAAACATGAAAAGTTGAAGCCAAAGTGATAAAGCCAGGTGTCGTAGTGAATGCTTATAAGACTGCACGTCAAAATGTTAAGTATCGGTGATTTAACAACTCTAACTAAATGAGCGAAATAGAGCGCAAACCTAACTAATAACGCCAAAACATTTATGCATAATAAATCTGAACAGAAGAACAGAGCAGAAATATAACTTTTTTTTTGTGAAGGTAAGTGCTTCCAGTTGGGAGAAAAAAAATTACTTTTACCAAAACATGTACAAATGTAAACATGGTCTTTCCTAAATTTAACATCTAAAATATACAAAGCAAAGTAGTTGCAACTTGGGAGCACATACCTCAGGTCAAAAGTTACACTGAGATGGACAGTACCTCTTGGGAAATGTTCAGCTCGATTGCGTGATCGTTTCCCACCTTTATTTGTCACATGGAAAACGAGGTGAATATAATTACGCTCATGTTTTCCGTTATGTAGTTAGAATGAACCCTTTAGGCGGCAGAGTTTTCATGGTGGTGGTTCTTTTCAGCAAGCAATAAATAATCAACGGGTGCACGCTTTGACACTTTACAATTATTTCAAAAGATGAGTCTGTCTTGACAAAGGCTGTTAGGACTAGGGTTATTATATTTTTCGATTGTTCATTTTCATTTGTTTTTATTTCATTGTGACTTTTATGAACATGTTAATTCAATTACCCACACATTTATTAACAGTTTTAAGAAAGTGCCAGTATCCACTGGAATGCATTATTTCTATTTTTCATTCATTATTTGCTATGGAGGAAAAATCTGGCTTGGTATGAACTGAGAGGTTGTCGTGTACTTGATAACGAAAACAATTCCAGTGTGGATTCAGAATATTTACAGCAACAAGCCATTGTGTAACAAGTTGTATTTCAAACACCGGTTTCCGGGCTTACCTGGCAGGTCACTAGCTGAGTGATAAAAGTGGCGGTAGTCCTGAATAAGTGGTGGTGGAGGAGGAATGTAGCTGGTCTCTAAAGGCGGCATGCTGGGAACTCTTGTCACCGGTGACGTCTGGTTGTGAAGGTTCAGCACTCTGCAGGGAATAAACAACGGAGCATCATGTCATTCGTTGGAGCAAGTAACTTGACGAGTGCTTTAAGCGGAGGTTGCAGACTGACCCCTTTGTTGGGGGTGGAGAGATGGGCGACAGTGACGGACAGGCCCTTTTCGGAGGCGGCTCATCATCCAGCTCATCTTCCGACGAGCTGTCCAGTGTCAGGTCAATCACATCCACTTTCTTACTGTTCTCATTGGCTGACCCCCGTTTCTGCTCATGGCTTTCTGTTTTAGGCACATCTGCGCACGCAGACCCAGCAAAGTCACTTAGATTCCACTCACAAGAGGGGGTTCCTTCAGTTTAAGGCTTTTTAAGACTTTTTACAATTGCATTTGAAATACATGTGTGAATGCTTTCAGCATGCACACAATTAATGTTCCAAATGTCCCAGTTTGCCCAAAGTTGTTTCAGTACATAAATTACATGGATCTGCTCTATAGTATCCCAAATTAAACCACATCACAGTTTTGTTGGTTACACTATTGTGATTGTGTAACAATCCATTTAAAAAAAAAAAAAAAAGTAAATTTATTAAAATCTTACTTATCATGTGTTTAAAAAAAATAAGACATTGGAAATATTAATGTAAGACATTTATGCGGGAACCCTGTTTAAGATGTATACATAGGTTGGAAACCTTGGTCGTACGTACGCACCATTGTCTACTCCATAGTAGGGGGCAGACACCTCCTGCACTTCTTTTTTTGCCCTCATGGGTGCCCAACTTCCATCCTCTTTGAACTGTATTTCATCACAGTCAGAACAGCTGTTCAGGATTTCCATGAACAACCTGCAAAAACAGAATGATGCCTGAAAACAAAAGCCTTTTCATCATGACACCTGGTCAACCAACTTTTTTTTTTTTTCACAAAACACTTTTTTGGTATCCATTGCTTTATTTCTTTTTATACCAAATAAAAACTTGGAAACTGTTGTTTTAGTACAAGCATGAACCTGCCCCAACTTCCATAGAAGGAAAAGAGTGTTGCTTTCTTTACAGATAAGAAAATAAGGGCTTCCACTAGGAAAATACTTTAGTCAAAACATACCATGGATGTAACTACAATCACAAATAAATTGACATTTGGAATGTTTTTGATGTAACATAAAATGAGCCTTCAAACTGCATGACTGAACCAGTCCATATATAAGCGCAACAATAACTCCGTGGCCCCTCCAGCTCTCCTACGTGCTTCCTCATGAAGCACAGGTCAAAAGTTTCCAACATGTCGATAAATCACCGCTCTTGCAATGTATAAATGTTCGGCACAATTGCCTCCCAGACTGTTTCCGAGTCCTCTCTTGTCATACGAATAAGAATGTGAACATGATTCTGCTCATGTGGTCTGTTTCTTAACAGGAATTAAACTCGCTTGTAACTTTTTAAATTAAGCTCACTAGAGGAGTTGGTTAAGTCACTAAATATAGAAAACAAAACTGTACTCTCTGTCTGCAGTCATGTTGGGCATGTTAGGGCTGAATAATTATTCAAATCAACATTGCATGCAACTTTCAAATCCCAAATGCTGCAATTTGGGTAAAAAACAAAAAAACAACAACCTCATTTTAGTCAGCCCTTAGGCATGATTGTTTTATGTATACTGTAGTTCATATATTTATTTATATAGTGACTAGATAGGTTCAGTGCTTCAGAAGTGCAGTCCACATTGTCACATATCATTGTTTCATGAAATATGAAAAGTTGAAGGGATAAAGCCACACATTTGTTTGCATTACATCTGTAATATGATTTATGATTTACTAACTTGTGTTCACACCACACTTGTTTGGTCGAAGGTTGTCAAGTTGTAGTGAACACTTAAAAGAGTGCAAGCCAGTGTTTACCACGTTAACAAAATTGGTTAGCCCTAGTACACGTTAGCGCAGTGGTCCCCAACCATTTTTCCGCCACGGACCGGTTCATACAACGAGGTCTTCCGGTATTGTCTGTGAAATGTACGTTTCTTTTTCTTCTTGGGCATAGGCTCTTGTGATGAATTCTCACTGGGCTAATTCCCCATTGCAAAGAAACTTTCTAAATACAGTACGTCTGTTTATTTTACTCATTTGCTAGCTTGTGCATTTAATATTAGCGTTACGCAACGAAGACAACTTGACATGCGTTAACGGTCAGTCATAGATGTAACGGAGAGAATCCGGTCACTTTTCAAAATAAAATACTTCTCAGCCTCCGATAATAAATAAACCGAAAAGTACTATACTTTTTTTTTTCCTTTCATCTGTGCGACCCCGGTCCAAAGTGGCCTGCGGCCCGGTACCGGTCCGCGGCCTGGTGGTTGGGTACCCCTGCGTTAGCAGACACAGCTTTAAAATACGGAAGCCGCTAAAAAAAATGTACAAATAAACTGGAAGTAATCGATAATCATTTAATTGGCTAGCAAAAGTCAAACATTATCAATACATACAGCCCGAGAGTGAACCAACAGCTACGATCAAGGTGCTCACCCATCAATAATGAGGTGCTCGTATGGCGCCTTCTTGTCACACACTGGACACACCCATGTGGGCTTCTTCTCATTCATTTGGATATAAAGCGTAGCATCAAAGCACTGGAGGTGGGAGCATGTCAACGCTCGGCACGCGATTGTCAGCCTCATCTTTCCGAGCTAAAAATAAATAAATAAAATATGCATGACAACAAGTACTTCCCATTGAAGATGTGTGTATTGTCAGGCTGAAGATAAAAGTAGTAAAACATACAGGACACAGAAGAGACACCCGTAGACTGGTGGTGGCGATCTCGCTCTCTGGGTCAGCTGTCAATTTTTCTTTGACTACGAGGAAAAAAACAAAAAAAAAAACAGAAAATGACAAAGATGAAAAGAGAGAGCAAAGCATGAAAATAAGCAAGTGTAATTTCTCAAATAATGGCCTTGCGTGTTTATTTGCTCGTCTGCAGAGGAATTATTACAAAGGGATTTTATTTGTACCAAGGCATTTTTTTTTCATAATTTTGAATCATTTTGAAAACAAACTTTACAATGCATTTGATTCCACACTGGATTATAAATACATTGTTATACCGTAGAGTCTCCTTATAATTTTCGAGTATCATAAAATATATTTATACAAATGGCTCAAAAGAATCAAACAATTCCAACATTGTGACACATGTAAGCATCAGATGTCATAGTAAAAGTCCCAATGCCTTTTCCGGCCTGACGGGTTTATTTTAAATGAAATGTTTTAGTATACAATGCGCAGGGCTTCAATTATGACATAAGCTGCTAAGTGAGGACAGACGCTCTGAGTTTTGACTCTTTCTATTTGGCATCTTTTCAAATCAGCTCCTGTATTCACAATTAACTTTAACTGAGATTCCTGTCTGCTCTGATTTGCGCAATCTGGCAAAGGATTTTTTTTTAAAAACATTAAATAGATTTTGACTTAGTCTCACGGACATATGTTTTCCTTTCCGTACTTTTTAACAAATGTGGGTAACACAGAATTAGATAAGGGAACAAATCTACAAATAAGAGGGATAAAAGCAGCCGAAGCTGAGTATCCTGGACCGAAGAAGATGAAGAATAATTAGCAAGTAGGCCATGTGGTTTGGGTGGAAGGAGTGAGGAATGTTTATATATTCGGTGGCAAACATAACAGGGATGAATGTGTTTTCAAGAAGAGAGGACATTTTCAGAGGCTGGTGTTGGATTATTGTGGTAAAAGGAAAACAAGCAGGACACTTGGATAAATAAATGGGTCTGCAAGCAAGGCAACAGAAACGTCCTGCATTCACACTGCCAATGGAATGAGCAATGATATGCTAAACACTTTGCATGCTTTTATGAACTCGTCACAAAATATTACAGAGACAGACAGTAAACCGCTCCACTGACGCATCATTTCAAAGCTTTATTAACTCATTCACTGCCATTGACAAATTTACTTCTCTTTTCATAGTCCAGCCATTCAATCCCAGGAATTTATTTGCATTTTTTTTCAAATTTTTTCAAACGTTAGTGTAAAAGACGGTCAGAAAATGTCTGGCAGTGAATGAGTTAAAATGAACATTACAAATGTAAATTATTACAAGTGTGAACATGCTCTCATAATGGATGTGACTGTTCAAAATCATACAGTCGCATTTAAACGCATGTCAAATGGGAATCAACACACAACTGACACTATTTAAAGTGCCTCTGATTAACCCCCAATAAATTTCACATGTTCTGGTAAGCTTTTCCTGATATTTGTCTGCATAGCTGACTCCCGTGTAACATAAATTTGAATGTGTACACTACATTATTTCAGTTGTTTATTTTTATATTCCCTCTCAAAAAGACTTTTTTTAATATGTGTTGAATTGTACAGGTTAAAAGTTATATCATATAATTATATTATTGAATTATAATTATTTACAATTATATATTATATTATTCAAAACTGGTGCTGAATAAAAAATATTTTGAAGCTGTTACTTTATTTCATATGAGTGTGAAATATGTTTAATAAAATGGTTAATTTGACAAGTTGTCAAATTTATTTTAGGACTCAGTTCAGAATGGCAAAACAATTGCGATCCCGACTGTCAAGTGAATTCATTTCTTGAGTTTTTCGAGTAAATAAACTTACTCAGAGCTCTCGAGTGGTCGGGGTTTCTGATTCCTCTGGCTCGTAGTCTTTGCAACAACACTGCGGACGACTGCTGCATTACCAAATAAACAGCCATGGAAAAACTCTGACAAGAGATGTGAAAAAGGGGTCATGCTGAGGCGACTCACATCCTCCTCAAAACATCTGTTTCACAAAGTCCATCCAATGTTCTTCTTACCCTTCCAATTTCTGAAGTCCACGATACAACAATTGTGTTGGGGACTGTAGTTGACAGTCGCACAAGGGAGGTTATGTTTATTGGGCGACTCGGCCTTTTTGGTTCAACTCCATTTTTGGTGGGAGGAAGATATCCCTGCCAGGACAAAGAAAAAAAAAATCACATTTCTATTATTCCATGCCCTTCATGGTGGCTAACACTTGAATAAACAACACAGTCTGCGGATGGAGAGTCTGAACTCACGGGGAGATTGCACGGCTTTCCATTCACCTTCACACACAGATTTGGAGGGAAATGATCTTCCTGGGGACAGCTCGTCTCTGATAGACAAAACCTAGAAGACAAAAAAAAGAAGTGACAGTGCAACACTGTAGAATTTTTTTCTTCAAAAGGGTGGCTCGTGGCCATCAATGGACTTGATGGCATGGTCTTATAGTCTTTAGCATTCCATTAATGTGCTTGTCTATCATTTTCTTTGGAATCGCTTCCTCTGGTCAATGTTTAGTGTGGTAAACACCAAGTCACCAAAGAGCACAGTGACTACTTGTCACCCATGTCAGGCCGACTTTTCAATCTTTTCTAGGGGTACCAGCAGGTTTGTCCAGGCCTGTTACATGAATTTGTTTTTAAAATAATTATGTTGAAATACAATTCAAAAGCAGAGTCTTACTTTCACTAGTTAACTATCATATATATTTTTTAATTTACTTATTTTTATTTTTGTTGGATTCAAGTTATTTTTGCCATCACTGATGGGTTTTTCCTTTATTAACAGAGGGGTGCCGACAATTTGTCAATGTGCGTGCAATACCATCCATCCGTACAATTGGTCAGCATCAATGGAAATTATTGAATGAATGGTTCAATGCTTAGTCCAGAAGAAAGGACATACTGAATCTGACATTGCTTTCACGCAAGAGTAAAAATAGTGAGGACAACCAGTTCAACAGGCTTGTCAGTCTCATCTGGACACTGTCACTCGACATGGACGACTGACTGATTATGCCTGGTTGTCAAAAGATGCTTGTTGATGTTTAGTTGGCTACTGTATGTTTTAACTCAAATGTTAGTTTGTTATCGCTGGTTATAATTCAAACATATGAACTAAACTCCCATACAGCCCATAACAAGTGGTCCGCATTTACAAACTCAGTTACTGAGTTCCAAACAAAGAGAAAGTAACAATACCTGAACAGTTTTTACTTGACTTGGGCAGCATCTTTTCAGATCTACATGCTATCTGTCATGTCATCTTGGTCACTTTGTTCTAGCAGGCACAATATCCATTGTTGTGGCTGTCGTTTTTCGATCGGGGCTCGGCAGTAAAAATGCATACCGGAATTGGCCAGCAAAAGAAGAGGAAATTCTGTCCCGCGGTGTCCTGGCAAACTGCGCTCGGCATTGCCGCAGTGACATCGCCCGCGGGAGTATAAAGAAGCCTTAAACGATTGAGCGTCAAACAGCTATAGCAGTGACTCTCAACCAGTGTGCCGTGGCACATTAGTGTGCCGTGAGGCATCGTCAGGTGTGCCGCGGAAAATTATCCAATGCCAATTATTTAGACAAAAATATATATATATATATTATTTTCTAATTTAAAAAAAGTTAATTTATGTATGCCAAGCACGTATAGTAACAGGCAAAACAATTAAAGATACATACTTAACCTGTATATCTACTTTTTCTGAATCGTTTTGCGAAGCGGCGTGCCGTGAAAATTTTTCCGAGGTTAAATATGTGCCTTTGCTCAATAAAAGGTTGAGAAACACTGATCTATAGACACACTGCAATAGAAAAACTGTGCCCCTGTATTGGGGTTTTGAAACTCCACACAGAGTAAACTGTAATTAATTAGTTTTGTATTGAACCATAAAATGGCACGATTATCAAGGAAGAAGCAGATTGCCGCAAAGACGGGAAAATTACAATAAAGTAGGAAGTGCAGATTTTTTTACGCTGTTAGGAATGATAAATTGCCTGCCATCTCTGTGTTCACAACCAGACTCCTGGTTGCATGAAATTAATGGTTAGGTATATCACTCTCAACTGGCTGGTTTGTACCTTAATTGGACTTGAACAGCAAAGTCACATTTGGTCCCCGATATGTCCCTGGGAGGGAGGGGGAGGGGGGAAGAGAGAGAGAAAGAGAGAGAGGAAAAAACAACACATGTTAAGAATTTCCTTCCGTTCTGCCCTCATTGTATCTTGTTGCTCATTGACAGTATTAACGAGCGAGAGCTGTGTTGCTTACATGGAGCTGCTAATCTGTTGAACTTGTAGCGGAGTTAAAGCGAAGGCATAACAAGCTTCCTGGAACCTCTGGCTGTTGTCGGAAGCTACAATAACAAATGAGACATTAGTTAGTGCGGGGAAACCCACAGACATCTCCGAGCACAAATGTGTCAAGTCATAGACTCACTCAGACTGGTGGGTTTAATGAGCTCGTCAAGCATGTCGTAGAATGGCAATCTTTGCAGTTTGACGTCGGGGTGAACGGGGTGCAAGGTGGAGGGCAGGTGAGGCAGACTGAGCTCATGCTTGGGCCCGAGCAGTGAAACAGGCAACAGCGGCGAGGGGGAACCATGGCTGTCGAAGAGGCCCGCGGGAAGGCTGGAGGCGGAATGGACGCCGGGCAGCGCAAGGTCCACTGGCGAAACCATTTTGGTTGGGAATCTCCGTCTGTAGAGCTCTTTAATCTTCATCTGCATGGCAGGGCTGCAACCAGCCTTTACTAAGTGCAGCGCTTTGGTCAAAAGTTCGTGTTTGCGCCCGTGCTTATTCCGTCCGGCAAAACCCAACAAGACTTGCAGCTCAGAAACTCGAAGGCTCATTACCATTTGCTGCGGGGAAAAGGAAGTCAAGTTAAGGAACACATTCTGCTACACTTGCCAAGAAGAAAAAGCTGCACCATTAAAATCTGTCATTTTACAGTCACATCCCTTACATTGAATTTGAAGAAACAAAATAAACATGTTTGGCTTTTTATTTCACTATCAGAGTGAAAGCCTCGGTTTACAAGATTTTAAATATTCACATAGGAACCAACACAGCACTCTCATTAGAGCCAAAACTAGCAACAGATGGTTTATTTCTGAAAGGAAGACTCTACTCTCACATCTTTTAGACATAAAGCATCACCACATGAACACACGCTGTATCGTGATTACGGGGCTGGGGCATGTCACCTTTGTTCAAACAATTTGTAAATAGCATAAAAGCTTAACATCTGACAATCTTGGTTTGGTTAAGAAAATGCTACAACCTTGGTTGTCGTAACAGGAAAACCTACCTTAGTGTAGCGTCATTTTATTTCTCACATCAGATTAAAAATAAAATATGGATTACATTTGGATTTGGAGTCCACACAGATGACCTTGCCTGCCTATCCCAAGTGTTTAATTTTAAGTCATTTTACTACACGAATATGTGTGTTATCATAAAAGCTGATTTAGGAACCAAATGTCTGAGGTAAAGTCAAGAAAACTGCTGAACGGTTTGTGGCTTTAAAGGAGCACTAATGATTTGCAACATTGTCATATGTAGTTGAATCAGAGAAAGTGCGTGGATGGAAGATGTCAAAATTGCCAGTTAAATATAGAGCGATGATCAAACACAGGGAGGAATTTGAAAAAGTAAAAATATACAGCGAGAAACGGTAATCTGACAGGAGACGGCGTTTATAACACACAAGCTAGCTCGGCTAACTAGCCGATTGATGGCGGGGAAATGGAAAAATGTATAGCCTCTCAACTTCGTCTTAAATTAATTACCCACAAATATTTCTGATGGTCAACATAATTTGGATGGTGATACTTTCCCTCATGAATTCACACAAATTACAGAGGAAAAAAAGATACCTTTAGCGAAGTGCAACCTGCCTTCCAGGGAATAGACAGAGCCCGTTTTTATAAGATAATAGCGGTGTGTCTGCTTATTTTCGAGTAATGTCAGTGGGACCTGGCTGTCATGGGTCTGTTTTCAAGGCGTTGGCGTTATTGTAGTATAATTTTAAGATCCGAGGCGGGATCTGCGTGTAATCTGCACGAGAACAGCACAGCACAAGCTGACTAACGGATCGTCGGCAACAATAACAAAGCTAAGGCTAGCAGGTTAGCCAGGCAGCTAACAGTTTGTGTGGTGTCTGTCCCCTTCCTGTGGACGCACTGGAACTGATCAAATCGCTGTTGGCTACTTGACTGACGAGAGATGGTGTTTCCGTTATTTGAAATTCAAACGTGACAGTGCTAAGCGCCTATTTGTCAACCTAGTGGAGGGGCTCGCTTTACCTTCAGTTCCGTACTCTCCGCCATCTTGTGACATTGTGTGCGCATGCGCAACAGCAGTCCTCCGGGATCTGTCGCTTCTTCATAACAGACGACAGGAGGCGTAGTTGTTCCGTTTAACTACGCTGCACAGCACATTCAATTCAAATTGTTGATTAGATTGTAGCTCTAAAAGCATACAGTACTTCAAGCCAGTACAGTATTGGAGTTACTGGCATTTTGTAGATTAGGACAATAAAATAGTGAGTCCATCATGTTATTAAAAAAATGTATAGGCCAACTTACTTTAAGCTGGTCGAAACAATAAAAGAAAAAAGTGGCTATTCAACCAAGTCCGTATTTGCTTGTTGTAACTCTCTTAAAACATACTTACATTTCCGCCTTTTTTTCATCCTGATAATCAATCTGATAATACGCATGAACTACTGAAAATGTGTATTGACCCATCTTAGGCAATTAAATGCCTTTATGTGTGGAAAAAAACCCTCATTTGAATATTGAAAGTAGCTGACTGAGTTTTTATCTAAGATTAGCAAATACATAAAATACAGCCAAATTATGACATTTATGTACGTATTTAAAATAAATGAATAAATAAATAAATAAATAAATAAATAAGGAGTAACACAAATGTGTAATAGATATAGATATAGACATGGATATATAACGCTTCTGAAGTATTTCAATTATTATTTCATGATAAAATCTACTATGCAGGCGAAACATGCTATTTATCCAGTGTTCAAAGTCGGTTAAAATATTATGTTAAATTGTATTTATTAAATATGCAATCCGATCAATGTGCAGGACACTTTTTTAAAAATATAAAACAAAGTATATTAACTAAATAATTAAGTTAACCATATGGCGCATTCATACATTAACTACTCGTCAATCGTGCAGGCAACTTTTGCTGTTCTTTTTTTTAATGTTTTGTTTGTGTTTAGAATATTTCCTAGGGTGTTCCTCGGTTTACGAATATGTACGTAAATCGGAACGCCAAACACTTGTACGCCATAAATATAAACAAAATCTAATGAAAAACAATAATGGTAACTGAGCGTGCCTGAATGTCGCATGACTACTATTTATACACCGCTGCGATAACATAGTTCGTTACATTCCACATTCTAAAAACGTGCACGGTATGTTGATTGAACACTCTAAAATTAAATCGTTCCTAGGTGTGCGTGTGAGTGGTTGTGTGCGCTGCAATTGGCCGGCAACCAGTTCACGGTGTACCCCGCCCATTGTCCGAAGTCAGCTGATAGCTACGAGGACGCCCGCGACCCTCGACCGGTTCAGATAATGAAGGGATGGATGGTGCGGGATGGTTCGTGAAACAACCTATCGTAAAATAAGAAATAAAAGCACACTTGGATTGATTAAATTCGATGTATACATTAATAATGCCGTGTGTGTAAACGCGTTTAATAAAACGATTTATTGGGGGGGGGGCTGTAAACAAATACCACATGATCAAAGCTGAATAGAATATGTGCTTTACAAAAGAAAGTCGGGGGCCAAACTTGTCTGCAAGTCTTCAAAATTCAAGTCTTTCACGACAAATAATTTTATTATCGTTGTCATGGTTTCACTCATTTAAAGTGCATGATGTCCAAAATGAAGTGACCGGTCTGTGTGAAGAGAATTAAGAACGGCAAACATAAATTAAAAAAAATCCACCAGACTTTATGAATAAGTTAGCAATGAGAGAAATAACAACCTCTATTAACTATTACAACTTAGATACATACATAATCATTGCACGTTGCCACAAATAATAAATATCATCAATGGTTTGCGTTGAAATCAAAGGAAAGTTTCACATAAATGCTGGACAGTACACATTTTAAATGAATATCACAACAACAAATGAGTCTTTTCCTCGCAGCGTAGAATGGAAGCTTCCACGCTGAGTGTGCGTCTTTCCGTGCGTCACGGTGGGAGCAGAGGAGACTTGAAGGTGCACGAACCCGTGCAGTGGCGAGGAGTTAACATCTTGCAGGAGAAATGGTGTAAGGCGTCGTGAGCTTCTGAGAAGAACGACAGCCAAGAATCAAACGTGCCCGTGAAAATTCGGAAACATGCGTGGATTTTTTTTTTTTTTTTTTAATCATGTGTCATCTTCCAAACCGATATCCTATACAGGGTCGCGGGGAGGTGCTGGAGCCTATCCCAGCCGTCAACAGGCGAAGGCAGACTACACCCCGAACTGGTCGCCAGCCAGTCGCAGGGCACACACAGACACCGTCACTGAGCGGGAATCGATCCCACGCTACCCGCACACAACTCAGGCGTGTGTACCACTACACTATCAGTGACACTTTTTTAAAAAAAAAGGGTGTAAAATACGTTGTTTGGCTAAAAACTCAATCGATGCAAGGATATCGATACATTCACTTTAAAATAAATGAAATCACTTGGATTAATAGGGGTCCTTGGTTTACGACGCAGATCTGTTCTTGCGGTGATGGCCCCAACTGTGTACGTAAATTGGAGCACGCCATTAAACACCGCGAAGGCAGTAGTAAAGTCATAACGATAGTAAATACTTATATGGAAAAACACTTCAAGGCCATAAATATAAAACAAATTTTAAAAATAAGTATAGTGGTACTTTAGTGTGGCTTTCTCTGATGTTGCAAACTATTGCTAGCCGTTCGCATAACCTCGTATGTCGGGATCGTCGTGAATGGAGGACCCCCAGTACTGAATTATTTTATTTTTCTCACCTCTGACGATGTGCAGCTGCTGCACCATCTCCTCCCTGTAGGACAGTTCTCTTTTCATTTGATCCTGGAAGTTATCTGAAGATTTGGGGGGGAAAAAATGCACTTTGATTTACAGCCAAAAGGGGACGCTGTTTGCAAGATGAAGCAACAGACAACGCAGAAACTAAAGAGGCTACTGGACCAGTAATTAGTCCTCGCACTTAGAGCCATCTAAATGACAGTTTACTTCAGTATAGGTGCTACTGTTTTGGTTAGCAACAAACTTCATACCAGCTGAGCTGTTCAATATCTATATGCATGTATGTCTGCAAACGATAGTAAAATTGAGTCTATTTGAGGAAATAAAGTCAATCTTAACCACACAGCATGAGATGGTGTTGAAATAAATAATTGGAGTATACGTTTAACCATGCATTCTTAACAGTCAATGTAACGCCATGCAGTTTTTTAAATGAATAAAGGAAAATCACCAAAGATGATAGATGAGAATTCAACAAGATGATACTAATAACTATTATTATTATTATTATTATTATTATTATTATTATTATTATTATTATTATTATTATTATTATTATTATTATCATTACATAGTGAACTGAATGAGGATGTATTTGATCAGTGGTCTAAAAAGTGCTTTTGTGGCCTCTTGTAGTTATAGATTGACTCATATTCGTACTTGTAAATTGCACTTCCGATGTGATGAAAGTAAACGATTGTGAAGGTCAAACAGGAGCTCCAAGTGAATAGTGCATGTGGGAATGTTGTGTTCAGACATGAATGCTAATGTGTCCATTTTCGATGCTGCACAAAGGTGAGTCGTTTAAAAACCGACAACATGCACCGGTAAAAACATCCACGACCACCCAAACAACACGATGCGCCGCTCCTCGGGCACTGCAGGTTTGGGGGGGTCTAGAGCTGTTAAAATCCTCCATGGACACAATTGTGTGCCCCTTTGAGCCTTTGAGTACCGCGGTCCATTCCTCATTCCAGATATCAACACTTGCAGAGTGAAAAGAAGTGATAGACATTTGAGCGCAACGATGTCACTGAAGTGACTAAAGGCGAAAATGACATAGTCTGCAAATGGTGGTAAAGAAAAACTCTCAAGTGTTCACATTTTAGTCCTTGGAAAGTACCTTTACAGAGATAATAATTCACAGATTAGCACTATACTGAGGTATTATGTGTTTATAAAACGTGTAAAAATATTTTACATATAGGGCGATGCCATTCGTGTATGTCATTGAGGTTCATGTTGCAAAGGTTTCGTTGGAACATTCAGCAAAAAAAAAATTGAAAGAGTGCTAACAATTGAATTTGAACAAAAAACTAACCAATAACACACAGCCTGTGCCACGTTTTAGGGGTTTACCTTTTAAATGTTGAAATTCACGTTCCAACTTTTTCCTCAGCTCGACTTGCTCCAATAGTTGCTTCTGTAGTTCCTCTAAAATGATACAGAATTTGATGAGATTTAAATTGAGCTTCTGTAAATGTCAAAACACACAAAACAAATAGAATGTGACAAAATAACATCCCCCTTTCCTGGTTTTTTATTTTTAAATTGTATCTATCAAAGCATTCATCGAAATACAAAATATCAAATAATTGCAAATTGCAGACTATTGTGACACAAACGTGCTTTTTCTTGCAATTTCTTTTTGCCTCAAAGCCTTGATGAGTATTTCAGATGATGGCTATAATATATGTAGCGCAAAATATGTTAAATTAAAATGAAACATCAAAAATAGCAATAACAGCTTTTTAAATCATCACTATCATTTAAAAAAACAAGTAAAAATAATGGTGAATGCTAAAATAATTACAATCAATGTATTAATTGTTGTTATATTTAAATTATACTCATAATTTACCTTTTGCAAGAGTCCGTACACCTCTTTGTGCGTGCAAAGCTCTTGCTGAGTCTTCGTCTGCAGACACAAAAACACATTTTAATTTACCGTGGGGAGAAAAAAAATTATGTGCATGAAAATAAATACCGTGTACCTTCATCCTGCTCAAGCTGGTTTTCGTCGCTGCTTTGTTCCAGTAAAGATTTGCTTTCTACCTCCTCCACCGTGGACGACGGCTCCTCTTTGCTTGTCCCCTCATCTTGCAGGAAAAAAAAAACACGCATTTGAAATTACTTATATTTACTGGGTTAATTTATTCTGTTAATATATTGATTAGGATGATGTCTGACCATGAGTTGTAAGCCCCGCAGGTTGGTAGTTTGCAGATCTGAAATGATAGGGACTGCTCCTTGGTTGCAACTCGCTCCTCTCCTGTGTGTAAACCTGCACGATTTGGGTGGAAAATTAATTCATTGGAAAATTAGTGGAAAAGTAACGCCATTAATTCAAAGTGTTAAAACATATATATTATTTAGACGATTAATTACGCTAAATAGTGTGAATTTTGGGGCAAATATTAAAGCCATGTAATTGTGTCACTCACTTGGCTAAATGGTGCAGCAATGTGTGCGTCTGCTAACTCTTTGCTTTGCACTTCTCTGTCACAAGACTGCGCGGCGACGCGTGGGCCCACTTTCTGGGACTCGAGCGGATCTATCTCCTGCCGTGCCCCCTTGCAGTCCGAGTCGCTCGGGGAGACGCTGTGGGTGAGCCCCGGAGGGCTTCGGGGACACATCAAGGACAGGGGCCTGCAGGGCTCCTCGTCCTCGGGTGTTTTACTGGTCTCCACGTCCACGTCCGCCTCGCCCTCGCTGTCCACGCACGGAGACACGGAGCGGTAACTGGAGCTCTCGCTTAAAAAGTCAGGTGATAAGTAGCCGGTTCGGGTGTAAGCTCCTCTGCTGCCGTACAACTTGGCGATGCACTCTGCGTCCTTAACCACGGGTCGGAAGGCGGACACGTAACTGGCCTTGCGTGGGGCCAAGGTGGGCCCCTCCAGCGGCCTCCCCTCATCCCCGGACTTGTCGTCGTCGTTCCGCGCGGACTGGGTGCTGGAGCAGCGGTCGTTGTCAGCCAGGCTGTCTTTGGACGTGTCGGTGGACTCGGAAATGTCCACGTCGGCGGGTCTGTGGAGAGGTAGCATCTCGGGTGGAGGTTTGTGCGGGCTCTGGGAGTAAGGAGGCATGGGGAGGGCGCCCGCTGCGGGCCAGAAGACCGGGAAGGACGGGTAGGCGCTGTCCTTCGTCCCGGGCCACAGGACCCCCGGAAGGCCCGCCTTGCTTGGCTCGCCTACGATGCTGTCGTCTTTTTTCGGGCAGAGGCCGAACGCCGGGAAGCCGTACGGGTGCGGGAAGAGTGGCGGCGGGATCTTCTGCAGCATCCCGAAGCCTTTACTGGGCACCGGGATGACCGGGTAGCTACGTGGGCCCACGCTAATCCGGTTGTCCTCGCAACTTAGAATTTTGGCGGGTATTTCGGGGGAATGTCGGTGGAGGTTCGGACCGTGGGACTTGAGGGGCGAGTTGGACTCCGACCCGCAGCCTGGCAGCGTTCTCTTGCGGCTGCCCCCGTTGAACATGGCCTTCACGTCCTCCCACGCGTGTAGTACATCAGTCTGGCTGTTTTTATCGGTTAATTTAAGGTGTCGCCTCCACGAGTTGAAATTAGCCGCGTCCGGCTGTGTGTATTTGGACTCCGGCGTGCGGTGCGAATGAAATATGAATTTATTTGGGGAGAAATACATGTTGCAGTAGGAGCACTTGATGCACTTGGCCCTGGAGCTGTTGTACCTGGCCGGAATGAAGCTACCTCGGCTGCCCCACGCGCACTCGTGGCACACGTCAAAGGCGAAATTTTCGGGCAGTTTGGGAGGCGAGTGAGCCCCCAGAAAAGACTTGCACAGTCTCTCGGCCTCGCGTTTGGTGATCATGCCGCACCTCCGGGAGGAGATGGGCATGGCGCCGGCCCTGCGGAGGATCTCCAGCTGGACGGGGGTGCACTGTACGCAGGTGATGCCCAACGCCACGCGTCGGTTGTGGATCTCGTTGTAGCTGTAGTTCTTCAGCAGAGTGTTGGAGATCTGCGCCAGGCACAGCCTCTCCTGGCAGTCTATGACCAGGGACACGATGGGTATTCCGTACAGCACCGTCTCGCCCACCTGGTTGGGCTTCAGGTTGGACGGCGGGTAGGAAAGTTCTTGCTTGGAGCCCGGCGAGGAGCTGGAGTCGCGGCCCGCTGGAATGGGTTCCATGTTGCGGGATAGTGCAAGCTGCAGGATGATTGTACATGTTGGAACACATTGGGTTTAAGTCGCTTTGATGAGAGATGGATATACTTTTCCTGATAAATACACATTTTCCCTGAGAGATATTTTTACTCTATTCATGTATTTTTTCAAATTAACGCACCAAGAGAAGACCCGCGAAAACTCACCTATTCAGTGCTAGTGCAGCGCCCCTCTCGTCGTGCACCACACGGCCGCGGTCACACGCGTGGTGGAGAGAAAACGAGAAGTGTCGGATGCTGCTGAGGTGTTTGTTTTGGTGATGGGACTCCGTGCACCGCCTTCCTGCCTCCCTCACTCACTCCACTCCACTCCACTCACCGCCTCCCTGCCTCCCTCCCACCGTAGTTGCGTGCATGCGCGCGCCTGCAGGTTTGGGTTACACCACAAGCGTGTTAAACTGTGAGACACACGCGCCTAAACATCAAACTACAACTACCACAACAACAATATCTTAAAATGTTATGATATTAAAATTCCACTGTTATAATATTAGTCCATGTAATTTTGAGAAAACAATACTGCTATTTTAGTCGTAGGCTCTAATTTCATTTTGTTACGTATACGTTAACATACATATAGCCTATTAGTTACATGTGGTAGGATATATATACAGCCCACCCAACTCATATTTAATATCTAATTATTATTTTACACTTTAACGAAACCAAAATTGTGACTTTATGCACGATATTCGGTTGTCCAAACAGCATTGTGTCAGGGCCCCCGTCACGTGCCGCGTTCCCACGGAGTCACAGTGCACGTGCGTCACACACGCACGCCCGCAGTGACAAGCAGCTGCTCTTAATCACAAGCTACAAGAAAGCATGGAACTACCAGAGACACAGAGAAACAATGCAAAACGCGTCGTCCATTTAACAGTTTCAAGTCAATGAGGCTCCGGGTTAATCGTTTACATTTGGTCACCATGAGTTTAATATTGATGAAGGTAACAAGACTCGTCTCGTCACTGCGGCTTCTGCAGTGGGTCTGAGCTGTGCAAGTCTATAAATAATTTCAACACGTAAACAGTAATATATGTTAACCTAACAAAATGCAAATACTAATAACAACAATAATAAAACTGTCAGGAATAGGTATACTGTACTATATTTTTAAATGTCAGTTTTATAACTATTATTATTTTACAATTGAACTAAAATGAGTAATTCATCTATTAAAATTGTCAATATTCATCTGAGAGCCATTTACATTGACTCAAAATTTTCAAGAAAAAATAAAATTAAAATAAAGTCAAAAAGCAAGATGCCAAAATAAAGCCATTCAACATACTTCTTAATTCAATCCAATTCCGGCAATCTAATGCTGGTGAAAATAATTCAACTGTCTTTTTAGTTGTCCATAACATTGACCCATCCATTTAAGTGCTTCCTCTGCATTCAAAAATCCTTTTTGTCACCTTAAAAAACACACCCACAAAAACACAGTGGCAGGCGTCGTCACACCTTTTGCGCTGGGCAGTGTGATGAACAAAGTCA
This sequence comes from Filicampus tigris, assembly GCF_054856515.1. NCBI lineage: Eukaryota > Metazoa > Chordata > Actinopteri > Syngnathiformes > Syngnathidae > Filicampus > Filicampus tigris. The sequence goes on along the minus strand of NC_141220.1, from coordinate 18,458,027 downwards.
GCAAGGTCAACATCTGGTTTGTTCTGCCTTTTTTTGTGCAAGAGAGAGCAGCTCATTTAAAAGTGTGTCTGCATTAATCACAGTGTTGCATCAAAGTATGATAATCACCTGAACACTCTATTAAAATAAAAGTGGCAGCCCAGGGGAAATCTTACCTTACTCTTTAATTGTTTTGAGGCTTTGATAGGCTTTTTTAATCTAAGATTAATTTATGCATCCTTAAATAACTCTACATATGATTAATAAGCTTGAGACTGAAGCAATTATAACAAGTGGTTGGTCATCACCTCATTAGATAGTGTTAGAAAGATGCAGTTTGTAACACGCGCGTGTTTGCCTGAGCGGGTGGCACAAAAATTAACAATGGAAGGCTAGCAGAGATGACAATTACAGGGCTGCTGGCTAATAATTGTTAACGTGTATTGCTGTCATGAAGTCACTATTATTTGAATGACGAATGAGTTATTGCATTTGACCTTTTGTCAGTTTTTGCAGCCTCAATCCAAAATCATCCCGGGCTGATCAGGGGCATAGTTAGAATTTTTCTAGTGGGTGACCAGGATGACGTATTTCACTGGGGGGTTACAACGACCAATCACAGCTGACCTGTTGTCTGAATCTGAGCCGTGATTGGTCATTGTGAGCAGTTGTGATGTCATTTTCAGTCGACAGGAGACAAAATGGCCGCCCCCAGAGATGGCTAAAAACGAGTGGATTAACACTTCGTCCACAAACGCAATATTGATCAGAATGCCCTGTTTCAACTAGTGGGCTTGCATAAAACATATTCTTGAAAAAAATATGTTTGCGTTGACTTCCGCTTTAATATCTCATTTCATGGAGACATCACTAACGCACTTAACCGTGCGTAAAAAATGAATCTATCTCAGCCGTGGCTGAATTACTACGATCGGCATAAATGTCTACTTTATGCTTCATGTTTCAATGTGGATTAAAATAAAGTAAAATATAGTCAATAGTGTTACTCAAAACAACTTTGTAGATTCAATCCCCTGCACCTGTTCAGACTGTCACAAAAAAATCAGATAAAGGTCGCATATGGGCAAAAAAATTCAATCTGGGTCGCATTTTCCTGCGGTGTGAACCTAGCCTTACAGCCAATCATAGTGACCAGTTGTCATCAACTACAACGCTATTTTTCATTGAAGTAACAACTGGCATATGCAGAGACGACTGATAAAAACTAGCTTTTATTTTATTCCGATGTACAGGCGGTCTTCGGGTTACGCAGTAGACCTACGTTGTTTCGAGTTTGCAACACCAGAGTTTCGCTCGCCATTTTGTCTCCAGTCCGTGTGTGTGTGCGTGTGTGTTAAAAAGAAAGCAGGATCTCGATGCTGGTCCAGCCATGAGGAAAGCCATTACGATGGAAACGAAGCTAGATATAATCAAAAAGAGAAAGGCGTGACGCCGATGGATATCGGATATTTATTTTGAGATCTAGCGGGTATTAATGAGCTAATTCCAATTTACACAGGAATGTGGGTTACGTCGCCAGCGTAGGAAGGAACTTGTTCGTAACCCGAGGACTGCCTATATTCACTTTTGCAAGAAATATTGATGAATATACTTTGTCCCTTTTTAAAAATAAAGAAATTGAAATTGAAGAATCAAACGTTCTTTCCTAAAGAGAGATTCTTTTGTTAGAGTTTGCATTCAGATCAATGTTAAATTCATTCTTTAAATATACAGTTAACAAATAAATTGGGCCAGAGCCTCAAGGGATCTAAGAACATTGCATCCGTGTGAAAATGACAGGTAAGTCACAGGTATCAAAATCTTCCCCTAGATGTGGGGGTGGCCAGGGTTGGCCATGGCCACCACGTAGCTCCGCCCCTGGTATTGATTTGCGTGAGGAGCAACAAAAAACAACGGCGGCTGCGAGGCTGCCGTAGACTTACTAAATGTCTGCTAATGTGTAAACAAGACATCACTTCTCTGCTGCTCTCATGTTTGTTTGCCTCCAAAAAGCCCACCCATGGGTCCTGACCCCCTGTCCCTGCAATACCCTGTGTTGCTAAACGGAATGCTTCTTCTCAGAAAGTGTGCATCACATTTGTGTGTGTGTGTGTGTGTGTGAACAAGAGAATGAGGGTGTGTGGTAGCGGATGAGTGAGGGGGGATTTCATCACTGCATCAAATGAGGTTGAGCGTAGGGACGCTTTTGTCACAGAGTGGGACTCATCTGCCAGTGGTGAGCTGTGAGGTCCTGGGGGAGTGAGAGGAACAAAGGTGCTAAAAGGCTGTGTGACAATGAGGGGAACCTTCAAGTGTGGGACACAGGCTGCACGGGACAAGCTGTGCCAATCACGCCGCAATTACTGTTTTGTGCAAGGCAGACGCCTCACGTGGGCTTTGGCGAAGACGTGCAAGGACGCAGGCGGCCACGATCCAAGGGCCTCGCTTTTGTACGGCTGACCTGAACCTCACCGTGCCATATAGATGCATAAATAACCTGCTGGGCTAAAACATCACATTGTACAAAAATGTGTTATGATGAGGGAAACAAAAACCTTGTGGACCACCCATTAAACCTGTCCTTATGACAACTATATGAAAAATAATGCACCGTCGCTGAAATATTTAAGGCTACTTTGACTGTTTTAATAGAACAAATAGTTTATGAAAATAATCCACTCCAACCTTGATTGACCAGACATTTTTTGAGAGGTCATATTTGCAGCTGTTGCTGAAAAAAAATGGTCCAGCTCAAACAATAAAGTGTGTGCATTTTTTTGGAAATGATTTCCTAGTAAGAAATTTGATGTATTAAGGGGACTCAAAAGTTGCGTGCATGCAAGAGATAAAAATTGGTGATACAACTGAACAATAATAAACGGGTCACAGACGAAGACATACAGTGCAAATCTAATAAGAGCCATTAAACATCTGTAAAAATGAATTGGCATGCAGACGTTCGAGAGTGAAAAATCAGACTTCACAAATGATACATGTGAAAAATGGTGGAACGGTCACAAAACTACAATATACACTTATCAAGTCTAGTGAGATCCATTAAAGAGCAGTACATAAAAATGAATGCGCAAAACTCTGAATAATAAATACATTGTGAAATAACATCTCCCCGACGGCGTCAATCAGAAGTGAGCAATCGAGAATTATCTTTGTAAAGGCGAAGCTACAGCTGTTTTGTATAGAATCGTATTAGACTGTACTGTATGCCTGATCTTCTTTACCGGTGATTGCAGTACACTTTGAAAGTAAAATCTCGGGCTGAAAGATGAAATATTCATGGCCATGAAAAAGTTGCCATTCCTTTGAGCCTGAAAGAGACAAAACCACCAAACACGCATAAGAAATGAAGTGAAATTTCTATGTCATAGGCAAAAGCAAAGAACAAGAAAACACACATAAGGTCAATTCCGGGGAAAAATCTAACAAACGGTGGAAGCAAAAAGGTTCTACATATCCTGTACTGAGACGTCGTTATAATCTCGCAAGCTTTAAGGTTTGTCATAGTCACTAGATGAGCAGAATAAACAAAGACACAGAAATTTGTCTATATCCAAGCCTAAGCGGCACGGGCACTGTAATGAGGAGTCAAGTGAGAAGGGGAATTATCGTAATGATAACAAAGGTCTGTGCGCCATATAGCTCGGGGCTGTATTGTAGGGCATTACCATAAAGATGTGATGTGCTTGTATTGCAGGGGTTTTTGAGAGGGAGCAGCCCAAAGAGATAATAACTATTAGGAGACGACAGTGCTTTGTGGGATTCCAGCTGTGGAGCCCAAATTTCCATACAGATAGAATGGCTCTGGGTGGATGATATGCACACGTCGGGGGGGAAGGGCCCTGAAGTGTGCGCCATGTCTGGGCACTCGACCACTCAAGACGGGCGGCTGGAGGTGGCGAGTCTCAATGAGTTCTTGGTGTCCCCCTTTGGATTTGAAGGCGAACTGAGAGCCTGTTCTTTGAACACCCTGCAAGTCCCTGGAGAGTTCAAACGAACTTGCCGTCGCTCTGCTGACAGTTTGCCGAGCAGGAAGTGCAAATATGGCTGTGTGTCTGAATAGAGAGCCAGAGATTCACCAGGTGAGATGCAGTGCATTATTTTCATGGGCAAGCACCGTGGAGGGTGGGAGGTGGGTGGGGGCGCTTAAAAGCATGGATTGCAGAGCTCCAAATTGTTTCGTGGTTGGAACGAATAGCGATACAGCGAAAATAGCTGTAGGGAAACAGAGGTCAGGTGTAACATTTGCAATTGTTCCAATCACGATAAAGTTAGGAATCACCTGATTCACTCTGGATATCCGCAGTTTAGTCCTTCGTCTGTATGTGAAGAAGCAGTGCCAAGAAGCAGACACAGCAAATTGTGTCAAGGAAATGTTCGTTTATCTTAAAGTGAAAATTAACCAAAACATATTTTTTTCAAGAATATGTTCCCAGCAGGCCCACTAGTTGAAACACGGCATTCTGATTAATATTGCGTTTGTGGAATATGAGTTAAGCAGCAAAATCCTCCCGTTTTTAGCCATCTCAGAGGGCGGCCATTTTGTCACTTCTGTCAACTGAAAATGACATCACAACTGCTCAGGGCTCAGGTAACAACCAATCACAGCTCAGCTTCAGAAAACAGGTGAACTGTGATTACCTGAGCCCTGAGCAGTTGTGATGTCATTTTCAGTTGACAGAAGTGACAAAATGGCAGAGATGGCTAAAAACGGGTGGATTAACTCTTATTCCACAAACGCAATATTTATCAGAACGCCTTGTTTCAACTAGTGGGCTCGCATAGAACATATTCTTGAAAAGAATATGCTTGGGTTGACTTCCCCTATAAGTCCTGTACAGTGCAGAGTGACACCAATGTTGTTTTGAGAACAAGAACAGCAACAAAAATCTGTATCTTAAATCATTGGCTTATTCCATAATGTCACATTTCACCCCAAGGTATGTTATAACTGACCCGGACTATGGGGTGAGCTGTAACCTTTGGCACTATTTCACTCTTTGGCACAGACATTTTCTAGGTCATTATTAGCAGACACTTGAAAGTAGTTTTTATAACAGGTTGAATACATGGGGTTAAAATTTTGAAAGTGGTTGGTCTCGCCTAAACGGACTGTCCAAATGGGCACGATACAATTCAAGTGCCAAAAAAAATAAATAAATCTACAGTTCAGGGCCAATCAGAACAGAGTTTTATCGTCTTTGCAAAATGTTCTGCATTGGATCTCATTTTGTTGTACAGGTCTACCTAATCATAGATATCACTGGCGTTGGACCGAAAACCTCACGTCGGAATTTGGTCAATTTCACTTTTTTTTTTTCGCGAATCTAAACAATTAGTCAGTCCCCATGTGTGTGCATCATCTTTGTAAAGAATTTATCAACATTAAGTCTTCCAAAAGGCTTGTTCTCTCTGACCAAGCAATGTTAATGGCTCCAAAAACTTTCCTGAAAAGTGATGGTTTCAGAGATGTGAGGATTCTGCCCGATGCCAGCGATAGAATAAATAAAACATCTTAAGTGTATTTCAAAATGGTATCAGTTGCTTACATATCGAATAATATCTCAAGGGTCAGCTTTGACTTAATCATAAATGTACTAAATTCAGCTGGTGAGATTGTACCATCATGACCCAGAAAGGACGTGATGATCTATTCAGGGCTGGGAAGGCAGTTGTGATGAGAGAAGGTTAGGTTAATTATAGCTGGGGTGGAGAAATTAAGTTTGCAATCATCTGCCCTTCATAAAAATAAAAAATCCATCTGTAAAGAAAGCTGCAATTCTGGTGTCAACAAATAGGCCTCAGGGTTTAAACAGGCTAGAGGGAAGACATCCAGCGGCAGACATGTTGTTTGCATTTATGTAAGGCGTAAAGCTAACACAGCGGAGACAAAGATAGTGAGAGCAGGGAGCGTGAGGACACCAATCACCCCGTAATTATCCCCCCGATGTGCAAACTGCCCAACTCGCTGTCCTTGATAGATTCTCCTGACCCATTAACACAACACGGACCACAGTGGGCTGGAGGCAGGACGGTAGAAGACGACTACGCCGTGGATCAGCCCAAGCAAGACCAAACATCTGGGGGCCGCTGTGAAATTAAAGAGCCCAGAAAGTGAACCAATCCGGTTATAGCCCTCCATTAATAGCCTGACAGCTTCACATGTGAGGTAATGCATGATTCAATTTCATTCGGTATTAAAGAAAACACCCCTTGGCATCTCTCTGCGGCTCTCGCACTCCTTTCCTCAGCTTTTCAAGACGCTCTTTACCTCAGAGTGATGTATTAAGCCATTTAAATTAACAATGGAATGACTTATTCTAATACACGATCTCGACGTTTCCTCGGATGCTTTCCGGGAGTGGGATTTGAGCTTAGCAACCTGAGGCTGGGCAGCGAGGCATGCAGTCAGTCCAAACATGGCAGGCATTCATATAAGATCATTACAATGGAGAGAGGGGCAAATAACATGGCTGAGCTCTATTAGTGGACAACGATACGACGCGCCACTGCATGGGTTCGATCAATGCCATTCTATTGGGGAACCCGTAAATACGGCACACTCAAGCCCAATAAACAACAAACGCAAAACGGAACAAAACAGAACTTCACCAGAGAATCTATCTGGCGGGTACGTCTCGAGTGCGACTTGGCACTTAGCCAAAATAAAAGGGCAGAAACTGATAATGTGACACAGGAAGTAACGATTCTCGGTCGACCAATTGCCAGACTGCAACCAACATTGGAGCTGAATAAATCATACTGCATGGTTGTTTGTTTGTCCCCATGTTAGTTAGCAGGTGACTTTCTGGTTCATGGACAAAGAGGTTACATGTTAAGGGTAGAGAAATTGGACCTTAACATTTGAACTCTGGAGCAGTGACAATTGTTGCCTAAAATGCCCCGCCCCCCCAAAGAAAACTCTCACGTGCCATATTTTTGTGTGCATGTTCATATCATAGTCAGCTTCATTAAGAACAATACTGTACATTGCAATATGTTAAAATTAAGTTATAGCATTTGTGTTGTGGGGTGGCCTGCAGTTCTTGTGGGAAATACCAAACTTTCAGGTTCTTGCCCAGCCCTTCCAAATCCTGGCAAGTCACAAAACAAACAAACGGCGATAAAAAAAAAAAACAACAAAAAAAAAACAGTAGCTTTCCGCTTGGCGGAAGTACAAAGTGGCTTTGTTTAGAGCTCTAGGCCTTGTTATGAACTTCAGCAGCAGCTTGTAAATCTCATATTAGTGCCCCTCGTGCGCTCTGTGTGTGATGCAGAGCGCTAAATCATTCACACGGAGGCCCTTGGTCAGCTGAATACAAATGAGGATACAGTGGGTGCTCCGTCAGTCCCTCAGGGGGTGTACAGGAATAGATGTGAGAAAAGCACAGTTTGATTGATGCCGCTACACTCTGAGTAATGACTGGTTCAGAGGTCAAACTACTTCAGCGGCATGCATTATATCATTAATTACAGACGTCAATAAACAATAGGACGCAGCACATATGTTTTAAGAATGTGTATCCAGCTGCATTATTTCACAATTAGTCACCGCTACGCCGCAGATTGAAGCATACGAGAGAGAAAAAAAAAAAAAAAAAAAAAGGCGACAGTCTGCTCCAGAGTGCTGTTGATCGCATCAGGATATCGCTCTTGAAAACTGTGGCGTAGTAATTACACGTGATAATAGCAGCACATTTGGATTTCACAGTTACATATGCAATTAAAATATTATTCATTACCTCTTAAATAAAAGCGTGGTTCTCAAATCCCATTAAATTTGGGATAATTGTGCGTGTTTAATTATAAGCAGCGAGGCAGGAGGGAAGGAAGGAAGGACGGAAGGAAGGAAGTTTGGGAGAAAGTGAGGCAGAATGTGCTGTGACCTAGATTGTGGAAGGAGACGTTTTGTTTCAAAAGTCACCTTGCAGGGAAACCTCAGCTCAGAATAGCTCAGCTTACTTTTGCACTGCGTGCAGCTCACTGCAGGGCCTGCTTAAATAGAGCCCGGAGCCATGGAGAGCATTCCAAAATGTCCGCCATTTCTATCGCAGAAGTTATTACGCAATTTAATGCGCTGTAAAAACAAAAGCAATTGTGTCGAGTACAGGCAAAGCAAAGAATCGTAACAATACAAATAAAAACGACAAGAGATGCTGGCTTTTATTTGAAACGGCCGTACATTTACTGATACAGTTTGGTAAAAAATAATTCTACTGGCAGAAATAAGAACAGATGTTTGGCCATTTAGCTGTACTGACTACACGTTTCCCTCCATTACATTTGGGATGTTTTGCAGTTTTATTCCAAAGCATATCCAGAAGGTAAGTATCTAAAATTGGCAAGTGAATTGGGATGCGGTTAAGGGGTGGAATGGTTCAGCTTTTTAAAGGGTTAAAACAAATTGTTTTAGGATGCATTGAGCTTGCTAAACTGAATTGCTCCAAAACCCAGGTGAAACAGACTATAAATATTGTTAAATGTCAACAAAGTTAAGGGAAGCTACAATAAGTTAAATATTTTTTTCAAGAACATGTTCTAACCAAGCCCACTAGTTGAAACAAGGCATTCTGATAAATATTGCGTTTGTGGAATAAAAGTTAATCCACTCCTTTTTAGCCATCTCTGGGCGTGGCCATTTTGTCACTCCTGTCGACTGAAAATGACATCACAACTACTCAGGACTCAGGTAACGACCAATCACGGCTCACCTGTTTTCTGAAGCTGAGCAGTGATTGGTCGTTACCTACCGACAGAAGTGACAAAATGGCTGCCTCCTGAGATGGCTAAAAAGGGGTGTTTTGCTGCTTAACTCATATTCCACAACAGCAATATTAATCAGAATGCCGTGCTTCAACCAGTGGACCGGCTGGGAACACATTTGTGAAAAAAATGTGTTTGGGTTTCCTCTTTAAGTAAGTAAAATACAATGAAGTAAGTTAAGGTTAACTGAGATGAGCTAAAATTAGACAAACGAAAATGACCTAGAATGGCGGCATTTAACCTAAATCCAAGCGTGTTGTTTTGAGAAGTTAGTTCACATCATAACACTTGCCTAAAAAGTGGACGCATGCGTAAACTGCAGTCAGGGACAGAAAAATGTCTTGCCAGGTGGCAATTTTGATACGCCACTGCTAAGTCCAACCTCCTAAATGCTCATGTTCTCACGTCTGTCCCAATGATGCCTGAAACTGAATAGAGAAAACACAATTGTATTGTGATTTTTGAGACACCCTGTATAAGCAAACAGTATAAAGAAGATAAATGATTTCACAAGGAACTCAAAGGAGCTCAAGGTGGTCCTTGTCATCCTGCTGCAAGGACAATTTAGCCGCATAGTGGATTCTTCTTTTTCAAAATGAATTTGTTTTTCTTTTTTTTTTCCCCAAAAACCTGAATCTGTCCAGTCACCAAAACTAGATTTTTACCCATAGTTTTGCCCGTTGATACGTTATAAACTATGCCTGGGCTAACATACCCCCCCCCCCCACGGACTCTTTGAGAGCAGCTTGGTTCAGGCCGCCGGCTCCAACCTGCAGGCAGTCGTAGGACAGGCCAAGCGGAGCTGTCTGCCACTCCTGTGCTTCATTAGGAAACAAAATATAAGGTTTCCACTCCATTAGGAATGACTTTAGGAGTGAAAGCACATAAGACGCCGACTCACCTCATCAACAATGCATTGCAATAACGGCGGAGGATGAATGAGTGTAAGCGGAGCGGCAGCGAGGGAACGGCATTAGCTTGTGTACGATGTTTTTTACAGCAGAGTGGAAAAGGGAAAAAAAAAAAAAAAATCATTAATGCAATAAAATGTGGTCAGATTAATCAAATGCCTCCAACTCTTATGAAAATATTGCAGGGGGAGACTTTTCTATTACATCTAATGGTATCTAATCTAATAGTGGCAGTTAGAGGCTTGGGCATCTATTTATTGTGGGGCACAATTTAGGAAGTTTAAAGGGAAGCAGTGAAGCATGAGTGCAACATAGCCGACAGGAATGCGGGCAGACATCTTTTGCCGCTATTTTCCCTTCTCATAAAAGCTTACCATTAAGAGTGCAGGTCAGGGGAGAAAACAGAGAAGGAGAGGCACCACATAATTAGCGTGTCATAATCAAAATGACCCACTCGGACACTTTATGATCAGCCAGACCAAATCACTGCGCCACTGGTGGCAATCTGTGGGCATGTTTTAACACCATTAACATAATGAAAATACCAACCAATGTTAATAGCCCACCTCTTCGCGCACGGACGAGGAGACGAAGCACAATGTTAATTTCACAGTGCAGTTTCGCTAACCTCTGCCGGGGAAAACGCTGTCCTCCGCCCCCTCCAGACCAAACGTGGAGGGAACAAAACGGTATCCTTGTTTCCTCAAACAATCTGTGAAAAGCATCATTCCCATGCTGCACATCTCCAGTGAGAGTCTCCATGAAGGATCTCATTTTCAATTAAAATCTCATTTGCTTGCAAGTTGAAGTGAAATCATGTTGTGAATTAGCACATGAATTTACATACTGGGAAGCGTGCCAGTGTGGTTTAATTTACTTGGATTCTGCAACAACAAAAAAATAGATATATATATATAAAAAAAAAACATAGGCATTGATGGCGCGAGAGCAATGATGCATGAGTGAAATGTAGACGAGAGAAAACATTTACCAACATCCAGCTGCAATGAACAACTGGATTGTGAACTAGTGAGGGAAAACTACAATTTGTTTCTACTCATGCAGAGAAGAAACAAATGACTTTTTACAAAGTTTCAAATAACGCAAAACAACAAAAAGGTCAGCAAATGGTTTCAACCTTTGCAGACAAACACTAAGACTGCTGGTGTGTCAAAGCACGGCAAAATTTAGGACTCGCTGACACACATAGTCCCTTCCAGAAGTATTGAAACAATAAGGCCAATTCCTCTATTTTCACTCTAGAACATTGAAAACATTTGAAAAGATTAATATGAGACACGAGAGCTACATATCGTCCTTGTTTGGTGGTACTCGCCTATGTACAAATTTGGTCTATTTTTAAAAAATTTTTTTAACAAATATATACTAATGGTCAGTCCATAAATTGGTCTGTACTTTTTACGAAGTTATTGAGCAATCTAAAGTGTTGAAAATGACTTGCTCTCATTGAGGATGCAAGGTTAATGGCAGAAAAACGTTCTCGTTACTTTCTCTCTCTCCCTGCCTCACTTTTACTAACAATTCCCGGTCCGTTTATCGCCTTCCACCTGCAGCCTGGGTACCCTTTCGCTGTCCGTCTATCCGCCGTTTTATCAAGGCGGGCCGAATAGTGAACAGAGGTATATTTTCATTTTCTTTGTGTTAAAGCAGAATACAACCCAAACATATTTTTTATCAAGAATATGTTCCCAGCAGGCCCACTAGTTGAAACACGGCATTCTGATTAATTTTGCGTGTGTGGAATATAAATTAAGCAGCAAAAGGTACTCGTTTTTAGCCATCTCTCGGGGCGGCCATTTTGTCAACTGTCGACTGAAAACGACTTCACAACTGCTCACAACGACCAATCGCGGCCGAACTCTTTTCTGAATCTGAGCCGTGATTGGTCCTTGTGAGCTGTTGTGATGTCATTTTCAGTCGACACAAGACAAAATGGCCGCCTCCGGAGATGGCTGAAAACGAGTGGATTAACACTTATTCCACAAACGCAATATTAATCAAAATGACCTGTTTCAACTAGTGGGCTTGCATAAAACATGTTATTGAAAAAAAAAATGTCGCGTTGATTTCCCTTTAAGCTCTTTGCAGATGATGCTAAACTTTACAGGTTTTTTAGTTATTATGATGATGTCAGCGGTTTAATCCAGTCTGATTTGGATGCAGTTTATCAGTGGTGCCATCAACAAACAGCTGGAAATTGCAAACGTAAGTTTTCTCATCAGAGGTTTCTTGAAGGTTAATGTTATTTTTGAAAATGTTCACAACCGTAACATTGATTTTCTAATGAAAGTATACAAAGTTTTTGTTCGACCCGGTTTAGAGTTATGGTCCCCTTATTTAAACCAAGACATTGAATTAATTGATCTTAGTCACACGTAGACTGCCAGGCTTTTCTGGGTGCTCGTATCAGGAACGTTTAGCCAAACTTGAACTTCAATCTCGAACTCATCGTTGTGTTGTGTTTGATCTGATTATGGGATACAAGATTATCAATGAACATTCCTTCATTTTTGGAGTATGCACTGTCGGATCATACAAGAGGTCATCATTTAAAAATTCAAGTCAAACGTCCGAAATTGCACTTTTGAAAATATTTTTTTAGTAACAGGGTAGTGCCATTATGGAATAATCTTAGTGGTTAATTCTCCCACGTGGGTGATTTTTTGAAGACGCGTGGCTCAGCTATCGTTTGATTGATTATGCGGTTGGGGTTAAGAGACCGGACAATGGCCCATCTCAGTCCCTCCTGGTCAATTAAAGTGCTTTTGTTTCTTGTTTTTTCCCCCAATGTATATATGTGATTTTGCTGATGATGTTGTTTTTTGACTGGCTAACAATCAATCAGTCAATCCAAAAATATGTGCGGGAAATGAATTGTCAACTGTGTTGTTTTTAAACCAAGGTTCCACAATGAAGAGAAATAAAAGCTTTTAAAATAACAGTCAAGTCTAACCTTGATCAGTTGAGAGAGGCCCAGCTTGGACTTTATAATTTCACACCTGGACTGCACTCAAAATTGTCCTCAGTAAATTACTTGCTCATTTCACAAGGCCTTCTGCCAAGTGCTGGAGCCATTATTGATCCATTCTTTCAATTAAATAACGCTTTGCACTGCCCTCCTTGTAAATATCCAGAGAGACTCGCTATGCAACATAATAAGCTATTCTTTGTACACTGCTAACATTATCAGTCTGCACGCAAAATTAATTTCCCCGCTATTGCTGAAACAACTATAATTGCAAACTACAGGGAGAAAGAAATTGGAAAGGTTTAATATACATTTCCAGGTGTATTTTCCATTTGTTCGAGTCAATAACATTTTTCATTAACATTCGTAATAAAAAAAAAAAAAAAAAAAAAAAAAAAAAAAAAAAAAAAAAACGATGTCCCCTGCTCATTTCCTTTTTAATTCTGAAATGAAATCAGTGCACTTTGCAAAAATACCTATGTGGCGCACTTTTTCCGTATAATTTGGTTTAAGACATCCAAATGAGATTAATGTTGGCTACCAACAATAAAACATTTTAATTTACATATTTATCAGTTGAATGAGCCATGACTCACAATAGGTAAGATCTATTAACATGATTGCATGTTGATACAACACTTCAGTATAATAGAAAATTGATATATGGATGAATATGAATAGAAACTTTCATAGTGGGTAGCTTCTCATTTTTGATGGTTATAACTTTTATAGACTTGGTGTTTGGACGGATGTCTATTAAATGACTTGGTGTGTGGGCACATGAGACGTGGTGCCTTTGTGCATCACTAAAGAAAATGCAGTGGCATTGTCAGCATGCAAATAGACATATGGATAGACAGGGGGCATTGCGAGGCGTAATTATTCACAAAATTGAGGGTCGAAACTTTTTCCTCACAACGGCAATTTTGTTGAGATGATTGACTGATGTTAGATTTCCGAGCTTTTAGCAAAGTGGAGGCTTTGCTAAAAAGTCATCTTGACTATCCTTTCTGAAAATATTATCATGAGCCTGTGCTGCAGGTTCCATTAACTGTCTAAAGTAGGGTTCGTCAACCTTTTTGAAATTGAGATTTGTTGGTTGACTGATTAATGCACAGGGCTACCGGTTTGTTACGCACTTCTGAAATTAGAAATGTGTTCAAGTGATATTTAATAATGGCTTTATTAGGGCCTGACCTGATTTAATCGGACGATATTAGCGATTTAGAAACATCTTTATTTATTTATTTTTGTACACATTAAAGTCAATGATAATGATGTGCAAACATTCCCCCGAAAACAGGTGCAATATTGGTCGATATTTACCGATTTTCCTCTTTCTTTAAAAGTTTAACAAATATTAAAGGATGAAGTTTTGTAAAACAGTCGCGTTTTTCTGCCTGTACTTCACATCTAGATTGTTGTAAGTTTTAATGGAGCAAAAAAGAATTCATTTTATTTGTTTGATTTAAAAAAAAAAATCTGGGGATGAATCGGTTATCGGAATTTTATTCTTCCAAATATTGAAATCAGCAAAAAAAAACAAAAAAAAAATCCATATTGGTGGGGCTGTAGTTATAATTATATGTTCTAATTAGCAATTATATTCATTTATAAATATCAATATGCAACATTTTATTTGTTAAAAATATCATATAGTGTTCACATTTGCAAATGATCACTAAGACAACATTCCTGGGAAATCACAATAGCCAAATCACCGTCGAGCAATTTTTAGAACAAGCTCGTCGGCTACTCATGTGGCCCCCCGGAATTGACAGGGTCCTCTTCTAAAAATGTACATTATAATCATATTTAGTTAGTCCTAAAATAGGCGTAGACTCTAAAACGGACCATATGACCAACTGGATTGCCTTTCAAAGTCAATTTCTTTGATATTATAAAAGGAGCTGTTTCGGTTATAAATTAATTTTATCCCACAAATGATTATACTTTCAGTAATGTGCTAATTGCAAGATACTATATGCTTGGCATTCTGCTTGGGCGCTGAGCACCCTTAAACATCGTCTGTAAAAACGACCCCAGTCTCCACAGAGGCCAAGAAGAAAGAAGGACAAGCGAGAGAGAGAAACGGCTGCCTCTCTGCTCGCCTTCATTGTTATCCCACAGACCATCCTGCAGGCGCGCCGAAATCAGCGTGTCCTGCCCCTGAGCTACTGAGGTTAGCTCTGCGCTCGTCTGTGCAGGAATTATAGCTTGGCCTTACGCCGGCGGCGCACAGATTTAGCTGTGACCCTGAACACGGCCTCCCCAAGAGGTTGACAAATTTTATCACCACATTTTCCCAACTTTGCTCAAAAAGGCCATCTCGGCCCACAAGTAGCTTCCTCTAACCTCACGTCTCATCTCAGACATAATGGGAAAGGAGACCTCTGTGAGTTGGAATCTTTTAGGATTCATGTGAGGATAAGCGGTTTGGATAATGGACGGATGGTTGGATGATGAGGGGCAGAGAGACAGTCTTGAAGGTTGGAAATGATTACTGGCCTGCGATTGTTGGAATGATCACTCATTCAATTTTGATCTTTGCCACATTGACTGATGTGTAGTGCTAAAATAGTTGTGAGCATTAAAAAGAGATGTGAATCACACAGCTAGTTTCCCTTCCTGTTTAAGTCTGCATGAGGCATGTATTTCAGTGGAACAGATAGATGACTCATTTTTTCCCCTCCCAAAAAAAAAAAGCTCAATTAATGTGCCAATCCATGCCATATTTTACAAAACCTTACTCTCTGCAGTTAAAAAAAAAAAAAACCTCAGCCATTAGTTGAGGAAATATGGTAAATTAGATCAGAGGGGATGGATAGACAGCTTCATATTTGTACTTTATACAAATGAGGGATGACAAAATAATAGGGATGAATCAAAAATCGATTTAAAATCGATTCGACCCGATTAAGTGATTGATCGATTCAATTAATCGAAAATCGAGTCGATAAGATTAATCTAGAAAATGATGTCTTGAAACGTTTTTTCATTCCCGATGCATAGCACATTTTGAATGTGTAGATCAAATTATGCTTTTGCGCCAAACATCACTGCGTATTGCGTTTGTGGATGGCTGCAGAACCACACTAGAGACAAGCACGGTAGCGGTTAAAAAAAAATCGAATCAAATCGAAAATCGGGAACTGAAAAAAATCGAATCGAATCGGGGCTTGAGTGAATCGTTACACCCCTACAAAATAATAATAAAAAATTCTTTCACCGTCAATAAAATTTACAGTAGCAGCTTCCAAACGCAACCTGTAAAAACTATTTTGAATGTTACATCATATAGTGCATTTATTGTATGCAGATATAGATGAATGTACATATACAGTATGCTCTGGTGAAGTATCAGAGTACAAGCAGTCATCTTGTCAGTGTCTGCACCCAATCCGAGCCAAAGATGAGGAGGAAGGAACAAAACATAAGGGACACAATGAATCAAAAAGCTCCTTGCTAGCGGCTGCATGTACATTAGGCAGCATCGTGAAGAGTTTCAGAGCAAAGCGCCGCGCAAAACCTCCATTACTTCCTGACACACCATGCAAATGAATCACAACATGGGGTAAGATGGAATTAAAGACCCTTCTCTAATCAATGACAAGCCACAATGAAAGCGCCTCTTCCGCTGCGGTGCCATAGGCAAAGCTGCACGCGCGCACCAACACATGGCGCATGAACTCTTTGGATACCATCCAGCGTTACTTTCCCAAAGTCACCCCGTTTTTTTTTTTTTTTTTGGTTTTTTTATTGCGCCGTTTTCATCTTAACTCGCCCCTATTTTCACATTCCAACTGTATTTCCGAAATAGCACCTGTCCGTGTCAGCCGGGTGTCGCGCGGTAGCGGGGAGGTGACGGGAAGCGACGTCCCGACTACTTCCGACAGCTGCGCGGGCCTGCGTAAATGACAGGCTGAGCCCGAGGACGTCTGCTGGCTGCCGAGCGGCCTGCTCCAGCCTGCTACAGCCTGCAGGTGAAGTGTCTGCGGCGCCATATGGAGCAGGGGAAAATTAACAACGAGAGGAAATTCTCCGCAGCAGCGGGGGGTCTCGCTAGTCTCTCCTCCAAACAAAATTTAAAGACGGAGAGAAACGAGAGAGGGGGAGTGATAAAATTAATGGGGTTCAACGTTTTAACACAACACCGACGGCAATGTTTGCACAGAAAAAAAACCCCCAAGAATTCCCTTTACAGTTTAGTCACATTGCACTCCTGCATTATAAATCAGCGCCTTGCTTAAGTAGTTTGACCCGTTCTATAAATGTACATTAACCCCGCTGGCGCCGCCGCCTCTCCGGTTGCGGGCGCCCGCAACCGGCCCGGCGCAGTGGCTGTTAGCGCAGGTGAGTTGCCTCCGTCCCCGGCGGCCCCTTGCGCTTGCTGCCATCATAGCGGCGGCGGCGTGCCCCGCCCCACGACCCCCCCCCACGGAGCCTCTCTTGGTTTGGGTCATTGATTACAAAGAGCCTCCTGGTTTTGTCTGACAGATGTGAATCCATGCTATTTAATTTGCAGAGTTACCCTCAAAGGGACCACCATTAGCTATCCAATCTGACCACAAATAGTGTTCCATTAAGCAAAGAGTTTGAGAAGCTCTGCTGGTGTGTCTCCTGACAGCATGGAGGACGCCTTGGCACATTACGTTGAATGTTAAATGCTCGGTTGTTTAAACAAAAGGGAGATCTTACTTTAAAGGACGTCTTTGTTTTAGAGATACATAAAGAGTCGCCTCAGCGGGATTCTTCAGGCATATTAGAGCTGAAACTGTCCTTGTTTAGTGTCTAAAGAGGGTGGGGTTGGTAGTTAAAATGTTAATAAGTGCAATTCAGTTTTAATTTAACAGCCCTCTGCATTCCTAATTACTCCACTAGCTGTGAATAAATGAGGAAGAGAGCTCATCTCCTGCCCTCTGCTCTCAAAACAAAACGTTCTTTCCATTTCCGATATGGAGCTGCGAGGAAGGCGACTCAAATCGCAGTCTCCTCGCGAACACCAGAGCAGCGTGCTCACTCCGAGATTTGGGGGCGATTACTTTCTCAGTAGGCAGAGGTCCTCAAATCACTGGGAGCGCATTTGTTCATAAAGTAAGGCGCCAAGTTTTTTAAAGTGCACACGCAGCATCTTTAAAGGGAAAGAAAAGGAAGCTGATGACCGTGGAATATTATGATTGTGTTTTCCTCCCAAAACATTCAACAATGGGGGCGAGCGCCCCTGTGTAGCCACGGATAGATAGAAGTGTGCATAAATTACTTTATGTAATCATACAATGTAGATTAGCATGATAATGGCGGCTGTTAATGGATGGCAGGAAGCGGGGAGTGACAGCACTCTCAAACGAGACATGCTTGGGGCAGTGCGCTTAAACACACACACACGCACGCGCGCGGGCGCACGCCGTCACACGCGCACACACACACACACACACACACATACACGCGCACAACATTGGGGAATAGCGACAAATGTGAGTGACGGGGAGGAAGCCACATCTCCCCAACAGCCCGAGGACGCATGCAGTCTTTGCACAAGCCCGGAGGCGCCCGGCCTCTTGGGGACCTCTATTAATTGTGAGCAAAAAAGGTCCAGCATTTGATCTAATGTCTCCCAAGAAAGCGCAGAGCCGACCAGCGGGCCGAAGGCCGCTCGTGTAACGTAATCTAAGATTAGCCAAGAAAAAACAGCCACAATCAATCCCTATGACTATTTCACTGCATTCAATTGAAATGTCGGACTGAATTTCATAACAAAGCCGATGAATTCCACGGGAGACCAGTAATCAAGGTGATGGGCATTAAATCAAAACGCACCCTCAATTCCGATCAATGAGATTTAGGAGACCTCCTCAAATGGGCCACCTGTCTAATCTCACATGCTGGGAAACTGAGACCCCAAAAAAAAAATGCAACCTACATGAAGACTGGAAATTTCAATCAACATTGCAGCCATTAGTAAATCAGGCTAGATTTAACCCCCCTATGGAGACAAAAGGTGTGTGTGGGGGGGGGGGTGATAAGATTTAAGGAAAAGTCAAGAGCAGCCCCCCCCCACTTGAACATTGTGGGCACACGCCCACTGAAATATAACAAGTCATCGTCCTTTCATCTGCCAAAGCTCTTCTAAGCCTTGTGGGGTGTGAAGGGGAAACATAAGGAGCCGTAGATTTACAAAGCATGCGGCTATGACCACTCCAGTGGATTAATCCGAATTGGGCTGGCTTTGCGCCGGCAGCAAATTGATCGGCCCTGATCCGGCTAATCCACAGGTCCCTCAGATTTGTATGCATGCGCTGCCAGTGAGAGCGCCACTTAACTCTTCTCAGTGGACCGTCATGTTACTTTAGGAAGTCACAAATAAGTCTCGGTCGGGCGCGAGATGCGCAAGGTGATGTTTGGATAATATTTTGGTTGAATTATTTAATTACAAAATCCATCACGTTTCCGTATCGCGTGTCCCGCCGCAGCTAACTTTCTAGCTAACAACAATCTGCTTGCATTGCGGCCAAATGAGGGCAATGACACACCGCTTCTCCCTTTTTAATGCAAATTACTGCCACCTAAAGGATTGGAGTGGAAGAACACTACCCAGCACTGATTATTTTGTTTTTTGCTTTGGACGAGGATCAGCACGCTACTGAATATCATTTTAGTTTTATTTGCTGTTTGTTTTGTTTGCCAATGATCAATCCTGAAAAAATAAACAACAACCCGATTGTAAGAGGATATTCTGAGTAAGAATTGTTTTTTTTTCTACTAAACACAAACAAATATACTATACGCTGTAGGACTTTCCACTATGGAAAGCTATTACATGTTCATGAAAACAGAATCTCTTAATACACTTGCACATTCCTATTGAGGTCTCCTCAACCTCGCACACTAGTAGCGTAGTTCCCGTCCTGGGAATGTGCCCTCTCGACCCTCTGACAGTCAGGACTGAGTACCGAGCTGAATTCATGAGTAAATCTTAAGGGTCAACATTGCCACACAAGGACTCCGAGGAGAGTGGAGAAAATTAATTACAAACGTTTAGTGCGCGGTGAATGACGGGTCGCTTTTGTTGGTCCTCGGCACTGGCGGCGGAGGCAGGACCGTCCTGGTGCCGGCGAACCCCCCAGCGGCCTCGGCAATTGTCTGGCTGCCAAGCACCCGCCTTATCAAGCTCCAGCATATCAATGAAGCCGCTGTCTTATTTGTGCAAATGGTAATTACAACATTTCCGTGCATTAAAACAATGTCAGGGAGGGAGATGAGAGTAAAATATTTAAACAGACACTCGCCACGGGAAACAAAAAAGATCTCATCTGTTTCCACTCATGTATATCAACCAAATCCATAGGTCAAACAACAATCCCGTCGATACGTTTCGCTGGGTCTTGTCTCTCCGTGTTCATGCCATTGAAAAAGATTTAGAGCGCAAAAGCATTTAAGCAGGATGAAGCTCAGAGTGTGTAATGTGTTCCGTCAATTCCATTCTCACAGGGTTGCAGCCTGTGAGACCATCAGAGTAGTTTAGTGGCATGCTGCAGATTAAAGGTGCAACAGAAGAGTCAGGCAACAAGGGACAAAATAGTCTTGCCAACTCTCCGTTTTAACTACCCGCGTTCCCTTTGGCCCGCACGCGTGAAGCGCAGAGCGCATTTGTCCTTGTAAGCTTTTACACGCGTTACACGCACACTCGCTCGGATGCGCCGTTGTTCACCACCGGCCGTATCCAAAGACCATGAGGCGTAAATGGATGGTGTTATGCCAAAGTCTCAGTAGGTTACAGGGGCAAAGCAAATAAAGACCACCATTCAAGTTTTGCTGACAACAAAGTGCTTTGCAAAATGTTACAACTTTAGAGAAACGCACGAGACCCAATATATCTGACAGTAACGATATCATAGTACAGTATTGTGAACGCAAAGGCTATTACCTCCGAAAAAGGAGTGGAAGGAATTTATTCCATCATCCTTGGCATGAATTAGTAATCCAAAAAGAGTCGAGGAAAGTGCCTAACTTCAACTGGTGAATTATTTAGCGAGTATCACCGTCAGGCCCAAGCGTCAGCGACAACACTGATACTTAAAACCCCGTTTCTGCCAAGCAATTCCTTTCGGTGTGTTTACATGATGAAAAGTTGCAAAAGGAATCGAGTAAGTAATCTGTTCTGCAGTGGGATCATTTCCGTTCAAAAACAAGTATGGCGACAACATGTGACCACATATCTTAAACCCAAACTTCAACATACAAATAAGTTGCTCTCATATGTTCAAATAAAATGACCAACTGAATATGAAATTCAGATCTTCCTCAGACAACCACAATTATGCCATTCTAATTATTCAATAAAAATAAAAAACACAACAAAACGCAAATTAAAAGATAATTTAATCATAGTTTAATAATAATTGAAAATAATAATAAAAACCATGAATCTCACTGGGTGGGCAGTCTGTCAATATGGGTGGGCCTGGGTGTGCACAGGCCCACCCATGGCTCCGCCCCTGCCTCTCGGTTAACAAAGCGGGAGTTTTTTTTTTTTTTTTTTTACTTGCCTTCGAAAAACTGCACTAACACTGTTTCGTTTCGCTCGGAAATAGTTTTAACCTGTCATTTTTACGCTATTGAACGTCAACATGTGGAAATCAGAAACACTTGTATCATTACAACTTCTACAGTGCTACACTGCCATGAAAATAGCCGCTTCACAAGATCATTTGCCCTGAGAACGGCTAGACAAAACGAAGACTTTGTTCTGTTGTAGGGAGCAGGGAAGGCAAGCAGGTTGGGGACAAACGAATGAAGCTGCACAGCCACAGTCAAGTGACTCAATTACCACGTCTGCTCTTTGTGTTGACCCCTCAATTAGTGTGGAACTGTAACAATCTGCCCAACAAATACAGTCATTCATCACCGACCGCCCAAACCACCGAGCTTGCTTCACTGAGCCACCTCACACAGGAGAGGGCAGGCAGAGGTCAAATTAAAGTCTGGCCTTTGTAACTACCCTCCTTAATATCTGCCGTTGAACACGATAGGCTCCGATAGGCCCGCAGTCATTACGCGCGCATTGCGACAAGCGTGAGGGTTTCAAGGCTGCTCACAAAAACGCACGTGAGTTCATGAATCAAGAAACGGAACTCGCTGTCAGGGGTCGGGGATTCAATACCATTCACCGTCTAATGGCATTATTAAAGCTTGAATGCAGCCCGACTCGATTCCAACCGTCCTTTTGAAATGTGACTAGCTTAAAAATGTAAGCAAGAGTGGTGAAGGGGTAACTAAGAGAATGAAGTAAACATAAGATCTAATCAGGCGATGGGTGGCTCTTGTTGCTGCTACGGGGATTAAGTCGAGAAATGTTTTCAGCTCCCGGACTTGCTGTCGTCACCGGCCGGCGGAGTCGAGGCCCCGTCGCCGCTCTCCTGCTGCGGTTTGGGTTGCAGGTGCACTAAAAGTGAAACGGTGATGATTTAATTATGACACTGGTTCATTCAGTCACAGAGGGTCGGGTTCCAGTCAAGGGTGAACTGATATGAGCCAAGTTCGGTTTACTTTTACTGAAGCGCAGGTTGGAGTCCAAGCGGCTAACATTTAATCTCCCTGGAAGGGCAGCCAGAGGGTGCGGGGTCTCCGAGGGGAAACGTCCTGTCCCGGCATCCTTCTCTAGCAACTCTGACGTGAGGCCTAGTTTATTTATGATGGATCGTCTAACGATGCCTGCCTTGCTACCTGCACCTGTTCATCTCTCTTGCTCAACACACTGATGAATTTTATTCATTCCTAGCGATACTTGGATGCTAGAATGAGAACAACTGTGACTTCAAAACTTGTTTTGGTTTTTTTTTTTTGAGCAAAAATAAAAAGTTGAATCTGTCATAAGAGGGTCATCGCTTAGTATCAATTGTTCCTTTTAACTAAGTGTGTTCACATAATTAAAGCCACAGAGAAATATCCATCTGCAGGAAAAAAAAAAAACTCATTTAGTTGTGATTACACTAATGTCTGCATACAGTCATTCTGTTTTGTTGTTGTAGTGCAGCAGTGGAGAAATAGACTGCATCGTACAGAGAGTGGGTTGTAATATTTTGTTAAAGCGGAAGTCAACCCAAACATATTTTTTTCCAGAATATGTTCCCAGCAGGCCCACTAGTTGAAACATGGCATTCTGATTAATTTTGTGTTTGTGGAATATAAGTTAAGCAGCAAAATGCGCTCATTTTTAGCCATCTCAGGGGGCGGCCATTTTATCTTCCGTCGACTGAAAATGACATCACAACTGCTCACAACGACCAATCGCGGCTGACCTGTTTTCTGAATCTTAGCCGTGATTGGTCGTTGTGAGCAGTTGTGATGTCATTTTCAGTCGACAGAAGACAAAATGGCCGCCCCCGGAGACGGCTAAAAACGAGTGGATTAACACTTATTCCACAAACGCAATATTTATCAGAATGCCCTGTTTCAACTAGTGGTCTTGCATAAAACATATTCTTGAAAAAAAAAATGTTTGCGTTGACTTCCCCTTTAACCCAATTCTGTTATAAAAAGGCAACAATAATTAGAAATTCCTCCTATAAGACAATATAGTTATACAGCACTGCAAGCACAAGCATAAATACATGGGTAATCTAAATCACAAACTGAGAATCGATCTTAATCTTTATCTTAATGTTTCTATCGACAATATTTCAAGACAGTTCTTGTGCAGGTGAATCTACCATGGGTCGGTCAGTGAAATTTTTTCATCAAAGTGCAGGCGGCAGAGCACACTTTTTTTCTTCTTTTTTTTTTTGTTTGTTTACAGTGTTTTAATTAAAAAGACAGATGGGTGACTTAACAGCAAATTGTATTTTGTTGTATTCAAACAGCTCCCCTTCTCTTCTGCACATGATCCTTCTTGACCGATACATGAAGTAACGCCCAAGAGACCAACTGGCAGAATTATTTTCTGGGAAAGCAATCTAAAATAATATCCCCAATGGCCTGGTGCACACAAATAACCAGGGTGTAGCGGTCGGCCTGGTTATGTTTTTTTTTTTTTTTTTTTTCTCGAGGAGACACTGCATGTACATGAGGCGTGGCATAAAACAAATTATAGGGCACACAAACACTTGGCCTGCTTTCTGCTGAGCAGTGTGTCGCACACACAGGCTGCAGCCCACACGTCTAACTCGAAGCTAAATAATACTGTTGGTGTTACTAATCAATTCTACTGGATTACTTAAAAGTGGAGGGCAAAAACGAACAAATCAGGAAAGCTCTTCTGCAGCAGAGCACTATAGATTTTCCGGGGTGCTCAATTGTGTGAGAAGTTGTTGGGCTTGCATTATTGACTTTCTCAGTATGGTGGAACTGTGGTAGTTAGGTGCCTTTCCTCAACTCTAATTATGGTGTCATAAACAGCAGAGGCCATTAATGAAACCCACTCATGGCTTTCCAGCCACAGATAGGATTTGCAGAGGCGAGCGAGGGGGGGCTGAAAGAGGCGTTAGGGCCGTCATGGTATCAATCACAGCAAACAACTCCTCTGTTGAGTAACGAGCATGAGAGCTGGTCAATAAGTCAGCCAAAGAGCCGTCCGACTGTAATAGAGACACAGCGGAGGATGGGAGACGGCGGTATTTGACCTGCGACGGCCTGTCACGTTCGCAGCGCGGCGGTCGTGCATCACGGAGGAGAAAAAGTCAGTGCCGCGGCGTGCTTCGGCAAAAATCAATATGATACAACCATGACGCATGTCATGCTTGGAGCATGATCCGGAAAAGTCTGCTCAACTATTTGCCGCTGCTATTAGTTTGATATGCGCGGGGGAAAAAAAAAAATCATTTCATGAGGAAATACATATGAACGGCAGATAATGGAAAAAGAAAGGTCAAGTTTTATGACCAAAGTGCTAAGGAAGCACTCGCGCAGCAATGCGGGTCACCACAAGTTCAGATGCTGGAAGCGAGGTGGGAGATCAATACAACATTTGCTAAACAATAACAGTGACGTATTACACATAAGAATGTGGTGGACACTTTAACAAAACGTATTGGGCGGGTTGTAATGTTTCATTCGATTTGGATAAAAGCTGTTTGGCAGAAGTGCCAAGTTCCAAGAACAACGTAAAGGTCCTGGTAAATGTTGGGTCTATTTGCACCTGTGAGGAATTTCAGTCACGATTGATACTATTCTTGACCTTGCACGGCTACAAAAACAGATTCAGAGAGTCTATTTTCAATGTGTCTGGCTTATCATTCGCATTGTGTGCATAGACTGAATGTTGTTTTCTGGGCAATTCTGGAGTTCGTCGTTCCCCACCGTGAAAAAGAATGACATTATCTTAGAAAACACAGAATGGCTGTAATCAAAGAGTGTGAGATCACAATTGTACTGGTCTCTGAACTTGACTGTCTGCAGAAAAACGGTATATCTTTCCCCTTTAAACCTCCACTTCACTTTATTGTCGTAACACACCGGATTAACACTACAGCGTGAACTTTATTCTAAACGGCTGTAGTGGCCTTCCTCTGATGGCCAAGTTGACATGCGCATTTACAGTATGACGACCGCGGCGAAGCCATCGCGACTTTGTCGAGTAAGAGGCAATAAAATGTAATTACAACATGTTTGACTATTAGCTTCAAGACGGAATCTCAAGCAGACCAAGCAATTTCACGCTGCCAGTAAAAAGCACGCCGGGCGAGGGGAGCGGCGGGAGTTACGGTTGAGAAGCCAAGACGCTGACGGTCCTCCGCGGGCCGTGACTAGACTCACGAGCCGTACGGCTAAACGAGACAAATCTATTTCGGACACATATTAGATAAATATTTATACGCCGTAAACTGTATCAATAAATCCCCCTGGGCAAGGGAAGCTATTCGGCAGCGTGTCAATAACAGATTCCACCAGCAGATAATCATTTTTCTCTCAATGGCAGTGCTTGATATGACATCGATACATGCTGTCAGAGTTCATTTAGGCAGGAGCCGCGGGAGAAGCATCTGACTGAGGGGTTATGGCACCCTTCTATTCAGCTCCATTGATCGCCAGGCGGCAGTGTCGGTGGGGGGGAGAGAAGTGGGGCTGTCACGTCTCATGGCGGCTGCCGCATTAAACTAGCGGGAGACTTCAGGCCGTGTTGAAGGTCCGCCGCTCCATTTGACCGCAGTGTTACAGGGGGCACAGGGGAGTCAGGCCTTTTAATTGTCTCATTGAGACTTGACTGCATACACGGAGGGGAGGGCGCACGGGCCCGAAATGGCAATTGCACAGCGGCGCGACTCTGATACGACGAACGTACGCAATCAGTCAGGATAAAGATCTCACCCTTGGTGCTATGAAAGGGGGAAGTGAGCAGCGCTGGTGGAAAATCAATACGGAACCGCTCATTTCGGAGGGACATGTGTGTCACAGTCAATAGGAGTTAATAGGCTGGCTTGTTCAGTGAAGACAGGCAGCTTGGGAGAGACGCCCACTCTGACAGCTTAATACATACTGAATGGCAAGCTGCTTGGGCGGAACACTCACCGCGGACACATCAAGTCTGGAATGGGAGCTGATGGGCGCAGGCAAAAGTTAATTATAGTATAGAGCTGAAGGTCTTACACACAGAACTACAGAATCACCCATCCAGTAATCGGAGCGGACGTATGCGCCGCAGCTAAGGCTGAAGTCACACGCTCACACGTGCCGCATGCTTATTCTCTATTGTTCGAAACGCATGATGATAATTGTATTCGTTTCCGACTTATATTGTGATTGGCTGCTTTAAAAAAAAAAAAAAACATTCATTATTTGTCAATAATTCAAGCAAGCAGCAACTAACTTTAAGCGATGGGCAAAAGTGCAGATTTTTGATGCAGCTCTTTTATTGGATTATCACATTAAATCTCGCAGGCGTAAGTATTTTTTTTTATCTATTATTGATGAGAGAGTAAAAACACAAAAGGGAAAGGGGGGGGGAATCTTGATTCTGCCCATTTTTAATAAAAACATTTAGTGAAGGTCGGGTTCAATTGGTAGAAGAATAAAATACAATATCTGAGGTCATTATGTATTTCAAAGATGGTTTATTTTTTTATGAACCAAATAATTAATGATTAAACCAAGAGTAGAACTCACGGAAAGCACAAACTGGTACTTTTGGGGTTTTCCATTTATGATAAGCATTATTGTATTTCGATATTACATTAGCTTATTGTCATTTAATTCGGAAGTCATCACATTCATTACTGCTATTTTTGTTTTTCAAAGACAATGAAAGAAGTATTGCATTTTTAAAAAAACCTAAAAACCGAAGTGACAAGTGACGCCTAAATAGTTATAAATAAAATAGACCGGCTTACCTGAGAGCAACACGCATCCCTTCTCACCAATTAATTAGCCACAAGGCTCATCAGTACAGGTTAATTGGCTCAGGGCTTGGTGGAGGATCTCGTGGCATGAAAGCAAAAAAAACCCCAAAAACAACAAGAATCATATTTTACCTTCAGTTGAGCAAGATCCAGATCTGCCAAACTGGCTAATAATAACTTAATTAATTGAGGTCTACAGGTCATACTGTTTGAGTCCATAAAGAAGGACTCTTCTTTTAATTAGTACCCATTAAAATTTCATTTGGATGAATAATACGTCTTAATTTTCAACAGCTAATTAGTAGTTACATACAAGTACGTCATACAGTAAAATGACAGAGTATTTCACTGAAAGGAGCATCGGTCTATTAGCGGGAGTTCTAACACAAATGAGCTCATACCCTGTTGCATTATTCTATAGCGGCAACAGATGGAATTTTGGAGATGAATTCAGATGATATTAAAGAGACTTCTATTGTGTTAGCAATGGTTAGAGAGCAGAAAGATGGGTGGCAGTCTTACCGTGCCGTGAAGAGAGGAAGATGGGGGGGGGGGGGGGTCGTAAAAAGGTGGCTTGGCTCCAATTGACATTTCAATAAGTGGAACAGAGCGTTTGCAATTCATTCCCAACTTTTCCGAAACAATTATTGAGATGGTACCTCCAGGCGCTGTATGTTCTGGGTCCCAGGAGTCCTGCTGGCTGAAAGAGTAATTGACTAAATTGTAGCACACACATCGGGGCCATTTACAAATTTGGCAAAAATGAATCGTTTAAAATGAAATGAGGGTGACTCTCAAATTAGCAAGGAGAATGATTGAGATGTGGCTCTGGGAATTAAGAAACATGATTTAGAGCTTGGCAGAAAGGAGCATCTGTGAATAGTCCAGTGTTACTCACCAAGCTGCTCTGACTCGTATTTAAATATCACCGCCGTTTAATGGACCCTCAGAAAGACACTAGGAGTCATACAGTAGTTACATTTTTGGGATGGCTTGACGGATACGTGAAAAGATGAATGAACATCCGATCATTTAATGATAATGATTCTCTTAAAAGCTTTGCCAACTACATATGCGGTGCTGAAAGAAGAAAAATGCTCAAATAAACCGTCAGACTGATATGCCTCGAAGTAACTTCAGCATACAGATAAAACAGACAGATAGATAGAGTAGTGGGAGAGTTTTCCAAGAAATATTAAAATCATACGATACAGTTCAAGGGCTGGCTTGAGGATTGTGGTGTTAGCTACATTTTACAAGGTGTAGTCATTTGTGGAAAACAACAAGAAATTATTGTGAGTGTTAAGGGCCTGACAGGCATGATTGATTGTCGTGCAGACACTGTGTTGATTGTTGCCTGTTGTTTCATTCCTGTGGCTCCCAGCAGCCACTGCTCTCATCGCCCCGGCGAAAACCCTCCCAACCACTGATGAGTAATTACTAAGTTCATTAGCCACGCTAGTGGTCCAGAGATGTATTACAATGAGATTTGTCATCAACTCTCCTCACGCTTTTCCCCTCTCCGTTCCTCCTTATATGATCCCCACGTGAATCGGCTTATCTCAAATATCCAAAACGCCCAAATTTGAGGAGAGTTTGGTTACTGTTTGATGACTATATGACAATAAATCCGTGATTCCGAATAACACGGCCAATCATTTCTGCAAAGGCACACGTGGGTAGTAACCTTTAAAAAAACAAAAAATAACTAAACTGAAGTTGTTAATGAATGGGGATGGATGATCGGTGCCGATACTGAAAACGATACTTTGTTAGCAGACTGCAAAGTACATACTGCAAAATGGATGATAAACCCTGAATGGGGTTCGGACGAAATGGTATTATCAAGTTGTGGTACTTGGTATTGGCAGACTACTCAAAGGTAAGCGCTGAAAAAAGTGGCATTGCGCGTGCCAAGCTGCACCGCAACTAAGATTGGATGTTAAAAAAGGCGGAAGAGTAGCTCACCTACAGAACATCAAAGCAAATGACTTAATTACACCAAACTTCCTGCTTCCAATGATCTCTTCATCACCGCTCTGCAACCAGAGAGCCACAAGCAGTCACAATCTAATGGCAATGTCCAAGTCATTTTTCTCTCATAGGAAAATTGTTATTTATTGATCGGCACTTTGTAAAGCCTTGCGGCAATGCTCCAATCACCTTGGCTGTCAAAACCATGGAAATACACTTTGTGCCTTTGTGATTTGATGGCACACTGATTCCCATTACTGGCTCAATTCCAATGTTAATTACTTTCAACGTACCATCATCTCCCTCCAATGAGTCTTGCGGAGACCGCAAGTGTCCCACCAGAGGACAGCGGGGGGTAAGAATGATAGGTGGAGCCGTGCTTTGCCTCCGACTCCTGGCCATTAGGCAGCGTGATGGGCTTTTCTTTTCCAGGCCATTTCCCATGGTCAAAATGGCATAAAACAGCATTTTTGGTTCAATAGCAAAGACTTCAACTGAATAATCACGAGGGTGAAACTGTAGTTATAATAGAGGCACCTCTGGGATAAGCATACATAACAGGGGTGTCAAAAACACTGTAGGATTTCTGGAGGGCAAAGTGTTTCAAGTGTATGCTGTTGGCTCTTGCTCCGACATCTGCTCTTAATTACTCAATTAGCGCAATCATTTAGCCTCCTTGACATTCATCCAAATGGCAAATCATAGCCGGAAGTTGTTCTGTTTAAACAGAGCGTTAAGAGGAGTCATGAAAAATGCATACACGATAATGTATATGGATACTTAACTAATTGAACCAATTAAAGGGAAGGAACCGGTTGAGGTGAGAACAGACTGGGTCTGGCCCTCCGGGAAGAGGCTGTGACATCTCTGATGTACAGCCTCCCTGCTACATATTCAACAATGCAGGCCCGAGGTCATATTTCCACAGACAAAAGGTCTCCGACTTCAGTCATACGACAGCGAGCCAGTCATTTTAAATTCATGCATACTGAAGGCCATAGAGGGCAGATTAGCGCTTGGTCCAGGATGCTTTTTATCCAACAAACAAATATGAACATTTTAATCCATTTGAACTCTTTTTATACCGGCCAAAAGGCATGCCGCCTGCACACGCTCAGGTGGAAATGCTGAGTTTAACATGAACTTATATACTACTGGTATACTCTGCCCCCGCCCCCCCCAAAAAAATAATAAAGAATGATTGTACCCCGGCGGGGGTGATTTTCTACATGCTTTGGATGCATAAATAAACATGGGCATAAATACACAGAGGACACTGACTTTGACTAGACGGCCAAGTGGGGCAGATGTTATTAAAAGGGCTATTTATCACTGTCACCCCTCTCGGGTTCTACCCCTCTCTGCCCTCCAGCGATGTCACTACAGGCCGCGCACGAACAATGCGGCTCATCCGAGCAAACCCGCAGTCTCCGCCATACAAACAACCAAATAAAGCTGCACAAAAGCCGACATGTAAAGATGGCATCGATACGCGTCCTGTGTGAATAATCGCCAGCTCGTCCGCCAACAAATGCAATGTAAAAGAAACTAAAACCAGGGTTCTCGCAATTTTCACCAAATACCTGCACACAGCACACTTGTTCATTTCCCGCTCTGTTAGTTTATCGATTGCGACCACAATTATCCACTTTTCTGAAGCTCTGCAGTAAGTGAATTCCCCCTTTGTTGGACAATAAGTACAGAAGGTTGGAGAAGTCATACTATTCTTCAGCCTTAGGGGAAACTCTACTTCTCCCGCACCCTCATCATCATTAGCAGGCTAGGATAAAAACACACGGCAATTAGTCCACATCCGATGAGGAAGGTGCGCCCACCCTTTGAGGCACACAGACGTTTTCACTCACGGCAGCTCACATCAACAAAGATGACACAAAGGTGAGGAACGATAACACTGGGGAACGATTTGAAAAAATAATCCTGTTTATTTAGATTTTTATGCTGATTAAAACTGAAATTGGCCCACTGGAAATTTGCACTCATTGTTTTTCGAGCACGTCAAGTTTTTTTTTTCTCCAGAGCTTATCGTCAAGATAAGCAAAATTACACTTATTCGCTGTAGTAAGAAGAGCTGATTACGATTGGACTCATCTAAGGCTATGTGACAACTTGTTTTGGAGTCACAATTGAGACGGCGAGAGGTGTGTGCAGCTCCCAATCGGTCAGTACTATCAATATCTGCGAACAGAAGGCTAGCATTGTCGGAATTAAAGAATTCAGCAACCACGGGCATACCGTTGTCAGCTCTATTTTGTTTGATGTTTTTTTTTAGTTTTCAAAGCTTGTAACTATTCAATCTTAGTGTTTTATACACATACATACACATTTATTCATATGTTTGAAGAAAATGGGGATCCTAAAGTTCAAAAACTTAATGTGAAAGAGAAAAAAATGAGCTGAGTTTTGGATTCCGCACCCAAAAATTTGTTAAAAACAGAACAACAAAAATGGTGTTCCCTGGTGTCATCACTGTCTGACATCAACACTTTTCGGACAATTTTGCGCGGTTCTTCTGAATGTGGGCAAACCTGAGCAGCTAAACAACCAGTGGAAACGTGTTTTACCATATCAAGTTTGTAACGTGTATCTTCATTCACCGCCAGAAAAGTCCTCGGAACTTGTAGGGGCCTACTTCCTCTTCAGACCACAATGCAGAAGCAGGAGGCACAAGGAGAAGGAGGTGCAAATGTTAATGAACAATTTTGAGCGTAGCTTTTCATTCCTTTGAGGGGTTTATTCTGTTGGCCACTAGTTTATTTAGTGCGATCATTCTTTTCTTTCTTAATATAATTTATTATACACTGGTTCCCTCGCCTGGCATGGTCACGCTGTGAATACGCGTGTGAATGCTCGCCTGTCGCTATATGTGCCCTGTGGTTGACGGGCAACCGGTCAGAAGGGCCGAACGATTCAGAAATCTAAATGTAATATGATTTTTTTTTCCTCCCCTCAATATTGCAATTGAGATTATTTTTTTAAGGGGCCAATTCCCATGGATATTTTTGACAAACCAAGCAATAAATTAATCTGTATTACAATATCACATTTATTACACGCAAATGTTTTGGTCGTATTGGTTGAAATGAAACGTGATTGAATAGGAAAGACACTTTATTTATCTACTTCAACTACAGTCGTTAACTTATTTTGACTTGCGGTCTTAAGTGTTCATTAAGACAATTGAGCAAAATTGTACTAAACAAAGTGTGGCATAAATTTAAATCAGATTACACCAAGAATGCAAATATATCTGGGGATTTATCAGTAATGGCATGTAAATACGTGGACTGCACTTCTTAAACATTGAATTTATTTAGAGAGACTATAAATAAATAAATGGAATATACATACAGTACAGTATATACAAAAAAAAGCCTACCAACTGACCAAAATGAAGCAGATTTTTTTTTTGTATTCCAAACTCCAGCCTTTGCGATCTGAATATTGCATTCTACTAAATTGCGACGTTAATTTGAATTTGGTTCATTGTTCAGCTCTAGTCCAGCGTGTTGCCTGCCTTTTGCCCTTAATCAGCTCCATCTCCTAAGCGAGATGAATTGTCTCGAAAATGGATAGATACTCTATATCCAGACATTATCATTGAAAATCTATATGTAATACAAGTTGGGGCGATTGGCATCATCATTTGATCTACAGTGCGTCTAATGTGTAAGAACTAGCTCTTTATTCTGGACATCAAGGGGCCACCTATAAAGCCGCTTCACACGGCAATCCACTTAAGATTAATGAAGTGCTTACTTAACCAATTTAAACCCTTAATTCCTATTAATTCAACATAATAGCCACCCTCGCTGCCAGAATTAACAACGCTCTGGCAGTAACTTGCAAATCTCTGCAGGCCCGAAAGAGTCGACCCAGCAAATTCAATATTCATTGACAAATATGTAACAGTATGTATATCACTGTTAAAATGCATAACCCCCGTGTAAGACCCCTATCAAGTGTGCTTTACACCTGTATTACATTTCCCCCTCAATCAGCAGCTTTTCTGAGACAGCCGCCTCCCACGAGGAGCAGAAACCATTACAAGGGACCGCAGCTCATTTGCAGAGAGATTGGAGATCATGCTGTATCATGTGAAGCATTTCTGGGAACCAAATTGATTTATTCCGTTCCGATGTTTGCATGCAGCATCGGTATCAGTGTATTTAATGTAAATCCCCAGTCTAGAATTGAGTTTCAAGGGTTGCTGCTTGTAGCGCAAGTAAGAAGTAGAGCTTTTAAATGGCACGAGAGGCAAACATCAACATAGGGGTATTTTCTTCGTCTTCCTGAACCAGCGCTTTATATTTAGACCTGATCTGCAACGAGAAACACGATGCAAGGTAACAAATGACAACGATTAACCAAAAACAAAACACACTTTTTACCCCAGACTGAGCTAGTGGCTGTTCTTTGCTAAAACAAAAGGCAAAAGCAAATAAATAAATATTCAAGACAACTTCAATTTTAAGTGAGGAAAACAGATCAAGTGGTGCCTGTGGCGAGAGGCGGCTGACTGCAAGCTGGTGGGGGGTAAAAGACGGCCTGGGGGGTGGGTTATGGAGGACGTCTGTTTTTAAATGAGCTGAAACTTTAAATACTGCATAATATATAACAAAAAATGGATAGTTCATTTAACTCTTGAGAATAAGTCGTAGAAAAACTATTAAAGTTCATTACACTCTTAATGTCAACAGAGTAAGCATTAAGTATGACTGGAGCTAGCATAACACAGCACAAACAAAAGAAAAACAAAATCATCAACTTTGTTTTGAAAGAATACAAGGATTTAGATATGTTACATGCTCAAGAGCAACACTAGTGGCAATATAATATAGTCTGTACTCTCTATAGAAACATACTCAAACAAGGGTTTGATCTTGTACACAGCTTTGATACATGAGATGTGTCAGCAATGTTAGCAGCACTAACGTCTCAAAAGATATTTTTCAAACCCAAGATAAAAACTACGAGTTTTCCTTTTCAGTGTGGGCCAGAACGTCAATCCTGCACCGTTTGCTTTGTTCAGTACGCGATAGGCGTCACTTCTGACAGTTCCTGGCTGAGAAGAACATCACTGTGCTGGAGAAACTTTCCTACTCACCCGACCTGGTTTTGTCTGATTTTTTTTTCCTCCCTTCCCAAGCTCAAGGAGTCGTCAAGGGGATTCGTTGTGAAGACGTGGACTAGGCTACTTCAAGATGGTTGTGATGGCGGAGCTGCAGAGGATCCCAGTGGATCCCTTCCAAGGAGTGCATGAATGCGTAGCAGAAAAGGTTGGGAAAGTGCGTTGGTATCCAGGGGCCTTACTTCGATTGGGAAACCGTTTGGATTTGAAATATTTTTTGTGACACCAGTCCTTAAACTTCTCTTGAACACCTTGTACTGCTACCAAGGTGCACACTGATTGGCCACATCATAAACAGGCCAGTGAGAGCCATTACATGAGCTTAATCAAAAATGAAATTCGATCATGTAACTTGTGACTGTCTATTTTTTCTTCTATTTTGTCATCCTCGTGGAGCTACAGCGGGTACGGGAAGTATTCAGGCCCCTTGAAATTTTTCACTTTTGTGTCCTTGCTGCCATTTGCCAAAGTAAAATAAAAAAACAAACATTTTGTTTCTCATTAATGTACACTCAGCACCTCATTTTGACAGAAAAAACTGAAATATAGAATTTTTTGCAAATTTGTGAAAAAGGAAAAACTGAAATATCATACGGTCATAAGTATTCAGACCCTTTTGCAGCCACCTTCATATTTAACTCACATGTTGCCATTTCTTCTGATCCTCCTTGAGATGGTTCTGCTCTTTTATCCAGCTGTGTTTGATTCAACTGATTGGACTTGATTAGGAAAGGTCTACATAAGACCTTACAGCTCACAGTGCATTTCAGAGAAAATGAGAAACATGAGGTCGAAGGAACTGTCCAAGGTGATCAGAGACAGAATTGTGGCAAGGCACAGATCTGTTTTTTCTTTTTTCATAAATTTGCAAAAAATTCTACATTTCAGTTTTTTTTCTGTCAAGGTGGGGTGCTAAGTGTACATTAATGAGAAATAAAATTGACTTTTTATTTTTATTTTGGCAAGAAAGTGACAAATTTCAAGGGGTCTGAATACTTTCCGTACCCACTGTATATGAGTCGAGCTCAACATTAGAAACAGCTCGCAGTATGATGCATTGCCACTCTACCTACAGACCTACAAACGACAACGAGAAAAAATATAACAATACTTATTCCCGATCCTTTAATGGATTGTATTGTGTGCCTAATGTTATGACCTGTCAATGAATATCTTACATCCACACTGTATACCTGCATTCATTTATTGCATGGCAAAAGGAGGAAGATGAAAACAAAGAATTACAACACCCCTTGTCAACTGTTAGGTGAAGAAATACACCATGATTGATTTCTGCTGGAGTCCTGCCCAACAAAATGGAAAACTACCAAGACACTAATCAAAAACAATTATGACTGACTCAACCAAATTGCAATGTTTTGCTCTCACACAGTCTCAATATGTCTGTCTAGTGGAGATGTTTGTAGTTGAAATGTAATGAGCTTTGCGTTTCATACAAATTGCGAAAGTGCCATTACACTGAACGTTGCGACAACGTGTGATGATGACACCTCTGTATTCACATGTAATTCCAATGTGATCCTTAAAGGTGACGCGATAGGAACCCCCGCTGTTAATGGAGCAAGCGTGGAGACCGTGCCGTCGGTCCATCCAGAAGCTTCATAATGATAACCATGCAAGTGATAGCTGCAGGGGTTATTCGCACAATAATTGTTTCTGCCAAAACATACATCTATATGACAAGAGGCTTGGGTGGGGGGGGGGTTGGGCTGGGAGTGTAGTACAACTTTCCCTGTTAAATAATTCATTTAGGAAGCTGCAACTATTTCAAGTGGGTGACCAAGATTTATTTTTTAAACTGCATATCTAATTGGGCAATTAAATTGTTAAACACATCGCCGCAGCACACAATTTCAGCACTTGTTTTGCTTTACTTACCCAAATCCTAAACAGTACAAGTACTTAAAGATTTCACCTTGACAAAATGTATTACCAGCATCTGCACGCAATTAAACTTAGCATGGAGGCTTTAATTCTTTGTTCATTAGCTCTTGAGTCGAGCGTGTTGGGTAATTCAGCCACTTCATAACAGCGTTAGACTAGAGCGGCTATTAAAAGGCATCCATCTTGCGGCAAATGTAGACAAATATACTTCATTTGCGGCGCTGCGCTGATGGGGAGTGAGTCTGAGCTTGTGCTGGTGCTGCCGCCCGCCCCGGCCGTATTTGAGAGCGCCTCAAAAGGTGAAGCCCTGTAAACAAATACAGCTCACTCGCATGCGCCGCAGTTTGGATTTCAGCGACCCAAATCGTCCTGTAAGAGCTCACAAAGCCGCAGTCAGCTGCAACCCCACACGTTTGCGTCTGGCAATACGGCCGTATCAATGAGGCTAAGGGGTCAAAGGGTCAATGAGTAATTAAGACATGCTTGCCTGAGCATTCCCCATGCACACTTTGAGTCCTGATGAAAGGTTGCAAATGAAAGGAGGGGGGATTTGAGTGTAGCCCGACACCACGGATCACATTTCAGTAAATGTTCCTTGTTCAAAGCAATTAGAATGATTAAGATAGTGTGGTGTCATCGCACTGTTTAGGGGGATTTTGCATATGAATGATGTATGAGGTTTTGACATTTGATGAGCACAACAAAAGTCAGTTTGTTTATAGCAAGCTTAAGTTGTAGGAAAATACAGTCAAGACATGCACAGGAGAATCTCTACAGTTGAACCAAATCCATTCCGGGAAAAGGTTTAAAATGAGAAATAATTCACTTCAGTGTGACACTGTGACTACCATAAAACATATTTCAACCTAATAGGTTTTATGTCTACGGTAATTCTCCCTCCATCGTGGGTAAGGATTCGCAGTACAGCTGTTTCATGGATTTTTTTTTTTTTGGTATAGTTTATAACAACTTTGTTCTGTCTCCCGTTTATTTTGGCCATAATTCCACTGTTATTTGAAACAAAATTTGAAAGAACTTCAGGCAGTTTTTCGAGATCAGCCCAGTTTTTGCTGTCGATTACTGAATGTGAAATCCTCTTTAATCCTACTTTTTATGCCTACAGAAAGCAACGGCTGTAGGTTTATTTTATAATGTATATCTTTGGGTATGATTATTGATGTATATTTTGAAAAGATTTGTTTACTGTAAACACATAGAGGGATCGGTACCAGAGATGGACACTTTATCCTATTTTGAGAGTCCGTCCTCTGTCCGCGACCTTGACACCCTTCTGTCATCGTCCCTCCGTCCTTAATCATAACATGCTGTAATCATCCTCCGTCCCGGTCCGTCCTCGTCCTTTTAAAGAGCTTCCGTTGTTACATTTCACCAGCAAAAAAAAAAAAAGGCAATGCATGACACCGTGGGAGAGAGGCTAAGGTTCATAATTCATAAAAATTTTTTAAAGCCCTTTAGTTGGCTAATTATCTGATTCACATCCACTTACCGGCTGGGAGTATTGTGAGTGGATGGAATTGTTTACAACTGATTAAATGTCAACTCAGATTTCGAAGTCAACACAACCACCGTTGGTCACCAGACTACGGAGCCCACCGGGGGACATCACAAGAATATTTAGTATTGTGTTGTCTGTGTGTACAATGTTACTGCAGGGAATGCACATGAAAAAGAAGAGAAAAAAAAGACTACAGTGTTGTTGCAGGAAGTTAATATAGGCGGCTCAGTGGTGATGCAGAAGCGAATAGTGGTCTTTCTTTTCAAAAGACACAACACGTCCATTGGTACTTAGTGTTTAAAAATTGTACTATATTTCTATTTTGCAGATTTCACTTATTCCTTGGGTGGTCAGCAACGTAACCCCCGCAATGGAGGGTGGTTATTGTACTAGTCTTTTAACGTTCATCTGTCAGAGTGTAGCATTTTTTTTCAGCCGTCTGAAGGATCGGATCATAAAAGGGGTCCTTGGTTTACAGCGATCCCAACATGACGCGGTTAAACCGCATGTTTCAAACCGGGTTTCGAGGTTACGAACCGCGTGCAGAGGAAGGATACATCATAATTTGGCACAAAATGACACACTCACTACCAAACCTTTTCATATTCAAGTTTTTCATTAACTTGTTTTATATTTTTATGTCTAGAATCGACTAACATACAAATACAGGTTACGTCGTCACTGTATGAATGAGAGATCAAAAACCGAAAACTCCCTGTACTCCGGATGAATACAATAAAGTAAAACACATCCAACGCTTTTTAGTATTTCAATCACCACTTTTCAGAACCACTTAAGTGGCCTCTGACAAACCAAGTATCACATTCAAAGAGGCATGTCGGTTATTTTGTAGCCTTCCAGTGCAAATAAAGGGTCAAAAGGGGACATTGATTAACATGTACGACAAGAAATTATACTTTATTCCTCATTGTGGTTGAAAATGAAGAGGCCAAAGGCAGAAAATTGAGGTCGCTGATAAATGCTATTAGGAGGAGATGCAGAGGGGTGAGGAAATCAATATGGCAGTTTGTCATGCTGGCTCTCCCGGGGAGCAGAACTGTGCAGCAGAAGGTAAGCGGCTGCCCCGTCAGCAAAGCACATTACCAGAAATCAAAGGTTGAGGAAGGCCTGAAGGAAGACATGCACGTGTCTGTGGACACAGGCCGCACTTTGGTGATTAAAACCCATTTTATCAGACCTGTCTGACACGGTAACACTATTGACTAGCTGCTGTATGGAGGCTGATCACTAATTTACGTTAAAATAAATGAACAGGGGCTATTTACATTTTTGTATTGGCCACGCAAAATGGAGTAAGTGATTAAGACTCTGTGTTATTAAAGAAGCCACACGCTACAGCTCAGTTCTGGAGATGTTTCAAGAAATTTTGTTCTAGCACCGCAAATGATGAGCCACACTGCAATGTCACTGTGTATACCTGCAGACTTAACAGTACACAGTAGTCAAATTTGTAACTTTTTAGGGCCTTTCATAGAGTGAATTAGACCCCCCCAAAATACTAAGTGCAATAAAGTGCGTAAATAAAATGACACACCTTTCCCCCCTTTCTACAAAACGGAATAACTGTTGATGGTCCAATGCATTATGATCTTCATTATGCTACAACCAAAAACACGTTTGTCAAATTCTTCGCACAAAAAAATGGACAATGTTGTTCATTGTCTTGTCCTGTTTGAAAGCAGAGAATAGCTTGATTTTTCATGATTTTGATTGTGAGGCCATATTTTACATTCAAATTTAGAAGACATTCATTTTCACTATACAGGGAATGTAAAGAAATGTGGACAATCTGTATTAATGCATTTGTGCAACCCTGTGTATTACAAGTAAAAGCATAAAGGAACTATAACCGAATGTCTATTTTTGTGGTAACTTTTCATGCATTTTTTATGTTAAGAATGCTCTCTAATTAAACAGTGTTAGTGTTGTGTGTCAACGTAATAACATGCATAACTGACTCTTCCATTGCAACTTGAAATCTTTAATAATTCAACAGAAAATGACCACTTGAGACACATACTGACACACAGACTGACACACCTGTCAATACGCCCGCTGGAGCTTCTCCTTGGTAAATGTAAATAACACACATATCACTGTCTTGCACTGGAATATTCTTTGTTTTTTGGGGCTCAATATTGAGCACCGTCTTCTTCCTTGTAGGCAAAATAGACTTTGACAGGACCAACGCTCGTCTGGACCGTTTCTGCAGCACCCACAACCATCCAGCAGCCGATTCCATAAGCCAAACAGGGAATACCTGTAAGACACAACGATTACTGCCGTATTGTTTGAGAGGGACAAACATTTTTTGATCAAATAATATAATTACATAATGTGTACTGACCTAGATTGACAACTTTGAGCATGGTGAAAAACCTGTCTTCAAAGTCCAGGTTCTGTGGAGGTGCTTTGGTGCAGTGGTACTTTATGAACGGGAAGCAGCCTGTTCTCAGTATGTGGTAGTTGGATCCCCGAACGCTCCAGTTGAAGTTGGACAGTCCAAATTGGTCATTGTGGACGGCAGAGTAGCGGACACAGTAAGAAGTCCACGGTGGGAGCTTTCGCTGCACTAGGTGGCAGGTGAGCACCTCTGAGGCGGTGGGACGAGGTATTGATTTGCCAAAAGAGCTCGGAAAGAGCGCGACCTTTACAATGACGTGGTGCACTTTTTTCAAAAGCTCCCTCATAACTTGTACTTGTCTGATATTTTAAATGTTACTATAGTTTCAGGAACTTCAAGATGAAGTACAGTGCTCACGTTTTAATGCGCTACTGCCTCTTTAAATACGGGCTAGTGGCTGGGTCGGCTAAAGTTAGCACACATGAGGCTCCTGCTAGAGGACACACGCTACTTAAAACGGCATTACATACACAAAACTAGAGGTTTGAAATGCATGTACTGTGTAAATATATATTTGTCCATTATAGACAACAAACATGGAAATTGAGAGCTGACCTGATTTGCGTTTACTGCAACATACCGGTGAAATAGTGCTCACATTACAGCCGTCCGTCTGGAAACAAAGCTTGCGGAACAAAAGTTATTAAAAAAAACAACAACAAAAACAAATAATAATAATAATAATAATAATACATCTAAAATATAATGTCATAGATGCATTAGACGCAGTGCAAATGATTAATTTGAAAAATTAATTTTGATAAATATAGCTTACATCCAACAAACCCAAATAAGTAACAATCAAACATTATTTTTAATTAGAAATTAGGTAAGAAGAAATTACTCAAGTTTTTAAGAAGCTGTACGAGTTTCACGGTTTACATTTGTAATACTGCAATTGAACCGTAACATCAGCTCCTTTAAAAGGCAAATGGAGTGGGGTTGACTCACAATTAAGTCCTTCATTTATTTTCTACAATTTAAACTTTGGCAAAGAAATTCCCACTGCTTGTTTCCCAGAATGTGCAACTTTCATAATGTAGATGAAGAGGGATCGTTAAACCATTAGCAAGCCACCTTAAAATTGGTTTTTCCCTGCATTTTAGAGGGTGATATTCCTGATGAATGACAGATGACAGATTGCGGCTAAAGGTCATAAGGCCTCCCTGGAGACACTCTGAGACAGTTCTAATAACGCCAAAACAAAAAAGGTTTACTAATGATTCCCATGTTGCTAGCTAAGAAACACTCACCATCTTAATTTGAGGATTGTGGTTAAATTAAACTTTAAGTGCACTTAAAGTCCGGTGATGAAGTGGGATGAGCACAGTTGACTGAACAACGGCATCCAAACAAAAAACAAAAACATAAAATAATAAAATCTATGTGCAACAAGTCCTAAATCACAAAAACATACTTGTGAATCTGATCTTTTATGACTGTAATATGACATAATTTCACGCAGGTGTTGGTGGCTGGCTTACCTTTGTAAAATGCATTCAATCTTGTGCTGTCATCCTTGTACATTAGGAAAAAATGGTGACAACATGGGGAAATTAGAGTGAAAAAGTGACCACCGATAACTGCATAAACACTAAAGCCGCATGGTTGAAGATGACTCCAGTGTATACTATAGCCAGGGCATCCTCCAGTTGGTCATTTATGATACTGGATCTGTACCACATAACAATCAAGTTCCAGTAGCAGTAATTAAGTCATCTTAACTTAAATTGCTTTTTACTGTGTTAAAAAATAAATAAAAAATCACATACCCCATCCCTCCCCTGCACACATACACTGACACTCACCCACCCAAAGTGCTGAAAAAAAAAAGGCCGCTCTAAAAAGGAGATGGTTAATTCTGAGAAATCTCACAAAGATACAGCCCCACTCTGTGTGAGGTTCATGTGTCTCACGTGCATTGTATGGTGTGTTAAGTGGTAAAATGGTGACATGGTTGGTGGCTGTACTTGTACCCCACAGATATGTCCTCAGGGTCACTGCTGAGTTTGGAGAGGGTGTATGATTAGTGAACATGATGAGTGTAGGGGCACATGTGGTAAATTGTTGGGCATTTCTTAATTAACTGCTGGGAGGTGCAATTAATGTTCAGAAGATGTGCCAAATAGAAGATGGCTTTAGTTGTATGACGGCAATCAAAGAAACTATGAGCAATTCAGCAAGGGTTTGCATTCAGGTTGCGATAGAAGGGGGGGAAAAGCAGAGCTAAATGTGTTGCTTTTACCTCCGCAGTGCACAATGAACTGCACCACAATGGTGTGGGGTATACCGTATAAGTAACAATGGATACACTGATTACTCAAAACTGTTAAGGCTCAAGAGGATAAAAGTGTTGTAGAACTCAAGCACCTTTGGGAGACAAAAATCATTGACCCAAGCCTGGGTGAGCACATGAGATGGGAGCCAATAACTCTGCGCTTGTCGACCACATGTGCCTCACACAACAATAAAAGTGTCCAACAGGGACTTAATTGTGTTTGTAATATGCAGGCCCCTAATGATGGCTACCGCTAAAACCATTAACCACAGTGGTGACTCCACTGCTGGTCTGAGGCACCAGGCCACCAACTAAATGAATGTTTGATAAAATAATACAAGTTGCAGATTAACAAGCGTAAACTCGGGCATACTGTTAATAAAAGACGTCTATTGTTTAAAGGCCCGGCACCAGGTTGATGAGGTGTTCAGGCGTGCATAAGCATGCATAATGAAACTGGTATGAATTATTAATGTGTTGATTATTTAGACTCATCTATCAAAATGATAATGAAGTCAGCACCTAAACACCAATTGAGGTCTTTGCGTAATTACAGTATTTAGTTGTATTTAACCAAAATGAAGAGCAAAGCGCTGATCTACCTTTGTGATTACTGTGGCGCTTATTAGTTTGTTATTCTCCAAAGTCTCGGCCTGCACTTGTTCTCTTCTTCCCTGTTTTTTTCCAAATATGCTTTTTTATATCAAAATTGAGTTTGTGATTTTTCCTATTTCCCCTAAATTTTAAAAATGCATTCATTAAAACGGGAGCCACATCAACTTTTTGTTTACAGAAGCAAAACTGAACCATATGGAGAAGATAACACACGGTACATACTGTGAGAAATTTTCAGCAAAAAAAAAAAAAATAGTTATCACTTTTATCAAATTCAAGATATTTGAGTGCCCTTTGGTATACAGTATTTTTCATTTTCTTTACCTCATGGGTAACAACATTTTGGCTTTATGTTTAGGCGCATTCCAGATCCACCGCTCGCACAGCTCACCCAAGATAGCACCGCCTCCGGCTCACAGACTCAACACGTTAGCATTGAGTCCCCACAATTGAACATTTCTTGAAAAGATTCACCTCTTTTAGTCCTTCCAATGCCATCCAAGTTGCGCAGAGGAGGGCTTGACGCAGATGGGCTTTTGGGCTGCGGAATTACCAAGTAAATTCTTCACTGTATATGTGGACACGGTTTACCCTGAGCCAGTTTGTCAGGCTCGTGTGTGATGTGAGGTTCTCTATGTATGCGTAATGGCGTCATTAGAAGTATATTAAGGGGTCAGGTTTGGTTGTAGCCTCCTACTTAAACAGGGCTAATTTTCCCAGTAATATCCTCATAGCTATGCCCTCTCTCTAAACGTGGCAAATAAATCACCAGTGAAGGAGTTGTTAATAAGTAAATGGCAGTCAACTGCCTCCTTTTGCTGTTCCTATTTGTCAAACTAAACACTCCTGCCAGTAAATGCAAATGGCTGCTTGTCAGATATTCAAAGTCTCTTGGACCCGGCCACTTCTTCACTATTACATGATGGCCTCACCATATAGTATGTTCCACTTCATATAATCGTGACGCTCTATAATGTGGTCAAATGATGACGGATATCTCGGCTCGAGGCTGCACTTACTGATTCTCATTTAAGTTTCCTATTGTTTTTTTTTTTTTTTGTAATTTAACACCAACAATGTTTTGGCTTTGAAATATCATGAGCATTTAAAACTTAGCGGTAATAGCCTACAGAAATCCATAATAATTTCAGCCACTTCAATATATGATATAAAATCACAAAGCCCCATTTTTTTTTTTTTGGATTAAAAAAAAAAAAAAGATACAATGCAGTACAGTTCACTTTTAAAATTGCTGGGACAAAAGTAACCCAAATTGGAGGAGATTTCGATTTGACTCTCCATTGAAACATCTTTGTGGGGAGTTACAGGTTCTTCCCATCTGCTTCTTCCCACATCCCAAAACATACTTAACTGAAGACTTTAAATTGACCATAGGCGTACACGTGAGTGTCAACGGGTGTTTATCGATACCGACCAGCCGAGGGTGTTCCCCACTTCTTGCCTGACGCCAGCTCAAGTTACCTACGAAAGGGTTATAGAAAATAGATGAATGAATATACAGAACATAAGTGGATATGAATCCTATAAGTGATGGCAAGACACCACTTCAACAAACCCTTACCTTGGATGACGGTTTCTATACGTCAGGCAGATACCTGAGACAGCCAAACTCTACGGTGCATGGCCACTCTACTCACTAAAAATCTACCCCTGACATCCCATTGTTGCTCCTCACAAAGCCGTGGGAAATCTAAGTCTGGATTGTACCTGTGTTCTATTGACTTGGATTTTCATTAAAAAGCCTGATGCTGCAGCTGAGGCCCCCATCGCTCTACAATGTGAGGAGCGACTGTGCAAGGGCAAACGTATGTGACCCACTTCTTCCCATCAAATAAAGTATGCAGCTTTCAGCAACAGGTTTGAATCTAAATTGATGTTTAAATCCAGACAGGTTTGCCCATGTGGGTCCGCGCCCAATTCACGGAGCTGCGTCTTTAATGCAGCTGCCTCCATTGTGTCATGTACTGTTCATGGCCTGCCTCTTAATTGTGCTGTCAGTAGATCCCATTCAAAAACTGAAAAACACTAAAAATTGAAATTTAATTTTGGTGTCATCATATCCTAAACTGTGTTCTCATTGTCAGTGAAATCATACAGTAGGTCTCACCTTTAGTACTGCATGAAATTAT
Organism: Filicampus tigris; assembly: GCF_054856515.1. NCBI lineage: Eukaryota > Metazoa > Chordata > Actinopteri > Syngnathiformes > Syngnathidae > Filicampus > Filicampus tigris. The sequence goes on along the minus strand of NC_141220.1, from coordinate 18,413,028 downwards.
CTATCCATTTCTGTGAACAATGTCCGTTCCACATACTATAAGCTCAGTTCACATCATGCGCATTTCGATAACTAACCACAAGAGTAGCGTCAAATGCACCTTTACAAAAATAATAATGATCAATATTGTCGGAGAGCCACAAACTAAAATCTGAGCATTATTCCCCCTTGTAAAAGCATTTTTCATGCCGCTCCTCTTGTATTGGACCTAATTAGATTGTGTAGCTCTGATGTGCTCAGTTTTGATTGACTATTATCTTTGTAAAGACAGAATTTCAGAAAAAGGAAATGTAGCTTTTTTTTTTTAATAAACGTTTAAATTACATTGTCTCAACACTGCATTCGCCACTGTGTTAACATCTGTTCCATTAGATACTACCCTCTAGTGGCAAACATTCCCTTTGCTTACTGAGGCATCAATAGACGTCAATTGTGTGGGTGAAACTAAACAAAATATTTCACAGTAAGATCCTCCATAAAAAAAGAATGAATAAAGAGAAAATGTTTTTCAGAGGTACATAAAAAAAAAACCAACATCTCACAGTGTCCTTTAGATGACTAAAAGGCACCCCAGCACTGAAAAAAGCAACTCATAAAATGTAATATAACAATATGTACTGAATTGTTTTTGAAGTAAATTTAATGGTGTGATTTCAAGTATACCTCATTTGAGTTACAGAAATGACTTCAAAGGCTAAGATTTGACAAACATCGACAGCTTTTTGCTGGATTAATTTTCAATTTATACAGATCAGTCAGGACAAGTACAACGACAACAAAGTTTTCATTATTGAAGACGTCATTCTAATCTTTTCCTCTCAAACAGTGTATATGGAAAATTAAAGGGAAACTGGCCAGATACAGTAAGCTATTCTCTGCTCTGAGATGCTGAAAGATTCTTTCACTAATTCAGTACTTCCTCACCAAAATAATAGTATTTTAAATAGTTAATTCCCTCTATCTATTGTTTTCAAGTTGGTTGGTTGAATGGTATGAATATCATGATGTGACAATGTTTTTCTGTTTTTTTTCCGATGCGACGATGATAAAGTTAATGAAAATGCAGTGCCTCTTTGAACTGAAAATGAGGACCAAAACGAAAGCAAGAAAACACCAGACATTGCCTCCAAATGTTTTGGAGTTGGGGAGGTTGAGTGTTGACTTGAACGTTATTATGTGTTTTTACAATAACTGTTCAACCATAACTGCAGGAATTCAGGGACAGAAAAATGTCTAGTCAATTTTCCAACGCAGCTCCGATTTCAATTGGCCATGCATGGGCAAGGCAATGATATGCTTACAAAAACTGCAAAGCCTACAAACCATCAAATGATTATGGTCTCGAATGATCACATCTCCCCAAATAACAAAATTAAGTGTACACTGATTTTGGAATACCCTATAATAGTATCATGTAAAAATGACTGCTTTTCAATGAGTATAAATTCCAATATCTAAAAGTCATTGTGCTTTTTCTGTTAAGGAGGTTTAGAGTCTTAATTGTCAGATGATATCAAAGCATTTCATTTTATGGATCAATAGACAGTCACGTCAGAGGTTAAACCATCATAAACCAGTACATTTCCAGTGTCGTAAATCAAGCAGCTTTCAGCAAAACTTAATCCTGATAAATGAGATTGGGTTTCTGTGGCAAAACGATTTTCAGTCGACCAGCCAGGGGTTAACCAATGACAGGACATTCTGGAGTAGATCACTTTAGAATGACCTATAGTCTGAAAGATGGGGGGGGGGGCTCTGAATGTCTCGGCATTGTAAGGTTAAAGGGCGCGCCTTAAATGGTAGAATCAGTGTATCGACACAATAAAACCTGACAGTTTATTAGAGGGTCATGTGACACATTTGCTCCCTGCGCCCACAGTTTGACTTGCCTCTCTCCACATCCCAGGGGGGCTGTAAGAGAGGCCCCTATCTGCTCAAATGCCTCCCTGATCTTGCCTAAACATTGATCTGCTTCCACAATATAGTGAAATTGAGCAATTTGACACCACATGTTGCAACACTAACTGCACCCACCACAGAAGCCTCCTTACACGCTCTCACCTTCTGACCCATTGTATAAACTGGATCTCTGAAAGCTAACCATGTCCACTTAGATCCTGGTCCTGTGATAAAGCACAGACAAGACCACACATTGTACTGTAGATAGAACAATGAGGGACGGAGGTAGTGACTTGGTCTAAGAGTGTAATGGCATCCAACACATCACCCCCTGAGCACACTGAGTCAAACACAGAGGGTTATACTCGTTACCCCTGAGAGTTTTTTTGAATACTGATGAGTGGAAGACAGCAAATCAGTACAGATATATTCCCAATGCTTTGCAGGTTGGCCAGAATAGGAATCTCACTTGGTTTTGACAAGGTCCTCGGGAAGCAGGTGGAGTTAAAACAAATAGACTGTCATTGATCTTGCTGTTACGGTTGCGTAATCTGTCTACCATTGTCGTGGTAGAGTGCACAGGTTCATGTCCGAAACTGCCTCAGTTAGCTCAATTCAAGGTTCAAATGTTCCTCTATGACAAATGGTCGCTGAAGTGGGTTCAAATCCTGATCAGAGAACTGTGACACGCCTGAAATTTTTTATCACAATGTCAATGTCAAATTTCATGTCAGCCAATACTGATGAATATAGATTTTTATTTGACCAATTCAAAATAAGACAGATATTAAATTGAATTAAAGATGGACTATAATAAAATACAACCATACAACCACAACCGGAGGAAAAATACCATTTATATTACATAATATAGGTACACACCGGTACAAGTACAAGTATAGGCAACAGGTGAGTATAGCACTCTGTATAACACACACCAGTAAGTAAAAGTGCTATGCTTCCTATATTGCATTCAGCAGGAAAAATGGCACTGAATAATAACAAAATTCTACTTTTCTCAGTTGATGAAAGCAGGTAAATGTGTAATGTAAGTATATTCATGAAATATCATGATTAGAGAATGTCATCATACCACCCAAAATGAGTGAGCAAATAAATGTATAATGTTGGTTGCAGCACGCTAATAATGCACTCTAAGAATAAATAGAAATCTTTTCAAACCTACATACACTCATACAAATTGCATATGAGAGGATGGACATGGATGGAATTGAAAAGAGAAAAACACTCTTGTCAGCCATGAAGAAATGAAGAGTTAGCAAATAAACATTAATTTTGGTAGCAACACACTAATAATGCCTCTAAGCATGAATATAAACCTTATAAACAAAGATATACATAAATAAATAGACATCCAAATGGCCCTATGAGAGGATTGCCATGAATACAGTTAACTTGGAAAAAACATACACTCATGCCATTAGGCATCACCTGCCACCAGACTTGGTATCTGTAATATCGGTCGCTGTCGCGAGTACCTTATACATTGAAATAAGGACGGTATACGCCCGATACACATACCTGGTATCGGTACACGCCCATCCCTATTAACAAGCAAGCAAAGTCCCACTGTGTAACCTAAATCCTAGCTAAGTTGCATTTTATCATCACTCTCCAAGTGTTGATCAATTTGCGGCAAATGCCCTTGAGTTATCCGGATGAATCTAGTAACTTCTTGTTATCTTTGAGACCTTTGGTGGCTGCTTCAATTTCTGAGTGGGCGCCTGATGGACGAAGTGGGAGGGGTCAATCTGTTAGTGACAGCCTATTATCAGAAGGCCTCCGGAGTCTAATGGCTTTAAAGGCGCAAGCACAGAGACAGCACCTGCCCTCAATAACAACTCTCTTTCCACATGGCGGCTGATGAATACTGAAGCCAAACCCATCTATCTGGGGATCAATCAGAACCACGACTGGGATCAATAGCACTCTTGTTTCTGTAACTAGGAGGTGCCATAATGGTTTGGCCACTTAATTACGTTGTCAATTTCTAACTTTTGTTTTAGGTGTCTCTTAAGCAGTTGGGGAGCTCAAGTGCATGCTTTGCTTTGATAATGTGTGAACTCACTGGTAAACAGCTGACAAACCTTTGTCGGTAAGCCATAACTTCCATTTAATTAGAAATGGTGAATCCCTCAGAATTAATGTGCTGAAAAATGATGCCACTGAGATGAAATGACAAAGAAAAAAAAAATTTAACAACGTGCTACATAACTTATTGAATCAAAGCAGTAATCCACCTGGACCTGACTACAGCCAACCAAGTTTATGACAGTTCATGAAAATGAACAAAATAATTAAAATTGAAAAAAAAAAACATTTTCGTAAACAGCATACAGTAAAAATTAGTGTGGAAAAAAAAATGAGAACAGAAACTACATTTTATATTTATAAAAATAACTAACTAAAATGATGATGTAAATTGACGTTGTTTTCTTTGTCAATTAATTTCATACATGAACTTTCAGAATTGATTTTAAATTTTGGTATTAATGTACGGCTGTATTGAGGAAGGTCTAACGGTCATTGCGAATTGTTTACCTAATTACAGAATTCTTATTGTGACTTTGCTTTTTTTATCTTTCTTTTTATCTTTTAGTAAACCCCTCAAAACCGAAAACTAACAGTAAGATTGTAAAACTAAACTAACATGAAATATTTTTGAAAACAAAAACTAATAAAAACTAACAAAGCTGCACTAGAAACTAATTAAGACTACATTTGAAAAACAAAAGTCAAAATAAAAAACAACCATAATGAAAAATCGAAAGCTATACTAACGCTGCATCCAACCTCAAAGAGTTGCAGTTGAAACTACATAAAACATGTCGCCTTGTATAAAAGATACGTTATTGCCAATATGCTGAAAGCTGTGCACACATCAAAGGATCATGTCTGTGTCATATTGATTCGGATGAGGTTCGAGTGCTCTCGAAAGAGTATTTAATCAAAAGATAAAAACAGATGGTAGGGCGGGGTACTACTATATTTTGTCATAGGCAATAAATATAACATAAAACAACCAACTTTTTCAGCCTGCCATGAAAAGTATCTTCTGAAATCAAAGAAAATCCTATTGGTTCTTTCATTGATCTATCCCGGGTGTTATTAGTATTTTGAGTGTGTTGTCGGGCTTCACTGGAGATTATGCTGTTGATATTCCAGTCATGTAAGAGCCATCATCATATTCAAGTACTGTAAGAGGAGAGGTCAAATGCTGCACAGTGATTCCCCCTGTACAAACCATAAAGCACACAATGGCGCGGCAAAAAGTGTAAGGGAACTGTTGTCATTTGCTACGGTAGAGCAAGCTCACCCCGGGACTTTGCCTATGCGGTTCGCCCAAACAGCAGGCCGCAAAGACAGGAGACAGTGAGGGAGATGCTTTTGCAATAAATTCTGTGGACTTAAACTGCGTACAGTAGCCTGTGATGGGATTCCGACTTTGCTTGGTACCCACATAGAGCCCTGCAATCTGCCCATAAATAAAACAGATGTTTCTCTTTTTCCTTGATTGCCACTTGGTTTCTCTATCACACCGTGAAACAACAGCGCCGGGGAAGTAGTGCAAGTCTCGTGAGTGTTGAAGGGTTCAGTCTGTTGTCTAAATGTTAATTTACTGTAATGCGCTCATGTGACATGAAGGATGTCAAGTACAATTGACTATTTTTGCAACTGCCTGCTGAACTTTTGAAGATGAACGCTGTTACATTTGAGAGAGATTACAGAAGGACAACAGAGACAATAATTGTAATTGTTGCTAAAGCTAACCGATCCATCCATTATCTGAACTGCTTATCCTCACGAGGGTCGCAGGCATGTTGGAGCCTATCCCAGCTGTCTTTGGGCAGTAGGCAGGGTACGCCCTGAACGGGTTTCCAGGTAATCGCAGGGGCACACAAAGACAAACAACCATTCACACTCACAGCCACACCTAGAGACAAGTGTTCAATTAACCTACCATGCGTAGTTTTGGAATGTAGGAGGAAACCGGAGAACCCGGAGAAAACCCACGCAGGCACGGGCAGAACGTGCAAACTCCCCACAGCAAGGCCGAAACCCGGCATTCTCTGATATGGATCAAAAAGGGAAGGGAAGTTACTTGAGTCAATTTAAAACCGCAACCCCCCCCCCCCCAAAAAAAAGAGGCATATTTACCATAGTATACCCTTTTTGACCCATAATTGGGTTAGTTTTGAAACCAATTGTTTTTAGAGTGTAGTGGTTGTAGTGGGTTAAACACACACGCACACACACAAACGTGGTCACCAACGGTTTTTTTTTTGTAATTGATTAAAATTGTTCACGAGTCGGGACACCTCTTTGTCACTTTAGTGGAACATCTTATTAAATGACAAGCCTAACCTAAATAAGGTATTGCTCAAGATTAGTTTGTGACAAAAAAGGAAGGTCTCCATCTGTTGACGCTATTAGGTGTAATTTTTACCCTCTTGTGCCTAATGATCCATATGCAAGCTGTGTGAGTGCTTAAGAGTGTATGGCCCCCTTCAGGCGTTGCATGGCTGCAGATCTACATGTCTTTAACCTCTTTGTGTGTGTAAAAGCTCAAACAGGCCCCGGGGCTTTTCGGGGGGCTCAAACATCATGCCCGAGGCTGTGGGGGATCCCCCACCCCCCGCCCCTACTCCTGCTGCACCTCTTCATCCTTTTCCTCTTTTTCGTTGGACCGTTGTCGTACACAGCCAGAGGGGATATGATGCTTGGTTTATTCTAAAAGCTGTATTACCAAGAGTCAGCTTCTTCATGCTGAGCCTCAACAAGTCATAATTAAACAAATGTGTCTGTGTAGGCTAATGAAAATTATATTAACCACCCCCCCAAAAAATGTGGCTTTCTATGGAAACATATTTGGTTAATATGCAAGTTAACTCTCACTTTTTAGATTTTTTTTTTTTGGGTGGGGGGGGGGGGTGATTGGGGGAATCATAGTTTTGTATTTTAAATATTAATTGGCAATAATTTGTTTATCATGAAATATTCATCACTGTTATTTTAGGAGAATCTAATAACGGTCCTCCCCAAATAATGCATGTAATCAGAATTTGTTATTGCGTGTATTTCGGCTGAGTGCCCGGCTAATGAGAGTTGTATCTCAAAATAAACGGCAAAACATCCATCTACAGTTTCTGCTGTGAACGGATCAAATATTCATGCTTGTTTGTTTGAACCTTTATAATCTTTTGACACATTCCAAATTGCGATCTTGAATATTAACTGGCAGAAGAGCAGAAGGCCGTCGTAAAGCATTAAAGCGGTTAATGTATTTTATGGGAAAACAATGTCATGATGATAAAACGATTCAGGCAATGCGGAACACAGGATGTGGGCTTTGCTTTGATTAAAAGAGCGAGGTTTAGAAAAAAGGCCAGTTAAAGTGTTGTGTCCATATGGCCCCAAGGCCCCGAGGCTGTGGGCCTACACTTGGGGGCCTCGGCACTCTTCCTTCTCCATGGGACCCCAGCTGGTGAAACAAACCCCATTTACGCTCCTGCGCTGCCTCGGCCACCATTATGGACCTTGGCGGCGGCTCAGACTCTCTCTACCATAATTAACGGCGCCGATGCCACAACAATTACAGCCCTGCGCGCACGTACACTAAGAATGAGGGGACGAGCTAATGGGAGCAAAATCAGAGAACAAGAAGTTGGAGATGAATGCTCCTCCTTTCAAAAGGAATAAAAAAGTAAAATGACTGTGCTGCAAGCTCACAGTCATTAGGCTGTAAATAGTTTACACAAAGCTCCCCATTAAATGGCAAAATGCGGTAATTAACGCATGACAGAAAATCAAAGGCTATTTGTAAGCATATGAGACATAAGAGCCAGGGGCTTGTGCACAGATTACAACTGCAGTGAATGAATAGTTAGCAATCATTAAACACATTTTATTTGTTTGGGTTTCGGTTTAAATGCAGGACAAATGCTGCTATTGTGTTTTTTTTTTTTTTTAGAATCATAACAATGTCAGAGTTTTAGATAGCTGTGCTAACTTAGATGTTATATTTGCAAATAGCTGCAGGAAGTTCCAGGTTTACTGTCCCGTTATTTCACTGTATTTTTTTATTTTCATATTTGGACAGTTCATAACTATTTTGGTCCAACGCTCTTGTTTATTGGGTGCACTGTAATTCCACTTTCGACTTTAGATTGCGGCACGCTTATTTAGTTAGAGACAGCGTAAATAACAAACAACAAAACATAGAGGAGCGCTCCCGGAAGTGTTGTATTCCAGCACAGCCTAGTTTTTGTTGAAAATTATTGATTGTTATCTGCTGTAATCCTGCTTTTTAAGACAACAGAAAGTGATATCTGTAGGTTCATATTAATCTTTGGGCATGATTATGATTGTTTTCGCTTGTTTGTCAACATCAATCAGTTATAGCTCTGTGATTCAGCTACACAAGTTTTATTCAAATTACTTTCAGAGTGTTAATCCAATCATCCACCAATGGCAAACCCAATGCAGTTTTAGAACGCAAGCATAAGAATAACAATGCCCTTTGGACCTTATCGTGACCTATTTGGGTGCATTTAACAGCAGAAAGGAATGCAGTCTATTTTTGAGCTGCCTCATCTCCACAATGGGCACGATCTTCATTTCAATATCCAGCTGTTCCTGTAATGTCTTCTGCTGTTTATCTAGTTGCTACGATGTTAAATTTAAGTGGCTCATTCCTCATTGGCGTGGGGGTAAAAATAATAATAAGAATAATGGCAATAAACTGTAATTTGTGCAGCTTTTCTAAAACATGCTCTTTGGAGGAAGCCATAAAAACAAAGTGTGATACTTAAAATCATTAATTCAGGCACAACTGCATGGATCTGAAATGAAGCCATTCAGATGAGAGCCAATATACAGTTACACTGCATGGCCGCAATGAGGCAAAGCAGCAGTTTGTGTGAAATCAACTATGAGAGATTTACCAAAAATGCACCTGAGAGGTGATGCCAATAATTTGGACTGTACCTTGACGAGTGACCCAACATATTTTGAACTTACTGTTTAAGAGACAAACCGTTGTTTGGAAGATTTTTTTTTTTTTTGCTTTGACTTGTGAAAAAATTCAAAATACGAGCGCTGTATCGTGGCAGTGAACTCTACTCCCTTCACAATAAACAACTGTTTGGCAGACAGTCATTCTTTACATTATGTTGTATGCACTCCCAATATTCTAAACACACCATTCTGATTACAAATTGCATTTATGGAATACAAATTAAGAAACATAATCCACCGTTTTTTAGCCATCTCAGGGGGCATTTTGTCACTTGCTGTCGACTGAAAATGTTACCACTGTTGCTCAGGTCTCAACCAATCACGGCTCACCTGTTAACCCTGCTAACCCTGAGCAAATGTGATGTCATTTTCAGTCGAAAAAAGTGACAAAATGGCCGCCTCCTGAGATGGATAAAACAGGTGGATTTTACTGCATAATTCATATAATATTAATCAGAATATAAAATTTGGACTAGTGCGGCTGCATAGAACATATTTTTGTAAAGGGAATTTCTGGGTTGACTTCCCCTTTGAAAAAAAAGTGGCTTCAAGCGTTTTAATGTCTTTCCCAGCTGAAGTTTACTGTCAAACTACAAAACAAAAAGAATTACATGTCGTGTCTTGAAAAGAGTACAGACTGCAGTGGAGCAGTATAATTCTATATAACACAATTTTTTTCAATCACCTGGATGCGTTTAGGATTGTCAGCCTCCTTGGTGAGGTCTGTGCTCTCAATTTAGACTTCGTTTGTGGCTTATAATCAGTTTGAGGGAGTAAACATTACGTTGCCAGGAGGAGAAAATCAGCTCCTATGCAGACTTGGTGCTTTTGACTTATCTGGTAGTATAGGAAGTCCCAGGATCCAGCTGTTGTGGGTCGCTCCATCTACAATGAAGTTCTCCGTTCCCGGAATCAGGGTCTTGATTCTCCTCAGGGGAGGAGACGATGACTGTACTTCAGGAGCGTGCCAAGACACATATTCATTACAAGTCTGCGGGAGAGAAGGGCATGTACTGCAGCTACAAAGTTACTTTACAACGGTTGTTTCTTGACCTGATTTATCACTGTGTACACACAACAGATCTATTATTGTAATAGCCAGCAGGCGTTTGACCTCCTGTTTTCCAGCAGGTGGAATTGATAAAAGCTGCCGATGGGAGGCCCATCCTATCCTTCACGTCTTTAATGTGTGCAAGCAATGAGCTCCTTGGGAATACAACTAATTACTCCACATCTGTATTTATTTGATCCACAAGGAATTATCCCTTCTGTCACTGGCAGAATGCGCTGGCAGCCATAGGTAGTAGTGATTCATCTCAGCAACACGTCTGGCATAGTGTAACAACAAAACAGTGGGAAGATCAATAGAAATAAATGAAGAATACTACTCGGTAGTAATGCAAAAGGGTGTAATAAATGCACAGACAGACACGATGTTAAATGCTAATGCAGCAATTTTATCAAATTGAGGCCATAAAAAAAACAATACACAAACTCTAAAAATGTTGCAGTAAAACGGAGTTAATCAAAACAAAGAAAGCGGGATATAAACCATTAAACATATAATAATTAAATCAAAGTATATCCTTCTGATGTGTTTACTCCAAAACAAAACAGATGTTTAATTTCAAAAGCAGTAAAAGGGAACTGCAAATTCCAAGTGTAGATCAACTGAAAACAGTACAGTGTGGTTACCATCTCCTCTACCACCCCCTACAGGACGATTTACAAACTACAGGCGCTTGCAACCCAGTGTTTCGCAAACTTTATTGAGCCAAGGAAGATATATTTATTTACGTTAGAAAAATCTCATGACATTCCAAGCAAACAATTAAGTCCAAATCTGGGGCCTGTTTAGTTGAACAGAACACTTTTATTCTGTTGTATGAATCACAGTTATTGGCAGTCAGGGCCAGCAAGGTCTTTAATGCCGAAGCAACCTAAATTCAAACGTTTGCTCCATAAAACTGTATTGATTTATTTACACAGTCTATTTCTCTTGGCTGCACTGCTCCGTGGATGTTCTATTTTTTTGGACCAATCATATTTTAGCCTTCATGTGCTACCATGCCAATCTAATCTGCCCACAGAATCAATAGTACTGGCTGTTTTGATGACTTCAACTTTATTCACAATGGGACTGTTTCTTTAACTTATCACATTTCAAATTCATCGCAGAGGGTCATCTAGCTGACCAACAATAATGTCAACACTTTTTTATCTTCTGATTGACTGATAAGCGCAAGTTAGAGCAAGGATACCTGGTTTAGTAACATGCCAAAGGTGTCTTTCTCTCATTAATCGTACATCGTACGGATGTTGTGGAAATTATTTCACATTGAAAAATATGACAAGCAGAAGATTAGAGTACGTGCAAAGGTATTAGGCTATGACAACCCCCTACCTTTTTTTTTTTATCAGTCTGCCTATGTGGATGTTCAGCAGGACGGCAAATTGCCTCAAGCTCAACCACACGGCTCTTGAGGGTATCCTGTCAGAACAAGGCCACAAAATATGTCAACACCACTGTTTCCTATCTTCTCTAATTGCCTTTACTCAGAATCTGTATCTCGGCACAACTACCCCCTGTTGAGTTCGCTAATAGACCTTGGGGGTGGGGTCGTTAAGTCTAATCATACAGAGGTGCAGACTGATGATTAATTTGGGTTAATATTTCAGCAGGGGAGGACCTGTTGCATCATGTCCAGCCACCACTGGGCTCCATCCAGCAACACCTCCAGGAGTGCACTCTGGATTTCTGCCTGAGCCACAATCCTCAAATGAATCAAGGTAATTAAATGATTGGATTCATGCTAATTAACAACAATGGGGTTCAACTTTCTAATTATCCTTGTTCACACAGCACCCTCTGTAGCCACCCCGAGTGCACATAAAGCATTCCATCTGCTTGTAATTAGGCCCAATAATTTTAGACGCTTGCAAAATGATTTACAACGCACATTCCTGATTACAGTCTAAATGTGAGCGTGGTGCTTCAATCGGAACAGGGATCATAGTTTGTGCTGCGTTGGATGCAGGGACAATTTTGTCTTCACTTTATTAGATTTTATCACAGCGGGAAAACAACACCTTTGTGGCAATTGCAAATATTTAATGTAATGGCTTTTCATTTGCCTAATCTGCAAATTAGGGCAATTGAGACAAAATTGTTCTGTTCCCCGGCATGAGGACAGTCATTTTCCTGCAGAGAATCATTTGAATGAGAGTGAGTTCCTCCATGGCCACAGAGTAGTGAGACAGGAGCTTGCCGGATAAAGCGTGTATATGTGTTTGTGTGAACAGAAGAAGAGAACGCTACCTAATGAAGTGATATGGATAATGGTTCACTCGGAAGACTGGGTGTGTTTCCAGTTGGCTGCCAGATGCTGTGGATGGAGGGAGGGAGTGATCACACACACAAATCATCGCATTGCTGCATTGCTCAAACACATCAAAACAATCTCTGTCTAGGCTAACAGAAGCAAACCGAGCATAAGAAAACACCTTCATTAATTTAAGCGTTTACTTTAGAAGCATCTTCTCACAATTAACCCAATCAGTAAGGTACATGATGTCACTGCCATGGAAAGATAAGCAGGTTTAATTAACAGGCGTTGAATGATTAAAGAGAGGGAACATACATTTTTGTGCACGTACACACACACACACACACACACACACACACACACACACACACAGAGTAGTGCTAAAACAAAATCAATTTGGAGGTACTGCACCCTTGATGAATGCACTAAGATCTGTGCATATATATATATATATATATATATGCGCATGCATGCATGTACAGTATATACTAGGGGTGTACCGGTACGCTAAATCACATTTCGGTTCGGTTTTTGGGAAACTTCGGTTCGGTACAAAAAAAACAGATTTTTTTTTGTTTCTTTTGAAAAGATGACAAGTAAATGGTACATTTTTTAGAAAAAAATAAATAAAAGCGAACCATTCGGGTGATATTCTAAGAAATTGCACCAGAATAAAAAATACACTAGCAATAAAGAGCTCTTCATTTTGTATATTATTAAGGCACTGGAATCTTTAAACACTCTGCAGCGGAGCAAGACGAGCGCGAGCAGTTGTACTTGGATAAATAAAAACGTTATAATAAAATAATATATAATAAATGTGTCAACCCAAAGCTGAATTGACCCAGCAGTTTTAAGGGTGTACTTCACCAAAGGTGCAAAGGTATAGCCGAAGTTGAAAACTGGTGTGGACTAAGTTGAAAACTGAGAAGCTTCTTACGACTTCTAATTGTTTTTCTCTCTTTCACTCAAATGTGTCACCACTCATAAAACATACGTTTGTGTAGATCCTCCTGACGTCACCATAACGTCCACTACCCCATTGTTTTCCGTAGACCACTGAGCTCTCTGACAGACCACAACAAGAGGCCAATTGCTGAGAGATGCTGCGCTCAAAGGCACACATCTGTGTCCTGCAGGGCTGTGAAAATATGGCACCATTTTTTTTTTTTTTTTTTTGTCACTGAAAAAGAAAAGGCCAGTCCCTGGCACAGGTGCAGCATTGTAAAGCTAGTGTGACTCTCAGAAGGAGAAGGAGTCGGCAGATAGCCAGTGATTAGCAGTTGGGGAAGCTACGGCTCTCTTATTGGCATGCTAGAGCAGGTACGGACGTCTGTCCTGAGACAGCTGTGGAGCACTAGCCCATAGCGCAGCAATCAAGCGCCTGTTTCTTTAGAAGAATACTGATGTGCTGCAATCTGCTGCTTTCTGCAGCCAATTCTTCCATCTGTACAATATCACAGTGTCAGTTGCGGCCTCTTCCTTGTCACGTCACCTCAGGCACTGATTCGCCAAAACATAACTGTAGAAAGTGTGTAAACTATATCTAAAAGGAATACCGACCTTTGCAAAGATGGATGTTTTTGTTGTGACAGGGGCAGGCTGTCAGCGTTAAGCCTGGTGACCTTTATGTCACCATTGCTCTGTGCGTCAGACCTTTAAGCATCTATTAATGCAGAGGGCTCCCATCACTCTTCACTGCAGCATGAAGAGTCTGTCCTGCAGACTGAAGGAGTACATATGAGTGAAAGGAATAATGATAGCCAATTCATCTTAGTTGTTTCACAAGATAATGTGTCTTCAGGCACGGGCTAGGCTACATGGGCAATTAATATCAAAACATATCTGGACAAAGGGAATCAATGTAAACCTTTTCAAAGTGAGTAAGTGAAAAATATTATGTTCCTTTATCCCTCAATCCATGCTGCTTGCACTCATTAGCGTCATAACTGAGCTGGAACCTATCGCAGAAAAGGATATACGCATAATGAACATATTATTTGGAAGATTGAACTCTGAAAGCAAGCACATTGTCAATGGATGTGTGCTGATCTAAAGATCGTGAATATTAAACATTCAAACGGGGCACTTATACCACATTTCAAGAATTGCTGTTTGTATTAAAATACAAATATTTAAATCAGAGATGGGCAAAGTATTTTTACTCAAGGGTCACATTTGATTTGGACAGATGGGCCAGGTATGGAAGTGTATTGCTGCCAGACCAAAAGTAAAAAAAAAAGTCAATATCACATAAACACAATTATTTTAACGCAATATGTTTCATGTTTTAACGTGACAAGTTTTATGTACATACACTTCTATATAATATTCGTCCGTAAGAAATAGTTAATTCACTTTGCTAATTATTGAAAAAAGAACAACTAAACAAATTAAACTAACAAAATAAAATTAGACAGTAAATATTTGAAAAGGTGTAAGAAACAGTCAAATGTCTTGACTACCCCTTACATCTAACCCAATATAACTGATGTCACTATTATGTACATCAAGTACTATAGAAATATAACAATAATAAAGATATTGATAACACACATCCTTATTCCAATACAAACTAAAAAATTACCATTTTAAGTTGTCATTGTTTTATTTTATTCAACATTAAAACAGAATTAGATTTGATTATCACCAATTATGTAAAATAAATGCTAAATATTCGGTAAGATGTATTCATTTTGCAAATGTTTTTAATGTCAATGTTGACACTAAATCCATTATTTATTTATTTAATGCGATAAAAGAATGAAAAATAGATATTAACTAACCACATTTAGTCGGGGAGAGGTTCTAAATTAATTCAACAAATATGTAACGAACGAGTTTTCGGGTAAGGTTCACTTCACCCGAACAAAAACAAAAACAAAATTCATAACATGTTAAAAATGTTTCTCAAAAAGAGCAAATTTAAAAAGGTACAAACACAACTTTTATTCGTCTGACATTCAACCGGAAGAGTCGTCAGAGTTGAAAGTTCATCGGTGGGGGGCGGGGGAATTCTATCCTTCGTCACGTGACGCTAACAGCAACCGGAGCTGAGCTGTAGCCGGAGCATTTTAATGAAAATGTCAGACTCGGAGGACGCCACAATGCCTATTCCCTGCGTCGTTCTCACGAGCAGTGACGCCACTTTTAAAGAGGAAGAAATTATAAAACGTAAGCGCTGTAAGGAGACTGTTAGCTTTAGGAATAGGTCAAACATGCCAATGCTAGCGAGCACAATTATCTTAAATCGCTCGGGCACTGGCCAAAATTTTACACATTGCACATATATTGAGCTTGCAAATAGTAATATTAACGTAATCAAGTGGTGTAATTTAGAGCTAGTCCTGCTAACGTCGGAGCAATTTAGCCTAACAGATAGTCTCAGGTTTGCTATACGTGTGACAGTTATTCTTGTGGGGTTTTTTTTCTCCTGTCGCAGAAATTCTCGGTGCAAAGACGTTGCCAGAGGCGAGCAAACGAGAGCAAACAGTAGCGTGGTATCCATGGACCATCAACAACAAGTATTATACAGCAGATGTCAGGCTATGTGTCGTACCCAGCACTTTTCAAATGTCGTCAGAGATTGCGCAGTCGATGCAGGCGTTCGTTGCTTATTTTGATAGTACTAAGGTATGAAACTTATACTATCCTGGAAACTGAACAGTTTAATCATTGCTACGTATATGTTAAGAGATTGTAATGTACATTTTGCAGAAGGATGGTTTGGAAAAGCTTCATCCGTGGATATCAGTGGTGGAGGACATTACTCCAGAGGTGCTGATTCTCGTGTGTGACAGAGTTTGTGAAGATGGTATGTTTCCTCTACACTGCCACAGTGTGAAATTGTTGATACAATTCTTTGTGACATTTGTATGTCTTGTTAAACTGGATTTATTATCAAGGTGTTACCAGACATGAAGCACAACAATGGTGTTTGTCACACGGCTTTGAACTGGTGGAGCTCAATCCTCAGGAGTTGCCTGATGAAGATGGTGAGGGATACTCCAGACATAAATGTTCTTCATGCATCACCTCATTTTAATGCATACATATTAGAGCTATATAAAATGCCAATGTATAACATACCTATTGTTACCATACACATTGTCCATATACTCTATGTACAGGAACATCTAAATAAATTTGAATATTGTAAAAAAAAAAAAAAAAAGGCTATTTCAGTAGATAAGTTTAGGAAAAGAAAGTCCTATTGTAAAGATTAATTACACAAACATTTGAATACTTTAAATGAGGCAAATACCTAAATTCTAAATTGTTTGCATTAGCTATAAGCTCTCATCTAAATAAAGTCATGGCATATGTTTTTCTATGTACTGAATCTACTGTTAAAACGTTTGGGGCCACTTGGAACTTGCTTGTTTTTTTAATGTAAAGGAATGCATTGATTTTTTTTTTAAATGGAAGATAAGCTACTTCTTGGGTACTGATTAATAAAAAGGGCCACCAATTTGATACACACTTCTAAAATAATTTTTAAAAATCCTTAAATCATTTGGGGTGAATCATTTCATCGCTGTTCCGCCCCATAGCTGGTCTCCATGAACGCTAAGGTTTGGTCATGTGCTACAATACTCACATTTGAACAATACTTTACTTTTTTAAATATTGTCATTTCCAAATTTACACCAAATACAAAAAATACAAGTGACATTTAAAATGTTAGAATAGCTGTCAAAAACTTGACACAAAAGATGTGTCATGTAACACCGTATAGACCTATTTTTTATACTGGCACAACCTACATTTTTATAGCACTTTTCAAGGGTCTTAATAATTAATTCCATCTGTATTTTACAACTTTTGATAAAACTGATTGTCTTTGTAATGAAATGTCAACATAACCCTTGCATTGACTCCCATTCAATCATACAAGTGTCCCTAATCTTGTGACATTTGTGTGTCATCATCTTTTTGTGCAGATGACTTTCCCGAATCCACAGGAGTAAAGAGAATTGTCCAGGCACTCAATGCAAATGTGTGGACCAGCGTGGAGATGAAAGATGGTCAGTTACACTAGTTATCTTGGTCTTTTCAATTGCATTATCAAATACTTTTTTTGCTCTGTCACATCATAGGGAACAGTCAGAGCTTCGGACTAATGAGCAGTTTGGTGGCTGCTCGACACAACCACTCTCGTAGCTGTCAGGAAACACAAGTCAGTGCCACCTTAGGGTTACTGTATATACATCATTTTCATGTTCGTTAGAAACGATTGCTTGAAATTCTTTTACAGTCTTCTAGTCTACCAGCAGAGGGCACACTTGCTAATGAAGTGACTCGTCATACAGAGGCGGACAGCTCACGAGAGAACACAGTTGTTGGTGAGGAAATGGTTGTTTGCAGAGATGGGCCCTTCACCCTATTTTGCCGGTCCGTCCTTCGTCCGTAACCTGGGCACCTTTCCGTCACTCCATCCTTATTCATAAAAATAATCGTCCTCCTCCGACCCCATCCGTCCTCGTCTTTATAAAGTGCTTCTGTCAGTCCAATCCCCCTGCCGCTCAAAAATATATATATAAAAAAAAAAAAGTGTCCGTGCACTTATAAACATTATTTGAATCTCATCAGCTAGCTAATTTCCTATGCACATCCACTTACTGGCTGTGAGTATTGTGAGTGGATTGAATTGTTTACAACGGTTTAACCAAGATAGCGTTTGGCTGCCAACACAAACACCGTCGGCCACCAGACCAGAGCCCGCCAGGGTACATCACGAGAATATTTAAGATTTCTTTATAACGCAATACATTTTCAGTCTTTATTGCATTATTTCGAATAACGCAATGTTATTTTAGGATCCGGGTCGTTTAAGTGTACGGCAGCGCTTGGAGAGATTTTTACGCTCTAGATGTCCCAGACAAGGACATACTTCACATGCAAAGGGGTAAGGTATGCACCAAATGTTAACAAAACAAAATTGCTATCCACCTTTTTCCTACGCCCAATACGTAATTAATCGTGGATTACACACACAAAGAAAGGCTGGGCGTTTTTCTGTCAGTCATCAGTGACTGAAATGGCGTCCTGTGGCGTAATCCGTGGTATTACATGTGTTAAACCACTCAGGGCAGACTATGCCTGTACAATGTTACTGCAGGTAACCAGAGGTGGGTAATCCAGGTCCAGGAAGTAAAAATCCTGTCACAGTTTGGCTTTAGCCACAGGTGCTTCTACTCAACCGGCAGGTAAACGAACTCAGTTGATGAGAAGCACCTGTGGCTAAAGCCGAACTGTGGCAGGGTTTTTACTTTCTGGACCTGTATTACCTGCGTCTGCAAGGAACGGACATGAAAAGTGTTGTGCAGGCAGTTAATAAAGGCGGCTCCTGTGGTATTGCAGAAGAGAACAGTGGTCTTAAACGAACACAACACTTCAGTCGGTACTTGACCCGGTTAGGGACAATTACAGGGACGGATGAAGACCCACTTCTATCCTTGCTTAGTCCGTACTTAAAAAAATAAAATAAAAGTCTTGTTCTCCGTCCGTTCACAAAATGGGTCCAGGACGGACCGTTTCGTCGCTGGGATGGAATGCTCATCTCTGGTTGTTTGAATACAAATTATGGTTGATTTCATGCTGCATAGTATAAATTGAAGTAAGCATACAGTACTGTGAAAATGTCAGGCCACCACTCGCTGTTTTTGATGCTCAACCTGTAGAACCATTACTGGACACATTAAATTAGCAGATTACACCAAAAAATGCAATGCTAATGCACCAAATCTAATGGAGGCCGAAAGATTTTGCTCAGTACTGTACAGTATGGTATATAGTTTTAAAATCAACTGTTGATCCTCTCAGATGCAATGACAAATTTGGACATTCAGGAGCTTGCAAATCTCACTGCTGGAGATGCAGACGTGGATAATTTTGAACGCCTCTTCACCAAATTAAAAGAGATGAAAGGTGAATGAATCGAAACACATTTGAAACGTAAGGAATGTCATCTGCAATGTTTCAAATAAGATAATATAGTATGCCTTTTTCCTTGCCAACGCACAGACAAAGCGTCATCATTACCTCATGAGCAGAGAAAGGTTCATGCAGAGAAGGTAAACAATTGCTTCGACTACACTTAAGAGTCACAGAGCAACCTATATTAACTACAAGCATATGTCTAAACTGTGGCCCAATTCTGCATTGCAGGTAGCAAAAGCTTTTTGGATGGCCATTGGTGGTGATGATGATGAGATAGACGGCTTATCATCAGGTGAGGAAAGCTAACGGACGTGAACCGTGACCTCGTCAACATATCTCCTACCTTTCCTGGCTGTTGCGCAAGGTCCAGCGCCCCCTCGAATGGCTGCTTGCACTTGGCAAGTGAAAGTACACACGTACTGTACTGCAGGCTGGTTTGGCTCCTTCAACGTGGCATTACTGATAATAGCAGAAAAGAGAGGCAATAAAAGGGTCCGACACAGTCGTTACACATGGGTCTTCCTCAGTGATATGTAACAAATGATCAGAACATCAGGCAGAACATTACATTCATGTGTTTATCCTTGGGGGTACTATTGTCACAAATATTGCAAAAGTGACAATGTGCCTTATTTTAAGATTAAATGTCATACAAACAAATGAATATTCTGTCAAGTCATAAAAGATGAACTGTCAAACAAATAATGAATGGTCTGTTATGTCAACAAAGACTTTTTGTCCTTAGTGCGTGTGAATGTCTCTTTTCATTACTTCGACTCAACACAAGGCTGTTGCTCTGTGGGTAACTGTCCATTGTCACATGTGAATACAGTACAGTAATGCAGTGTTACCCAGCCTGTATTAAGCCAAACCACATATCTTACATTTGAAAACTCAAGGCACACCACTCCAAAAAAATGTAATTATTCTAAAACGATGTGTGGAGGAAGAGCTTATAATTTTTCTTCCAGTCACAGCACATCATCGGCATAGGAACAAACATTACATCATTTGCGATACATAATTTTTTGATCCATTTGAAGTGCACTGATTAATTGACAACTGATTATCAAATTAATCTCTATTTTAATAATCCATAACCATGGCAAGGTGGATGGGAATCGCTGCATTACTGTATGGGACTTATTTGTTACCGTGACAAAAGCAGCGTCTTCATTCAGATTCCTAACTGGAAAAAAACAAAACATGTCAGTACGAACCAATTCACTGCACGCTGTCGAAAAAGCCGGCCAGAAAAAATGTTGTATTCTATCACGGCATTGGAAGCAAATACTTCACATTTATTTTTACTATTTATTAGATGTTGCACATAACAAAATGAAAGGCCATTTAAGAACATATTTAACTCAAAAGTGACTGAACAAAATGCATGTACATGAGACATCGAGGACTACAAGAGTAGACAAAGCTCTCTCATCTACCCAATGCAATGTTGCATACCGCGAGACTGATTTAATAGATTAGGTTGTGTACTGTAAGAGAATGAATGAATATTCATTGACATGGCAACTTCAAAGACAGCAGGCAAATTACACATACCTTACGCTGTAGCACTGAACATACACTTTTAGACACACAATTAATCACTAGAACCAAAAACTGTACACCAACAGTAAAAGTGCATCATTCACTCACACACAGCAGATTGGCCACTGGTTAGAACAATGCGAGAAGACCTTTGTTTTTCATCCAAACATGCCTCAACAACTGTGCAGACCTTTCACAAAACCATACTTGACCAGTCAGTGTTATGTGCACTAATCTTGTGTGTTTACAAGTCAACCAGGGCTGAAAAAAAGTCAGAAAATAAAAGCAGGCGGAGTCATGAAAGTATACACCTGCCTTACTGTCAGTCATGTGCAGTCTCGTTTTCTTTGATGCATAACTACAAGAAATCACAAGCTATAAATAGTTATGTACAATCATACTGAGGCAATAATAAAAAAATATTCCCATGCATGACAATATGCAAAAATAACTTAGAAAATGTATTTTCACTGAGCAAAATAGTTTTTCATACAAGGTTTTTTTTTTCTTCTATATATATATATAATCCAAGAAATAATGGTGCTGATCTTGTTTAAAATAGATATAACACCAATTAAGAAGTAATCCTCATTAATATGATGAACTATTGTGGGGGGGAAAGTACCTTGTACTTAAAACATTACATTAATTTTATCACATTGATCATGGTCATTTTGAAAAGAATTGTACTGGAACACAATGACCAGTTGAACAGTATAAATAATTCATAGAATCAATGTTTTAAATACTGACAAACAAACATGAACAGTGTTCTCACGTGAACCTGGCAAAGTCAAGATTTAAATCAGGGTGGATCTAGTTCTGGAACATTTAGAAATTAGATAATTTTGTATTAAGGTTTCTATAGTATTTCCTGAGAAAAATCAATGAAAATGTAAGAAAAAGGTGAAAGTAAATTGCCTCGATCTGCCCCGTCCGTCCCTCCACCAAGTTTCATGAAAATTTCCCGTCATGCCTTCGTTGGTGGAACCACAGTGGCATCACTATAAACACAAAACTGTTGCTATGCATGGTTACTTGATAACTCAGTGACGAAAAAGAAAGGCCGTGTGAGTCTGAAAAGAACAGATAATACCCGGTGGCCGCACATGGAATACACAGAACAAAGGACCACCACGTGGGTACAATTAAACAGTACAGGGCAAAGTGCAGCGCGTGTGTGAGGTTAAACGTTACAGCAAGGTTCCGGTTCCGATGAATACCGTCTGTTTCCTTATCTGCACTGAGAGAGCAAGAACCCGGAGTAGTCTGGTGGCTGCCTCTAAGACACGCTGGAGCAGTGGATGCTGGGAGAACCCATCTGGGTGAGAACCTTGTCCAGCCACTGCAAAGGACCGTTCAGATGCAGCTCTATCCAGCAGGGGGTGCTGGTCACTGTCTGACGTCTGCAAAATAGAAGGTCATTAAACAATTTATATGACACTAATATTAGATCAATGCACATAGTAAAAAGCAATGACGCACAGTTGTCTTGAAACCTTCGAGTATCCAGTCAGTAAACGCACCGTGTCATCTTGGTGAAGTAGAGCTCAACGATTTTGAAAAATCTCATTGTGAATTTTTTCCCCTCAATATTGCTTTTGCGATTTAATATACGTTTTCTTTTTTGAAGGTCCTCGTCGCATGTATTTTAACAAACAAGCAACAAATTATTCCATATTACAATAAAAGTGTTATTATACATAAATGTTTTGGTGTTATAGGTTAATCTCGGGCTAAAATTAAAGGCAAATAAACTATGAATTAAGACAATACAAGATTATACCAAACATGTTCACATGAGTCAGTAAATCATAAATCAGATTACAACAACACTGCGGCTCTATCCACTTCCACTTTTCATGTTTCATGAAACAATGATCAGTAAACGTCAGGATTATGTTCTATGCAGCCCCACTTGTCTAAACATGGCATTCTAATTAATATTACGTTTCTGGAATATGCGTTAAGTAGTAAAATCTGAGGCTAGGTTCACACCGCAGTCAAATGCAACCCAGATTGGACTTTTTTTGCCCATATGCGACCTGTATCAGATTTTTTTTATGACAGTCTAGACGGCTCAATTCCGATTATTTTCAAATGCGACCTGGGCCACTTTCATATGTGGTCCTAGATCGGATACGTATCGGATTTTTTGAAATGCGACCGCAGTCTGAACTGCCAGGTCGCATATATCCGACGTCGATGTCATCCTCAGCCCAAAATGCGCTGAGCGTGCAAAGGGAAAGTGCTGGCAGCCGGGGAGATCAAATCTGCAAATTTGTGTTTGAAGAACAGTACTGACTTTATATTTTACTTTAATTTAATCCCACTTCAAACATGAAGCATAAAGTGGACATTTATAGGGATCGTGGTATTTCAGCCACGGTTCAGATCAATTCATTTTTTTATGTTGTGACATCATCTTTCGTGACGTCTCCATGAAATGGGACAGAAAAGCCTCACTTCATCATTTCCCCCATTTCGACCTCCTACCGAATCGCTTCACTGTAGAAATGCCCCGACACATTTAATTCCGTAAACACTATGCTACGTCATGAGTAACGTCGTCTCTTTTTCGCGGGTCACTTTGGAGACGCATGTGTTCACAACACCAATTGCAGCCTTTGTGATTTGAAAATTGCATTCTAATACTTTGCAATGTCGATTTGAATTCGATAAATTGTTCAGTCCTATTCTGAAGTCATCCAGGGTGCCAGAAACACAAGCAGGACTCTGGCCGTTTGGGAATCCCCCTCGCGAGTGTCTCTGAGACACGTTCACCTCCCACTGCATGCCTGCCACATTCCTTCGCCGTGACTCAACCGGCTCATACTTCCTCTTAGCAGAACCCTAAACCCCCCCCCCCCCCCCAGGTTTCCTTCCTCAGCGTGCTCATGATCCTGACCAATTTGACGGCACCTCATCTTGTTCAGCCACAAACGTTGACAAGGAAAACAAGAGGCCGTGACAATAGTGTGTCTCCACCTTGAAAAATAGACATGGGAATACCAAGAGACAGACCCCAAAAACATCAGAGAAGGTGTGTGGAGGGCCATCTCGCTCAATTTACCTGTACTCAGCACCCCATCCTTTGACAAAACTCATGCGAATGGTGCACATCCTGGTGAGCTGGTATACCGCCTCGAAGCCCTGGTTGACCGATTGGGCAAGAAGAGCGGCAAACTCCTGGTTGTTGAAGATCTTTAAGTTGCAACCTGACAAAGAGAGAAGGTTTAGACGAGCAGTGCTTTTCAACCCGTGCTACCAAATTAGCTCATCTCACTTGATTGGTTGAAAAATTATTAACGGCAAATAATGTATCTTTGGTAGAGCAATTAAATGCTCTTTAACTAGGTGACAGAAGGTAGAATCTGTACCTGCCAATTGTCATTCATACAACAGAAAAACATCTTTGTTTTCAACTTAACGGGCCCGTATTTCAAACAAAGTAGTCACATTCATGAATAAATCGAGACAAGATCATCATTATTTCACTATTAATACTATGTGAGACATTTTTGTTTGGTGTTGTGCCATGAGATTTTTCTAACGTAAAGTACAGTATGTGCCTTGGCTCAATAAAGGTTGAGAAACACTACAGTGGAAATGTAGGAATCTTAAAAGTTTGCGTGTATCCTCCTGTGTGCACGCACCTGGAGGGATCTTGCAGACAGTTGCGGGATGCCATCCATAGCGCTGGTTGCAATTCGGACTCTGGACAAAGATGGCGCTGTCACTGAGACACTCAGCAAACACTTCCCCACCAATGTAGTACAACCTAACGCCCCGGCCTGAAAAGGTAAGAGAGGACATTTATTCATTATACACCATCAGCGCAACTACAAAAAAAAAAATGAACTACTTGACTCAATACCTCTCAAAAATAAACATTATGTTTACAGGTCTAGTGGTTGAATTTTTAATACAGCTCTGATTTTCCATCTACAATCTGCTTTTTAAATATTTACGGTTGTTGGCCCTGATTGTTTTCTGAGCAGATTGGGGAGGTAAAAAAAAAAAAAAAAAAAAAATCACTTTTGGCACACCTGATAACACAGAATCAGGATAATTTTCAGAGACAGCCAACAATTCGGTCCTTTGCTGACTTTTATCGCAAGTGATATTCTTGTAACATGTAATATTCTCACATTTGGCCTTGTTGTTGGTACCTTGTGTGTACCTTGGGCATGGACAAACTAGTCGACTTCACTACTCCACAATGATGTTCACAGCTTGACGTACACAACTGTAATTTCCGGACTATAAGTCACTACTTTTTCCCCAAACTTAGAACCTTGCAGCTTTTAAAGGGGAAATGAACCCAAATATATTTTTTTCAAGAATATGTTCCCAGCTGGCCCACCAGTTGAAACACGACACTCTGATTAATATTGCGTTTGTGGAATATGAGTTAAGATACAAAGGAGTTCAGAAAACAGGTCAACCGTGATTGGTGATTGAGCCCTGAGCAGTTGTGAGGCCATTTTCAGTTGACAGAAGTGACAAAATGGCCACCTCCAGAGATGGCTAAAAACGGGTGGATTAACTCTTATTCCACAAAAGCAATATTGACGAGAATGCCTTGTTTCAACTAGTGGGCTTGCATTAGGGATGTGCGCGACTAGTCGTTTAACCGTCTACGATTTATTAAACGTTTAGTATTTTACTAATCGGTTAAACGCTGCATTAGTACCATGCAAATTGTTCCTCACGCCTCTGCAACAGTAAACAAGCTGAGCACCAAGAGAGAGAATTGCTCGTAAAAATAAAGCCGTCGCCTGTGTGCGTGATAATGCACCTAACATATGGCGAATGAGACCCTGCTGGACTGGGAGTCGGTACCATTACTTGTTACATTATTCATAATAAATACCATGCATTGCATTGGAAAATGTATCAGCAATGTATTTCTCTTTCAATTGTTTACTTTTATTCAGTCAGTTGTTGTTACATCAATAGAATTTAAATTAACAAACTGTCCTGAATGATTGGGCTAAAATAGCCCCTACTGTAAATACACAAAACATTTGCATTTTAAACTTTGAATTCAATGTATTAAATTTCAAGTTTTCTTGCTTATAGACTAGTCGACTAGTCGCAAATAAAGTTTGCGACTAGTCGGTGGGCAAATTAGTCGAAATTCCCATAGCTTGCATAGAACATATTCTTGAAAAAAATGTTTGGGTTGACTTCCCCTTTAATTGCATTCCTTTTCTGAATTCAACTTTGGTAAGTAAGGGATAACCAGGGAAATATTTTCTTTTTCATTCATTTTATTTTATATTTTTAACTAATCTGCCAATTATTCCCTTATCGGAATTTTATCCTGCCAAATATTGGATTCGGCATTGGTGTCAAAAAAATCTATACCACTCTGGCCGTAATTTTATCAGGCTGGAAATACTGTCACGCAGCTTCACCGGGCCCACATTGATGCTCTTGTGTTCTGACTTTTTTTTTTCTTTTAATTTTCTGCATCAATTCAGTGTTGAGTAAACTTACATTATTGAAAAGTAGTATCTCATCCTGTGATTCTTTTTTTTTTTAATTATAGGACTGTACTGAAAAAATATTGTCAGCAGTAACTTGTCAACATTGACTCGATTAAAAAAAACAAACAATTCAAGTCGTGCGACCCCGGATGTGTGCCCCGCTTTCCAACATCCCAGATGACAATTACCTACCTATATGTCTGCGTGTGAGCTCTACAGCGGAATTTCGGTTTACATTGGACAACAGGCCCAGACAGAAGCGCTCCGAGTTGGAGGGGTCAGTGAAGCCGTCGACCGTGAGAGAGGGCTGGGAGGCGTGGAAAGTCTCTCCGACACGCTGGTTGAGCTCGTAGTAGGAGATGGAGCACCAGAAGGCGGACTCGCAGTACGTCACAGGCTGTAGGTCTGTGTGAATGAAAGCTACTGTAAGTGATTAACATTTAACTGTGGTGATGCGCACCAAAGATGACGGTCGTCTTTGATTTGTCTCCTGCAGTTATTTCCCACGATCCCAGCCAAGAGGGCCGAGACATGACGTAGCTTTTTCTTCTTTTTTTTTTTAAACGCTGAACTTGTGGCTTTGCCCATAGATTGAATTGCCTGGCAACTGGATATTACCATTATTACATTACCTGGGGCTGTCTGTACCTGATCTCCCTGCAACACGAAACAGACAATGACCCCATTCATACCACTGTTAATCTGTTACTGGCTTTATTGCTGAGACTCACAAACGCTGTCCACTGTATTCTACTCTCAAATACAGAATTTAAAAACCTTTCCGTCATAGCTGGTGAGCAAGCAAATATAGTCAAACCTATATTATTACAATTCAATGTGATGCATTAAAATTGATTTTTTTTTTTTTTCACAGAATGAATGTTTCACCCCTGGATGTTTCACCCCTTATTTTGATCTTTTGTTAAACACTATTTCCTCAGCAGTGAGCGTGTGTGTTTCTTTATTCAGCTGTACCAGACCCGGGTGTTTATTTGAATGGGCGCTCTATTTTAGAGTCTCGTGGCTTGGCTTGTTTAAAGAATACATTTATTTTAAGCAAGACTTGAGGCTTTGTGTGCAACTTAGAGACATTTGTGTTTCTTCTTCTTTTAATTGAGTGTGAGTTCCACACTGTTCTGCTGCTATGATGTCACACTATTTACACTTGCTACTATCCCAAGCTCTCTAACTGAATGTGTAGTGTATCAAACCATGACGATGTACCACTTTGTGGAAACGCTGCCATAGTAAAACGTCATTACCTAGTTGCAGCGCTTGTTTTGGGAGGGGAAAGGCGGCATCTATTTATTCAAGTGGGCACCACACCTGGCAATTAATCTTTAAGAGCAGAGGCCCCAAATTGAGGACATACGGTATACACTGCACCAGCCAACACATTAGGTACTCCTACACATTGGTGTCAGAGCGTGGCTATTGATAGCTACTCTGTATATAGTTAGCCCTGTGTAACTAAATGAGGTTACCATCCATCACCAACACATAAAAATAAAAACAACTGCATCGTGCCTCAAAACATAACATTGTCTTTGAAATGTATCAATTTAATTCTGCTCTTACAAGGTCTATTGGATTTAAATAGATAGGTTAATGGTGATTGCACATGGTAAACATAATAAATGATGCTGTTATAAAGCTGATATCTGTGCATGCTTACCAAGATTATTGTTTGTGGGTGACACAGGATTGGGTGACAGGCTGGGTGAACCTGAAATACAAAACAATACACTGGGTCCATATATAGACAGCCTACTTCAAATTTTAGGGCTGAAGTTGTGTATACAGCAGACTCACCTGTGTCCATGCTGTGGTTAAGTTGGTGATCGCTCGTCTCGCCATCCTCACTCAAGTACCCGGGTGGGGGAGTTTCTGGAAATAGCGACCCAAAAAATCCATTACTTGATTAAATGAACAGTGCTAAACAATTTCAACTTATTGCTGTTATTATTAATGTCAGCTTTCACATCCACAGGGCACATTTTCCATGTTTTGACCATGAATAGACTTGGTTCTCACCAGGTATGTAGTTACTCTGCGGTTCAATGCCAGCAGGGAAGTTTGTGTTCTCAGGGATGGAGGGACTATAGTCATCTAGTGGTGGGAACTCTGCTGGGATGTCTGTATGTCGTGGAACTAGAACAGGCGGCAAAACTGGAGGAACACAGGCATTTTCATTGGGGAACACTTTTGCTTTTTGAATAGATATTTGAACCATTTGGTAGCAAGCTCCACTTACTCGGCGTCTCCACCCTCTGGTAGTGATAGGGGTTCACGCACACTTCATCTTTCTTTGTGTGGAAGGCGTATTCACACTGGTCGACGGCCCGCAGCTCGTGGTGCGACTGCAGGTCGGGCCAGCGCCACAGGCGGCAGTAGATCACGTGAGGGAGACCTTTTCTGTGCGAGACCTGGAGTCGACCGTCTAATGACCTGAAACATGCCAACAACAAAATGAGTGTCACGGTGCAACCATTTAATTATTTGGAATTTCACCCTGAGGAATGTGGCCTAACTTCAGTCACAATTATGGAATTTCCTTATCACCCCTCCGAATTCCTAATCAAGAGTCTTCAATGTCACAGGGGCTTATTTATAATACAAAAAGAATCCAAAAGCTTTTGAATAATATCCAATACAATATGAATGAGTGCGCTGGGTTACTCTTGCCTCTAGGCATGCGGTCAACCATGCTACTACTGCTCATCATTCATTATCATTTGTGGTTGTGAAATAGAAATTCCTTGACGCTAGTTGACTTCCAAGTTGTTCACCTTAAGTGACATGCAGTCATCTCCCCATTTACTGGAGACAATTGTTTTTTACGTTTATTCAAGAGCTTTTAGAACTTGTGTAATCTCAGTTTAGAATATCAAATAGTGAAAGTCTTTATGGAAGGCGATTTGCCTATCAAGCATAAGCTCCCTCTCCACTTCCCCACACAAGTCCATCAGTTTCATCAAAGATTGATAAGATCGTCAGTGTTGATTTATTTGTATCGTTTTAAAAAATAGAGGTTTCATTGTACAAATTGGCATTCAAGAACCAACAGCCCACATGACATAAAATAATCCTTTCTACCAAACGACCCCCTTAAATGTGTCAGATGACAGCACCTCTGGCCTCAGTAAAGCCACTTCATATGCTGACAAGTCCTTTCTTCCACATTAGAGCGAAAGGAAAAGTGAACGTTTGCAGTATAAAACAAATAATTCCCTGTCATGTCTCCAGGAGACAGCTGCTATCCTCTAAACCTGCAGCATCTCACCCACAATTATAACAGTGGCCCACACCCTCCCACAGCCTGAAGTGCATTCCCACCCCAAAAAGGTATTTTAATGTCAGCTACCACCCACATTCTGAGGGAGATGTACAACACAGGGGGGATTCCCAATTCATAGTCTACCAGAAGAAGAGTAGATATGATAACATGTCACAACTATTCAATTTACTTGGATGACCTTAACATAATGGGAAATATTTAATCAGCCTTTTATTGCTATCCATCCATCCATCTTTATATCACGTATACTCATGAGGCACTCAATCTCAGTACTCAAACGTCAAACGTAATATTTTTGTCCACGTCTTGTACAACACTTAAAACAATTTACAGCGTTACCCAGCAAACTTGAATTCATGTTTCTCCACACTTTTAAGGTTACATGATCATCACTGCTATACACACAGACACGCGCACGCACACACTAATGTATAATTCATACAACAAACCAGTCAATTCATATGAAAACTAAATCAAAGCTGAGAAATAAAGGATGTAGATTATACTAAGCATTTCATATGACCATTCATATGAAATGTCCCCGAATCCTAGCACGTCGTCCTACGAATAAGAAGCATGTTTTTTTTCATCAATTTTGAGTCCAGAAACGCGAGTAAACACAACCTAGACTAGTTATAACCTTTTTTCAGGTTGTGATATTAGCAATGCTAACGCTAACAAGCTAGCGACCGGATAGGCGATAGGCGCTAGCTGTCAATAGCGCATCTTAGTATAGCTTAGCTAGCTTAGCACGGTTCCTTACCTTGGTATAGTTAAACATTTGGTGTTGACATTCTGTGTGGTGATGGCCTTTTCCAAATCGTCCAACTGTCCGGTCTTTTTCAACTTCTTCACCAGACTTTTCACAGCCTTTTCGCACCATTTCTCCTCTTGGCCGTTCTGCTCCCCCTTCTTCCAGCCGAGTAGCCTCTTCACTATGGGAGGCGTGAACGGTAATATGGACATTTTAAACGTCGAAATTTATCAACACTGATTTGATTTCAAGTCTCCAATCCAGGGCCAAACGAATCACCGCCAGCTTCTTTTCGTCCGGCGAGCCACCTAAATCCTCTGCTAGACTGGACTTCCCAGGCACACTGATGGCCGGCAGCTGGGAGGGGCTCACGCTCGCTTCTCTGTCCGCTCAAGTTGACGAAGTGTCGGTCAGAGTGGAGCAGAATATCCGTCTGCTCCGTCTGCTGCTGCTCCTCCTCCTCCTCCTCCTCCTCCTCCTCCTCCTCCTCCTCCTCCTCCTCCTCCTCCTCCTCCTCCTCCTCCTCCTCCTTCATCAGCTGCTCTTCCCTCCACTTGCACCGTGCAGCTAGCACATACACTCACAGACGACTGTTTTAAATACACGTTAATCAAGAAAAGAAAATTAAAGAAGTACAGTATAGAAAAGGAAGAAAAAGAAAAGAAAAAATATCGTCGTAAACAGTGGTCATTTATAATGATAGTTATAATTACCCTATGCAGTGCATCAATCCATCCATCTTTCCATAAATGGATGAAAAGTGAAAGCTTGTTTTTGTTTGTTTGTTGCTTATTATGTCATGTAGTAGGGCTGCACAATATGGGAAAAACATTCGATATGCGATATATAAATATAAATATAATTCCTATATTGAACATCTCAGTTTACTCGCTCAGTGATGGCCTGCAAAGTTTAACAAAAAGCTATTACTCTCTTGTGTAATGGCCATAGGTGGATAGACAAGTTAATTGTACCTTCTACCATTATAGTGCTGCCTATAAGTCGCTGGCATAGATAGATGAACAAATTATTTGTAATTAGTAAATAATAATTTTCGGACCAATTAAGTGAAATAGGATAAGTTCCCATGACATACCTGAGGATTTTATCACAGTGGTTGGGAATCACTGCTCAAAGGCAATAACTGAAACATGCCCTTAAACATAACATGATCACATGCTACACACGTGCACAAATTAAACCACCTGAGGAAATGTGTACTGGTACTCTAATTGATGCTATTATCCATGTCCTGCACCTTGTTGCTATGACAGGGAGGAGACAGGAGTCGGACAGCTGGTGTAGAGATGTTGCGTGTGTCCTTGTGAGGGGATTTTAGGGGGGTTGTGTGAGACTGGGGGGCAGATGGGCCACAGCAATGGTCTTACAGAGCGAGTGAGGAATGATTTGGGACAAAAGGCCGGGTGGCAGTGTGAATAAGTAATGAGTGTACACAATCGTATGTGTAACAATGGCATTGTGATGGAGCATTCAAGGGCAACGTGGGAAACAAGGAGCATGTGATCAGCTGGGCTGCTGTCACAACAATAGTTTGACAAGAGTCTACCAGCCTTCAGAGGAAATATAACCTTTGTGTCTCCATATAGGAACATTGGTTTCTCGACTCACACTAGATAAACCTACTCATTCACAATTTAGCTGATATGAGACTTTTTTTTCCAAACAGCTTGGAGTAAAATGTTAAAAGTATATAGTGTATTTAGATGTCATCTTTAGTTGCCTCGGCCTGTAGTTTTCACCAAGGGAAATTGAAGCGCTACACCTCCAAAAGGCTGAGGGTGAGGTGAGGTGAATTCCTGCATTTTATACCTTCTCTCACTTTACAAACACACAAACAAAAAAAATGTTGGGGGATGTTTTTGTAACCCAGTCACTGGATAACTGTGGATTTTGAGCAGATTGGGTTATTTGTACCCAAGGTTGGGTTCATTATTTTGACCCAGCCGATTGGGTTGAAAATAATTGTGATACATTTATCACCCTAATCCTGTGATACAATTATTTTTAACCACAGCTATATTGATAACCCAGTAGGCCATTTCTTGGTAGCTTTAACTCATCATTACCTCTTCAAAATCTGAATCCTCAATCCAATACGCTGGGTATAAATAACCCAGCATTGGCTCGATCCATTTTGGATCCAGCTGGTTTAGCTATTTCACCCAATTTGGGTTAACCCAGCAGAGTGAAGTCTTATCTGTTGCTTGCAGCCATCACTTGCTTCCCAGATGGTGGCACCTGCAAATCTGGGACGACACATTACCCCCAACACCCTACCCCACACCCCCCGCCCACTACCACCCCCTCCAAATCCCTTTCCTCTGGCTTCTGACTGGTGCAGGTGATCTGTCTCCACATATCCCTGAGCTTTGTTATTATATTTGGAGAATAGTGTTTCTCCTTGACCAAGTCTTAATTCAAATAAAACGAATTTCTTCTTGCAACGTTTGGATTATGTTCTAAAAAAACACATCATAGTTTCACATGGTCATGTCCCCCTGCCAACTACTGGCACCCCGCCATCACCAGACATTGTATCCTCAAATACTAGTGTACAGTATAGCTCACACATTTATCTGTGTAATCCTTATACCCATGCCTCAAACATACCACATGGGTTGATTACTGCTTGGAGGGTAAATTCTCAGCAGACATCAGCATGTCAATGACTCCTTCAAATGAACACACACAGTTGAGTTAAATAAACACCCCTGGCCACTATTTGAGAAAAATAACGCAGGCCTTTTCATTTTAACATAGCAATTGCACGGCATGTATTTGCTGTACAGAAAGGATCAGCAAACGTTTAGAAACTCAGAGCTATTTCTTGGGTACTGATGAACGTGAAGGGCTATCAGTACTCAGTTCCAAGATAAGAATTTTGCTCAAATGTCAGTTATTGATATGGTTTTATTAATACTTAAAGTTAAAGATATTCCTGTATGAGAATACACTGTTCATGTTAATTATACTCACAATAATGACCAACAACACCTTAAGGTATAGGATACAGGTAAGTATAAAGAAGCAACACTTTACGTCTATAAATCTCTTCAAGTGTATACATTTTCAATTGTTCACATCTGCAACATTCCTAGAAAATCACAATGTCCCACTGGGCTCTACTCATGGTCCTAGGCGATGCTTAGTGTTGGTGAACAAGCAAGTTGTTTCTGATAACAATCAGTGACGTTTTCCACGTTTGGTGTTTTTTTTTAAACAGTTGAAAACAAATATATATCTCAATTGCTCACTGTGGTTTAGTTATTTTTGCTGCAGTAAAAAAAATATGGTATGGTCTTGATTCATTACATAGACCCCTTCCATTTACTCAAATGAAACTTGTCCACATTTACTTCTATGTATACACTTCTTTAGCATCATTGAGTTATAAAGCAATCAAATGCTGAGTCAAACAGACTCAATAATACGTTCGAAGCATTCTCAGATTCTCCCAGAGTAACATTACCATCTAGTGGCCATTGTTTAACATGAATATTTTAGTTTAACGTGTTTAATGATTGAGGTTTAAAAAAGCTCAGAAAATTAACAACCAAATGTGTATTTGTAAACTTAATTGTGATATTTGCATTCATACACATAACACACTCTCAGTTTTCTCTTATCATGCATTATTTAGCTTCATTCACATTACATTTGCATATGCTCATATTTTGGTACTGAAGTCACAATGACCACTCTGCAAATTATCACTTTCATTTTTGTTTTTTAATCCAGTGCAGTAAATTATGTCACGTTTTTTCTATGTGTTTTTGCCTTTGGTTAGCATTTATTTTGGTTTGATCAATAAATCAAGGCCTCAGATGTATAGTCGCTTCCATAAATTCAATTTACATGTTTATTGCGTACAATGGTCCATAACAGAATTAAGTTGAATCTGAGGATTTGCAAAATATCTGCCCATTTTACATATGGATGGGATGCAGCACTTGGCCATGACTCATTAACTCCTCCCCCAGGCTAAATGGCTTCATGTTTGGCCCGCACACTCCAAAAACGCCTCTGTTCACAAAATGGCATGTTCACAGCATTTATCAAGTGTCTTCATCCCTATGTCTATTCTGACTTTTCCCAAATAAATTTCTAGCTCTTTAACATCCTTTACTAAAACTCATAGAGGAAGTTGTCATCTTCTGAAATCTGCTACCCACACTCAATCACTCACTCCATCTCCAAAACTAATGATTGTGAAATTAGTTTCTGAGCAATCAGAAAGCTCCCCCGCTAAGAGCCGCTGTATCCATATGCATGAAATTGCCTGTGTTAATACGTGCTATGAATGGTGGGTAATGCAGTGAATAATTCTGACTGCAGATAGTAACGCCGACTTCTATTAGGTTGTGATCGCCGCAGCCCTTTGGCAATATGCTTGTGAATAGCCATGTATGGATAATTAAGCCTTGATCTTGAACATTAAAACTTGCTTATTTCAGAGTGCTTCAGGCACTTGAGGCGCTTATTGGCCTCTCTCTTTTTTATGCAGTTCCCTGATAATGGGTTCTCATTAGTCTTAGTATTGTAGCATACCAGCAACTGTAAACATTTATGTTTCTTGTACTTCATCGTCATGTAAATTAAATGTGTTTTATTCCTTCTATGAAGAATAAAGAAATGCACTTGTCACCAATGTAACAGATCCACAGAGGAGTCGCAGTGGCCAAGTAATGCAATGCAAGGAGATTATATATACATCATATATATTTTTTAATGTATTATATTTTAAAAAATGAGATCTTGTAAAACTGTGCTAAATCACTAATAATCACCTCTTTACTCAGATGTTGCTGCTTCTTCGACAAGGAAGCCTCGGTTAAAAGCAAGGTTTAGCTGTTCATTTAAACCAAGCCATGGTTTCAAGACATCAAGACAAAGACTTTTTTAATAACACTGTGTAACACAATGTTAAACAAATACCACCCTTAATTAAAACAATCGCATACATTTTTAAGAGAAGTGAACCCTTTCTTTTTAAAGAGATTAAATAAGGTACCGTACACAATATCTTGAGTTAGATAACCATCTATTTCAACGCAGGTTTTCTACATTTTATGATGTGGATGGATCCATAATACACTTAGATGTTATCACCCTATCCTCCCTTGTTAAGACTTGCATCTTATCATGTTAAAGATACAAAGGAAATGGAGTTTAATGTGGCTTAGCCGAGGATTTAATGAGGCTCCAGGAAAGGAAAAAGAAAGCAATCAAGCTTGTTGCATCATGTTATCTATTATGCACTGGCACCACAGTGTGTGGTCAATGCTTGCATGATCAGCAGAATTTAGGGCCAGAAAGAGACCCAATATAGAGCTCATAATAGTAGTGCTGGTAGCTGTCTTAACCTTGACAGATTTTCATTGTTAGAATTGATATAGGCCTATATCTCCTAGAAGTTTCTTGTGACAAGTAAACAAGAACAGCGGTGAGACTCAAATAGAAAAAACGTGGAGCCGGATGCCTTTGCTTAATTAAATACACAACATAGTTGTGATGCCTGTGCTCTTTCAAATCCATATGTGAACCATTTGCTCCCCTCTCCCTTCTTAAAACCTCTGGCTCATTAGTGCTTGCCTTTATGACATGCGGCTTTACCTAAATGTTGTGGATTTTTCCATTTTGCTTCCAGGCCCACTCATAGGGTTGACGGAGGGGTTGGAAGGACATTTTATTGTCTCAGCAGCATTTTTCTAGAAACTCACTTCAAAAACAAGACAAACAAGAAGTATTTATGCATTGATATAATATAATTAAACAGAGTTTATTTTAATAGTATTGTGAAGTATAGTAGTATTGTCAGTGCAACAGTAAAATTAAGTACAACAAAGTACAATCATTCACCCATTCTGTTTCTTTATAGTTTCTTCTCATTATCAGGGACAACAAAGTACAATACAATACAATACAATATGTATATGCCCTGCGACTGGATGGCGACCATTCAGGGTGAAGTCCGCCTTTCGCCCGAAGTCAGCTGTGATAGTAGGATAAGCGGTTTTAAAAATGACTTGACACACGATATGCACACAATATGTATACTCTGTAAAGTTGACTTTCATTCCTCACAAGACAGTAACCATAAAGTCCACTTGATGGCAGTGTAACATTTGTCTGAATAATTTCTGTGTGTGTGCCCTGCGACTGGCTGGCGACCGATTTGGGGTGTAGTCTGCCTTTCGCCCATTGTCAGCTGGGATAGACTCCAGCACCTCCCCGCGGCCCTGTACAAGATAAGATGACACAGTATACAGTATATGTATACTGTACATACGCAGTATATATATATATATATATATATATATATATATATATATATATGTGTCTTGATGTGACTGTAGAGTACTATATGTAGTTCAAGAGCACTATAATTTGGTTTACAAAAAGATAACATCGTGTTTTGTTGCAAAGTAAAGATTAGCATGGAGCAAACAACACGCTCCTTTATGAGAGTCACTTGGGTTCCTTTTTTTTTCAGTGGAAAATCATATTCTGTTAAAGGCCAGCGAGTTTGTGCTTTGAACTGGCTCACAGTTTTTTCTCTTAACTTTGCTCTTTAAGATAAATGAGGCTGAGCCGCCTGACGCAGGACTTCCCATCAGCCGCCCTCAACCCTGCACACATGTTTCTGATAGACCTCCACAAGCCCCAGTAATCTGAGGGCAGCTCATTCAGAGTGGGAGAGGGAGAGGAGGGGGGAGCGCGGTGGGTGAGAAGGTTGAACTGGAATGATGAGTGGGAGCAAAGCAAAGAGAAAAGGCAACATTTTAAGGGCACGGAGCTGTGTTTTGCTATAAACTGCACAGCCCACTTTGCAGTTAAAAATGAGTTCTTCTTCAACACAGTCACTGGCTGTATGTTTATTTTTGTGTTTTAGTTTGTAGAAGTGCACTGTATCATACTGAGCGCTGTTTCTATCATCATGTCCCTCTCATGCAATCCATTCAAGATGGAGCTTAATCAAGATGCTTTTGGGTGAGAGACGGGACACACCCTGGACCGATCATCTTTTCCCTCTTTCTGCGGTAGCTGTGCGGCATTATGTTGCCTCAAGATTGAAAGTCTTTTTTTTTTTACACAACAACAAGCGATAATAAGTTAAATCCATTTGAGCAAACTTCTTTTGTTGCGTAAACTTGTTTTGTTTACAGGAGCAAGTTTAAATTTCCTCCTATATTTCCCCACCCCTTTTGAGCATATGAAGGTGCGTCTGCTTTGCCCTGTTTTATTCTAATCTACCTTTTCTGGTTTTGGTTTCATTTATTTATTTATTTTTTTCTCACATGTTTGGAATAAAGACAATCAATATACAATACAACGAACTGGTCAGCCACAAAGGTTCATTTCCGCCTATTAAACTGCTTAGTCAGTTCATCGTTTTATTTATTGCCTCACTCATGGGTCTTACGTCTTTCCGGTAGAGTTTGGTAAAATGAGATTATATAATGGGGCATTTGGTCAGGAGGGTGCAAAATCGGGACAAGAACAGCCTTTTCTTTATGTATGTACCTGGCCTTAGTAAAACATCACTTTGGAGCCTTCAAAAGAGGGTGCTGGCTGCTGCGTTAGCAGCACAGTGGGTCTTTTAGCTCAGTGATCAGTGCACTCAACTTCCAAGCCGGTGACACGGTGGAAGCCGGTTCGAAGCCTGAATAGGTGTGGTTTAGATGGTATAGAAATTGCCACTGTTTCACTGGTGCCATGACCTGGATTTAGAGTGAGGTTTTAGTGGGGTGAGTTTAACGGATGCCAGCTTGCGTTGAGTGAGTCTACGTTGGTAAATTCTAAATCCTCTGAACATTAAAAAGAGTTTGAGTTAGAAGCCCATGCTCAGCGGTCATTGTCTTCTTTTGAAGGCGCCGAGGATTTCAATTTTATCAATCTCTAATAAACAGAGGGACTAAATACACAAAAACCATAGGCCTGTCTACAGGATTAACTTAAATTTTAAGCAAAATATAGTCCAAAAAAACCAACTCTTTTGATATATCGAAAAAACTATTTTCCTTTAACATTTGATTGTTTTTCATTTTTAAGTTATGAAGTACTAACAGTGAAAAAATGTTGGTTAAACTATTACCTGTACTATGTGAGACTTGAGGCATGACTAACTTCTTCCTAGACCACTTAGGGTTTTCTCAGGGACCGTCACTGGTCTGCAAAACACATTTTGAGAAACACTGAGGACCCAACACACACTCAGTCTCACACACACCAAAAAAAAGTCCTTGAGTTCCAACCTCCCAAAGAGAAGTGAGCATAAACATGACAGTGAGTGGAGCTATTTTAAGTTGGAAGTGAACATCAGAAGAGTTGAGGTAAGAGGAGAAGTGAGGTGCATTCTTAAAGGTGGGCCATGAGGAAGATGATTAACTATGAAATGAAAAACAGCCACAGCAGCAATAAGTCACTGAAAAAAGTTACTATGTTCTCCTCTGAATGCAGTCGAGTTGGCACAACCCCAAAATGAGGTGAGCAAATGGCAACAGTCAGTTGAAATTAAGATGGACAACTGATATACAGAACACTGTAACATTAACACATTGAATAGTAAACCTCCTGGTTACAGTTGAAAATAACCTGTATATAATCACAGGCCCTATAATTTGGTACTAATGTACAATCTAAAGAGACACAATAAAAGGGATGTATTTTGTTTTTATGAAGACGCTGTCGCACCGTTTGACATTTTTGTGGCTGTAGTTTTACGTAGGCTATAGAACTGCGCTCATGTGTGTCTCTCATGCCGCCCCAAAAAGTAGGCTGAGTCATACACCACCAAAAACAATAAACATTTTGTTCAATTAATACATCTCCGACAGTCAATCAAAACAGACAAGTGTATTTTAAAGTGAGAATTTACGAATTAGAGTAAGAATTTAGTTTACAGTAAATTGCTTTAGATCAGGTGTGTCAAACTTATGGACAGTGTAGTTATAGTTTCCCTTGGAGGGCCGTTATGACTTTGAAACCATAAAAATGTTTACTCACCTTCTCATATTATTACATATACAGTACACAGCAAATTAGGCATAACCACATTTGAAACCAGAGGGTAAACAATAATAATATGTTCAACTATTGTTCAAGTTACTGTAATAAGGTAACAAGAAAATGCTTGCAAAACCTCATTGTTATTCTTTATTACATATGACAATTTGAAATTTCGGTTCGGATTTTAGCAAGTATCACAGATGTTGACATGTTTGATTTGCTTCTGTGGGCCACATAAAATGAGGTTTCGGGCCAGATATGGCCCCCGGGCCTTGAGTTTGACACCAGTGCATTAGATTATGCAATTGTACCTATGTTGTGGTCTATTTGTATATGTAACATGATGCTATAGCCATGTTTTAATGGCTTTGATTAGCTTACAATTAACTAAAATAAGCAGAATGGATTTAACAGACAATTAAAAAAAAACATCAGGATGAGCTCTACTAATGGCAGAGGCTCGTGTTTCTATTGTAAGTTTTGAAGAGGAGATGTTTGAAAACCCTCCACCCACCAACAGTAATGCATGCAAGGGGAAAAAATGGTGTCATCTCCAGTTCAAATTGTTATTGCAAAGATCTGTGTTGGTAATAGTGACAATATTGACAATAACAGGTTCAAATGTGAGTGAACACACAGCAGTGAACCAAACAGTGAGAACATGCACGCAGTTTTATTCCAGTCACAACATTAAGGTGAGAGGGTGGAACGTGATGTAATTTAGCACAGGACGGAGTGACAGTGCAAACACGCACACATGCACACTCACCCAAACAACACAAACAACACACGGACGCTCTCGGCCCCAGAAAGGAAGTAAATCATGAGTGTGTGACGCTGGAGGAGCCTCACGACCACGTTTGAAGGCCTCTGGCCTTGTTTAGCTGACCTCAGTGAAAGCAAACCTCATGACAGAAGGTCTGCCATTGTATGTGTGAGTGCGCGCGTGCGTGTGTGTGCCCGCACCGCTCTGGAGCCAGACGGTCTGCCGGCCGCCAGCTTTGCTTGCTTATAACGGCTGAGAACATCCGATCCCCTCGGGGAGGACGGGAGGGGAGGGCGGAGTGGCGAGGCTCCTGCTTACCACTCTCCTCTCCGTCTTTATCTTGGCTATTTAGACAAAGAACAAGCATTAGGCCGGTCATCAGCTACTTGGTTTATTATGCACGACTACGACTGTGTGTGCATGTACAGTAGCACGAAAAGGAAAACACCAAGGTCGGTTCATTTCAGTCAGACAATTTCTGAGTGAAAATGGAAAGAAAATGACTTTTTGGTCATTTGTTTACATGGCAAAAGCATGTAGTGACTTCTTAAAAAGTAAACATCGGAAATGAGTCTGAAAAGTTGATGTTTTTGGAAAGCACAAATGTCATCCATTCCACGTCAGTGAATCTTGTAAGACTCTGTGTCTCAAGGTAGGGGCTGAACAGACTGGTCGACTTTTTCAAGATTATGTTCCCAACAGGCACACTAGTTGAAACACGGCATTCTTATTAATATTGCGTTTGTGGAATGACTTAAGCAGTAAAATCCATCCGTTCTTAGCCATCTCAGGGGGCGGCCATTTTGTCACTTCTATCGACTGAAAATGACATCACAACTACTCAGGGCTCAGGTAACGACCAATCACGGCTCAACTTCAGAAAACAGGTCAGCCATGACTGGTCGTTACCTGAGCCTTGAGCAGTTGTGATGTCATTTTCAGTCGACAGAAGTGACAAAATGGCCGGCCTCAGAGATGGCTGAAAACGGGTGGATTAACTCTTATTCCACAAACGCAATATTTATCAAACATATTCTGTTTGGGTTGACTTCCACTTTAAATACTCCGCATTAACATTTAACACTTGATGTTGGCTGATTGCTAATCACATGTTTTTGGCAACTCGCCTTCAAAACAATCAGTTTAGGACTTTGGACTCGTCTGCTACCATCACTATATTGCTCCGTGGACCAGCAAAATGTCCAGCTGACAAGACAACAATCTTCATACGTCTGCGCAGGACAGAGTCCGCTAGTCCTAAAAGATTCTTACCAGTGTGAGGCAGACATGCTAAACACTAGTTTACCATGCTGCCATATAAAGTGCTCACAAAAAATAATCATTCATTTCAAAATAAACATAGGTATGTATGTATTAATTTTCCCTGACTTCCCTAAATGCTTGCTTGCCCAATTGTCCTCTGAGGCACTATCATAAGATATGGCTGTTGATAGTGTTGATGATACTAAGATGTTAGTAATAGTGATATTTTAAGTACTATTAAGTAGCAGGACAGTACAGCAAACCCCTGCAATTAAGAGGAATTAGACTAATCGATGCCCTCCTCAAAATGTTCAGTTTAAAGCACAAGTAAACTTCCAGCTTCGTCACCAAAGCTTGATTTCCAAAAACGGGCAGACAACAACTGTGTTCTAACGAGAACTTTATTCATTCAACACACACCGACATTACACTTGCTGAATTCAAAGCGAAGCGTTTGACATTTTAAAGATGCAGTATGTAACTTCTGTCGGCCCCTAGGCTGGAGTTCTGCATTACAACATCAGAGCCCTCGCCACCGTGGGGTTCTAGAATGTTTTTTATGCTGTTTTGAAGGACAGCCAGTGGGGAAAAAAAGATGGATTCGTCGGAAAAGTTCATTATTGTATGATTATTTTCTGCTACAGAAAGGCAAAATAATATGTTTAGCTGGCTTGGAGACAAGGGGCCACGCTTAGCCCATTGCGAGATTAAATGCGTCAAATAACGTATGCGTCATTGTTTTCAGTTGTTTTTCCAGGTCCATGTTAACTGGCATTGTTTTGACAATGCTTTCAAAAAGCCAACATTAACACCTTTGTGTTTTCATTAGAAGCCTATAATAACGGATGATTACTTTTGGAAGAAAAAGCTTTTCACAGTGGCGAGAGCAAGCAGAATATCCCAGTGTGAGGGTATTTCATTGATGAACATGCCCCTTTCATCCTCCCGTTTACTTTAATTCTACTAACTTATTTATCATCCGGGGTGGAGACTGTTGCTTTGTGTTCTGACAGAAACAAACGGTCCTTAATCAGCACCAGGCGCTGGTGTTTAACCATGACAGAACACTTCCACTCCCTCATAAAGCTGTTGCACGCTCACTCTGGCCGGCCAGCAGAAGCCTCCACATGTGGCCCTCAAGAAAGTGTTGGCCATTCATAATTTTTTTTTTCTTTTTAATATGAATAAAATTGCGAGTATTTCCCCCAAGTCTTGAAGGGCTCAAAATAGTGCAATTTGTTTCCCTGTGTGTAACGTAAGGTGGAAAGCAAACAAGGTTGAGCTGAACAAGCGTTCACACCTCTCTCCTGGACTACATGGGAAAAAATGTGGGAAACGCTGGGTAAGAAGACGACAAGATGGTGTGCTGGAGGAGAAAATGCGAACATAGTCAAATAGGAGATTCATCGGACAAGAATGTTTCGTTGTGTCCTGCCAACATTAGAACCATACGAGCGAGGTCACAGCAACAAGACTCAGCAAAGGTCCAATACATTGTTGATCACGTTTAGGCCAAGTCCGCACGCACATGCAAAACATATTTTTCCAATCTATCCACATGAACACACATTTGCAGTCTGTCAATCAGAAAAAAGTAAGAGCAGCCTCGTCTACTGTTTCTCATGCTGGTTTTCTTCAGTGACTTCAAAATCATGTTTTTGTATGAACAAAAAAGCCAAATTGGATAGAAAAATATACAATGTTGAAAATATTTGTGTAGAAATAACTTAGAGGCAGAGCACAGATGTCCAACTCAAGGCAGAGGAGTCAGATTCGGCGGAGTCAGATTCGGCCCGCCACATCATTTTATGCGGCCCGTGAAAGTAAATTAAGTGCGTCTACTTCATGTTTCTCCCTAAATGGATTTGTCTTTTCAATATAAGAGAAAATGTGTCCCGAAAGGCAATTTTTCTTCACTTTAACCTCTAACTTGAATTGGACAATATTCAATTGACATATACTTCTGATTTTAAATTCAATTTGTTGATTACAACAAAAACATTCGGCGATAAATGTGAATGTGACTACAATGTGAGTGCGACAAAAAATTGTTTGACACTCCTGACAGTGAAATGCACTCATGTGGCTAATTAACACTGTTTTTTGTCAGTGCAGATGAATGTCCATTCGGCATGTTTTAATGTATTAAGCGTGTGTTTTATTAATGAGGAAATATTACATTTTAGATCTTGATAAGGGATCGTTAACTTAAATGCTGGAGGGAGCCACAATTTTCAGTGCTATTGGGGGGGCACATAGGACGACACACTTCCTAACCAGATGTATGACAATTCAGTGCCCTGAATGC
The DNA here is from genome assembly GCF_054856515.1 of Filicampus tigris. NCBI lineage: Eukaryota > Metazoa > Chordata > Actinopteri > Syngnathiformes > Syngnathidae > Filicampus > Filicampus tigris. The sequence continues at coordinate 18,369,362 of NC_141220.1, read as the reverse complement.
TTAATATGAGATCATTAACCTCTAGAAAATGTCACCGACACCCTATTCAATTGGTTTCATATTGAAATGGAAATATCAAAGTTATCTGCAGCTAATTCATTTCTGCACTCCACTTTGATGGAACCAAACATTGTCTTAAAGGCTTAGTAGTCCACCGGTTAGCTGTCACGCTGTGAGCCGTCATCTGCCGCCCAGATCCCTCTGAGTGTGTCCGGTAGCCGACTCCGCTCGACATGCTTACAACACCACGGGACGAGGCCCAAACAAGCATGCACATCTGGCTCCTCAGCTGGCCGCCAGCCACCGCGTTATGTTTTCTTTGTCTCTTCCTATGGTATATATCACAAGTCAGTGTAAATGTTCATTTCCATGCCTACGGCCTGGTTCGCGTATCATAGATAGCGTCTTTGTGGACAGAGGTCACCTAAAGTTGACACTTAGCATGGGAAGTGTTCAGAGTGACTGTCACAGGTGCCAGGTCGCTGCCGCAAACAAATATTCCACTGACGTCTAGCTGTGGTCAGGTGACACACTTGAAGAATGTCCTCTCAGCTATGACGTCACCCCCCATTTTTCAGTGTGTGTTGGAACAAACTGAAATATCAACGTTGGAATCTGCATGAGGATCTTTGTCAACAAACAGGCATTCATGTCCGGTGATGTCTTGCCCTCAACTCATAACATTAAAGATGTAACCGGCTTGGTCTCCATATTAACTAACCAGAAAAATACATTTTAAAAAATTAAACACATGGCTTAGCTTTAGAAGAGTTGAGGCGGCATTTGACCATATGTGTTTGTTTCCTTCCACCTGCTTGTCATGTCCCTCAAATGGCAGCTGAACCAACCAGGACTTTTTCACTGTATAATAGTGAAAATAAATAGATAACGGGGGGGGTGGAGAAGGGCGGTGCGATGCTTGGGTGGGGCAAATGTGATCCCGGGCAACATGTTTTTAAAATGATTATTTGTTCTAAGTTTTTCTGTACAGTAATTCTTTCTTTTTTTTTGGTTTTCTTTTATGTTAATGAGAACACAATGTTATTCAACGGTGTACTTAACAATTTTCTGGACACATGATACTATTTATAATCATTGCAGAGACTTGGCGGGGGCAGGGCACAAAATGTTTTCTTCAGAAAGAAAGACAAAGGCAGAAAATAATTGAGAGAAGCACTGTTCTAGATAGAGCATTGGATCTAACACTCTTACCTAAACCTGGCTAATTTTTCCAGCAAACTATTTTATATTTGATGAGGCTGTCTGTACACACATATAAGCACATTTGGAGTTACAATGAAAATGAGCATCCATTCAGTTAGCTAGTCACCGGCACTTGGCACTTTAATATAAAAACATTTGCGTGGCAAAAGCTTTCTTCTCTCATTCCAGTTCAGAAAGGATAGTGGTATTGCCTGACCACCTAGCTGTAACGTTTCCTAACTAGAACAAAATCTCCTACCACTGTACCAAATCAATGTATGTAGTTGCTCAGAACCTGAGGTGGGAGAGATGGAGTGGAGCAAACCATTTTTGAGTTAAAATGGGGTTGTTACTGAGTTTTGTTGTTGTTAAAATATCACATTTGAACCAGGTTTTATGGTTTTAACACTTTTCTAGCAAAAGGACACAGATATCACATTGGTTAAAGAGCTCTCCAATTTTGGGGGGTTGTCTTGATTCAGTCTGTATTATGAGAATGTCCCCTCTTTATAAATACGATATGAATGTATTTCGCTTCATATTGACTGTCGTACACTTAAACAATGTCTTTTGTATGTGGTAAAGGAGCCACAAGGATCCCCTTCACCTCTCTTCAGCTTGCTGTGCTACTGAAGAGGGGTTGACAAGTTGTTCCTGGCTGTTGTAGAACAAGTTAACAAAAGAACTCTTGTTTGAGATTCAGGACTGCTAGAAAGCGCACTTTGATGTGAAGTCTGCTGGGGGCAGAGGGGAGGACGGAGGGAAGATAAAAAGGATGAAAACAAATTCAGACTGTCTGTCAAGCCATGTAGTCTGTAGGTGGAACCACATAACGGACGCACTAATATTTATGCAGGCTGAAAAAAATAGAGCAGTTCTCTGGCTTGTCGTGTGGTAAAGCCGGATGGCCTTCCAACAGTCTGTCTGCAGCTACAACAACCACCTGCCTTTTTCTGTTGGACTGGTGCACAGACCACGCTGTGTGGCCCGGGGCCGCAGGACGCCAGCATTACTCCACTGAACGTAACGCCGGATCGCTGCGGCTCTGACAAAAACATGAAACACAAGCATATCACCTGCTGCACCCGAACACTGGCAACGGTAATCCCTAGAGTGGAGCATAGACTAACACAAGAATTCATTTAAATCAGAAGTGAATTATTAAAATTCATACATACACATATTCCTGCCTGTGCCTGTATTTTGCCTTAAGAGGGTTATGATTCGACCACTGTAGGGGGGAGGGGGGAGGACAGCAAAGGTTGGACTAATGCTAGGCTGAGTGTGAGCTAAATCTCCCCTATAGGAATTATAATTTATAATGTTTAATAGAAATAATATTGTGTAACCTTCGTAATTTAGTGACCAACACACATGTACATACATACATAAAACAACATTTAAAGTAACTAATAAACTACCAGCTGAAAACCTCACCTCATTGACGGATGTTATGTATACTAAAGCTCCATCGGTGGAAGAGAATCAAATGTTGACAGCAGACCTCCGGGGGCCATAAAACATGTTTGACAAGCACATCATTTAGTTTGCATGTGTTGTGGAATGGAGGGCAGCCGTGTTGAGATGAGTGTGCGAGTACGAGTGACAAGCTGCCGCATGTCAGCCATCCAGCAAGAACGCAGAAGTGAGGAGGACGATTCCCTTCTCCTTCTCCGAGCTTGAAAAGGCGCCTCTGCTATTATCCTGATGAGCAGCAGCCTGCGGCGCAGTTATTAGTGCATTTGTAATAATTCCTTGGGATCGTCCCATTCTGTCAGTACAGGCCAAAGGAGCTACTCTACAACCACTTGAAATTTCAATTATCCTGACAAAAGTGAATGCTGAGTGATGCAGAAGTTGAAGAAGAAAGGTGAATAATACTGGTATGTTTTATGTATGTACAGCATGTGTGTGTGTATAGTCTGCAAATATATAGTTGCCATTTCATGTGTGATAAATAGAACAAAAACAACATTTTCACACCATCCTTAGGGAGTATTTTGTTTAGAAGGCACTTCAATTCAATCCATTTGGAGTACGGCTGTAACATAATACTCATGCGGAATAATCATGCCTCCAAAATGATCACTTTTCAGGGGACCCAAAGAATGATATTTTTGTGCAACCATTAATATTGCATCATCAATGAAAGAAAGTCATTTTCAACACTTAAGATAGGTCATCCATCCATTAACCAAACAGCTTATCCTCACGAGGGTCGCGGGGGTGCTGTAGCCTATGACAGCTGTCTCGTGCAGTAGGCGGGGTACACCATGAATTGGTTGCCAGCCAATCGCAGGGCACACACAGACAAACGAACATACACACTCACAATCACACTTAGGGACAATTTAGAGTGTTCAATTAACATACCATACATGTTTTTGGAATGTGGGAGGAAACCGGAGTACACGGAGAAAACCCCCGCAAGCACGGTGAGAACATGCAAACTCCACACGGGAAGGCCGGAGCAGGATTCGAACCCACAACCATTGCACTGTGAGGCGGACGTATTAACCAGTCGAACACCGTGCCACCTAAGATAGGTCAGTAATGTGTAAAAATATGAACTTGAACAAATTGTGAGAATTCGAATTCGACCTGACGCCATATAAAAAAAATGTGAAAAAGATGAAGCTGTGAATATGTTTGGACACTGTTACTGTATGTATAATTTTTAGATATTTTGCAAGAAGATAAAAAGGCAAGGTGAAGCCTATAAAACCCATGATGTCATGGCACTGTCGGGTGATCACATATCATCTCAAATAAAATCACATTGCTGTGATGTCGACAGCCACAAGGGGGACATGTTTGCATTGCAACCGGCGATTGCTCCGACGTGCTGTGATGTATAGCCCTCTATATATTTCCATTTGTCAACTTTCAGCATTCTAACACTAACAGTATCTGTGTGAACTAGCTGTGCTACTTACTATCCCTTCATTCACGTGCGCTGATCGCACATTTTCTCCATTGATGTTGTACATTGCAGCGCTCTTTGAAACCTTCTGCACTTTGACTGTGTCCTGACTGACCCAGCCGCCTCTACCCGGAGGCTCATTCTTTCTATTTGCAACAGACAGCCATGTTAATGGCTGTAAGAACATGAGCGGCTGTAAGAAGGCGAGCGGCTCTGACACGCCGCCGCAGTCACTTGGACCTGCCGCTACAGGCCAGGGGGAAGGCTGCTCACATAAATCTGCCTGGGAATCTCTGAGTGGCACGTCAGCGAGATGACAGGAGAGCAGCAGAGATAAGAAAAGGAGCTGGTTCACCTCAGCGCAACGTCTGATACGCTGACGATAGGTATTTGATCTCTGGGGTAAATAGAATGGCTGCAGGGGCAACACAAAGATCCATGTAGTGATGGAGGAATGCGGCTCCACACTGGGGAGAAACATAAGCGGAGGAAGCAATTGACATATAATGAAATGCTGTAAACGTAGTACAATTTAACACATTTCTTTTTTTGGGGGCGAGGGGGGGTGATGTGTCTCAAAAGTCAATCAAAACATGGAGTCCAAACCATCATCTGCAACTCTCAATAGACTTCCGATTAGGGCTGGGTGATTTTGGAAGATTTTATTGATATTGAAATCACGATTAATAAACACGATAATTCGATGATTTCAAACCTCAACTGCCAAAACTCACCTTGAAATATAACTTTGCAAGAATAACCAGAAAATAAATTAGGAACAAAGTCAAATAATAACACGGTGGTAGCATCTTATTTTTAACCTTGCGTTTTTGAGTGCCAGAGGGAAGCAATTCATATTTGAATGCAAATGTAATAGCAAAATGTGTAGACAGACAACAAAACATCAACAGGCATTATCCTCTTCGAAGAAACAGTACTTGAGCTTACTGAGTGAAAGTCAACTTTGAAAGGGGGGGGGGGCAACAATCCCAGACGTCCACCTTCAGGAGGACATCCACAGCACCGCCAACTCCGTCGACAGAAAGTTTTCAATGGCCAGCGATACTGTATGTCTGTTTACAGGCAATACACCAGATGCATAACAACCTGCAAAAAAACCTTCCGCAGTGAATGACAAAATCTTCGGTCCGCACCCTTTTTTTAAAGGGGCATCATATTCATGTGCTCGCCCAGGGCATCAACTGTGCTTCGCGTGCCACTGCAACCAGCAACTGTGAATCGGAGCTTTCACAATACCTGCCTTCTTTCCAACATCTTTTCACGCACTCTCTTCTGTCTCCATCCAGAAAGCATATGCTTACTACTCGCCTGCTCCCTTTCATCGAGGTGCTGACAGACGTTAACATTCACAGTTTCTCTGTTCGGGCTTTAACAGGAGCCAGATGAAAGACAGCAGCAGATTAAGATGTTCGGTACGGGATGGCACGGGACAAGTGAGGGAACACAGCAGGTACGGAGGCAAACAAAAGCTGAAGGAATGTCAAACGCGGGGATCGTGTTGCACGGGCCTCCAGGAATAAGAGGTGTTATTAGGAGTGGCTGCTCTTCACGACCGGGGAGCCCTCAAGGGACACTTGTGGTACATGGCCCCCCGTTAAAGCACCACGCCTGGGGGACTAAACATGTCTCCTGTGGATACTTTAAAGGCCAAGTTCCTGCCACTCAGTGTTTAATAAGTTTTAAGAAGCTGCTAGCAGAATATGCAATGCCTGGCTTTAGCTTTTTAATAAACTGTCAATGGCTATGTGTCCTCCACTGCAGCGTGCAAATGTAAAGTTTACTGCAGAGCATGACATTGATTTATGGCATGCCATTGAGTTAGCATCATAAATATTTCTCTTGAAGTCCAAGACCATTTCACAGCCCAGGAAACTCAAAACATAAGCTTGAGCTAATGTACGCTTTTATTGCATCTCGCTATTTTTTATTTTTATTTGTAAAGTACAAACAATCAACGCAAGTTCATTTATTATTTAGATACATGTGAAATAATGATCAAATACAAAATCTGTATCATGAATTAAACACTCACACACACGTATACACACAGTACATACATACGGGAGTGAATCCTAAATTGGAAGAGACAAACATCCGCACTCACAATCACACCTAGGGGCAATTTAGAGTATCCAATCAACTTACCGTGCATGTTTTTGGAATGTGGGAGGAAACCGGAGTACCCGAAGAAAACCCACGCAGGCATGGGGAGAACATGCAAACTCCACACAGGGAGGCCGGAGCCGGAGCAGCGGGATCCTGTTTAAAGTAAACCATTTTAAACAACAAAAAAAAAACGTTTATGCGCAGTATATTTTCTTTCTTTCTCTTTTTATTTCAGGATACAATCAGCTCGTTTCGGGACAAACTAAAGTTAAATGATTACCAGTATTTGAGAAAGACCGGACTAGCAGACAGTAAAAGCAGTTGCAGCCCTACCCTCTTATGAATCACACAGGTGCAGTTCCAAAACAGTCAAATAAACAGAAATGTTAATGGCTCGACACTCCCAATTCAAATTATAACAAAATGACTGAACATGTAGAATGACAGGTCACCGTTTGCTACTCTCTTGGACACTCGCCAATACACTTGATGCTGTGCTATTTTCCCTTCCAATTTCTTCTCCAACAATACAGTAAGAGCAATAATCCATCCATTTTCGGGTCACACCCCAGCCTGGTCACCAACCGATTGATAGATACATATATTGTGTATCTTGTATATATATATATGTATATATAATATATGTATCTACAATTTGCGTGTGTGTGTGTGTACTTTTTATATGCATACACATACGCAGACATGCACACATATACAGAGGAAATTAGGTGCCATATATACTTAACTTTAAATCCCCAACTGAATGTTTTACTCTGTATTGAATATAAAATACATAGCTTGAAATGAAAAACAGCCCCACCACTTGCCGACATGAGTCGTTACTAGTTACTAGTTTTTCTCTTTCTGCCAAGAGGACAAAACATCTCAGTCCATTTGTCAGTTGATGTCACTATGATGCCCACTGCGACATATGTGCGTGGTGTGTGTGTGTGTATGTGTGTACATACAATACACACATTCCAGACCCCACACTGGCACAATTACACACACACACTCAGCAGGTATTTTGGTGTGGAGACTGTAGTGCGTGGCTGTGGAATGTGTAACATGACCTCTGCAGCCTCCTCACTCGTCTTCTGCCTCACCAAGAAGTGATGGCTGCTCCCTTCTCACAACACTGGATGAGCATCAAGAGAACAACTACAGTAGACGGTCATGTACAGCAGAAACATTACTTACAATTTGAACACAAGCGGTAGCAAGATAGGGGGAGAGTACAACGATACTCACCGGCGTCCGATCGTCTCGTATTGGTTGTTTTCCCTCGGCTGTGGTGGTTTCTGAAACAATCTAGTTAGAGATGGAAGATGGGGCCAAAGAGGGATGGTAAAACAGATTTTCCTCAAATATGGACTCTTTTTTTCTAGGTCCAAAAAATGTCTAATTATCTTATTAGATCCCAAGCTGTCCGCAAAAGTGTGGAAATGAATTAATTTAGGACTGAAAACAGAGGAATGTCAGTCCAATAGCGATTTAAAAAAGTACTTCGGTTGACTTCACCAAAGGGGACTGGATTTTTCGTGGCGTGTGTCATGATTTAACAGCGATGACAACACGACAGGAAACTACTAAGTGCAACCAAAGGATGATGAAAAAAAGACAAACAGGTTAATTAAAGAGCTGACGTGGTTGGGCTTTACGCAGTCTTCATAAGCAAACTGTAGCCTTATATGTGGCTTTTATTGCGAAAAAAGGAGATTTTTTTTCAAACCCTTTAAATTATGACCTCCTCTGTGCACTTCTACACGACAAGTTGACATTAAGCTGCAGGATGTAAACACAGGTCGAAGGGGGGAGAAGGCGGCAAACAACACACGAGCTGAGCAGAGAAAGAGAAGCGGCGACGTGGACATGTGGAGGAGGAGGAGGAGGAGGGAAGGCCACATGAGCAGCACCCAATCAGCCCGCCTTGCACTCAACCACCGGCGCTGCATGCCAAACCTCAGACTGGAAGCTTGGAAGGCAACGCAGTGTGACTGCATTTCCTGAATCCACCCCATTTAAACTCACAATATGGAACGTATTAGGAGGAGGAAAAAAAGAGAGAGCAGAAGGAGGAGGCGGCGGGGGGCAGAGATCCTAGATCTTCTCTTCTCGGAAAAGAGCTTGACATCCTTTCATACACAGACTTCTGAGCACTACAGAACATATTCCATAATGGCAGAGGTGGCAAAAGTACTCTGTACTTAACTGCAGTAGATGTACAGATAAAAATAAAGCACAGACTAATGTAAACACTGTAATAAAAAAAAATATATATATATATATATATATCTATATATATTACTGGACACGCACAACAAAGTTTTCCCACAGATTATGTGATGGGATGACTAACAAAAAATGTTAAGTTAGCTAATGAGCTAGCTAAAACTTGTTTGAAGACACATTTCTATTCTTTGCATTTTGACCCGACGTGAGACTGACACTTTTCTGCTGTTTTCCAGTGTTTAGTACATTTAATCATTTGTTTTTTATTATTTATTTATTGCTTTCACTGTCTTTGTTGTTGTATTATTGCTAATGTAAAGTGCTTTGTTATAGCTGTAGCTGTTATGAAATGCACTAGAAAAATACACTTGTATTGTATTGTATTGTATTGCATTATAATTTTTGATTATTACAAGTACGATATTTGTCTTGGGCTTTGCTCCATAGATTCCATTTTCCGTCTTATTTTTTTTTTGGGGGGGGGGGGGGGGGGGTTTGTTTGTTTGTGAATTATTTTAGTTATTTGTTTTATGCGAGAATATCAATTACCAGATTATTGAAAAAGAGAATCAAGCTTGTGCATGTCAGCGAGGGGTGTGACTGCGGCCAAAGACTCGCGGTGGGCGATTAGTGAAGTTGTTACATTCAAATCTTGCCAGCAGTTTTAACACTGCAAACTCCCCCTCTAAGTGCAGTAAGTATTTCTGCTTTGTTACTTTCCACCGCTGCACAATGAAGCTCTTCCAAAAATTCCCATTCCCCCCCCCCCCCCCCCCCCCACCACCACCACCACCACCAAAAGTGCCCAAAGGCAGAATGAGTGTAAGCATGGCAGCATTCATGTGCTATTGCCTCACAATTTAGATAGCAGGGTCTGGAAGAGGTTTGATTATAGCCTGTAAAGCAGCTATATTAAAGGCTTCTATAAATTACAGGGCCTTTCTGACACACTATCACGCACGCACACACACATACACACACCTCTCATCAGTGAAACTTCTTTGTGCATGAAGGGGGAAAAAACAAGCACACATACTTTACGACTCAATGCAATTAAAGGACTTTCTGCAATGGTGTAATTAAAAGCAAATTGAATTGTTGGCGAAATAGAGACAGACGCCTGCATTGTGTCACAATGAGTGCGCGCATGTGCGACTTCACTCGAACAAGGTCGATAACACCATTTAGGAGGGGCAGAATGTGGATTTTTTTCGTTTTGAAACAAATCGCCCCACATTTTTTTAAACATACCTCCGCACCACAAAGGAGCTCATTGTGCTTGCATGATGGGAATTAAACAAGGTGATGCGCTGTTGATGAATGCCATCAGATTATTATTATTATTTTTTTTGCTAAGTGTGTGTGTGTGTGTGCGTGCGCTCACACTGTGGCATTTTTTTAACCTCTGTGGAAACTCACTAAAATAAATCCTTTTCGTACGTCAGAGAGGCCCCTTTTGCACCCTGTAATTACCCGAGGGCGGGAAGGGGAGCCGGAGGGAGGGCGAGAGCAAGCTAGAAGATGTGCAGAGGAGCATCCCCACTGGTTTGCTTTTTGGCTTCTGACAAAGCGGCAAATCGTGTGTTGAAGGCTTGCTTGGTGGCCTGACAGATCTTGTAAAATTCCCCCATCAGAGCAATGACAGAAGATCCTGCATTTATCTGCCTGGAGCTTTTATACAGCAAAGCAGGACAGACAATGAGGGCCAGAAAAGGAACGAACACTACACCATTAGTGACTTCAATCCAGCCTTAAATGGGTTCATTATTTGTTTTTGTTTTTTCCTTCTCCTTCTCCTTCTTCTTCTTCTTCTTCTTCTTCTTCTTCTTCTTCTTCTTCTTCTTCTTCTTCTTCTTCTTCTTCTTCTTCTTCTTCTTCATTCTGATTTTGACCGATGGACTTCAGACAGACTGACTGACCAACTGATGATTACAATTCGGTTCGTCACGAAAAATGGCGGACGACGAATGACGGATGGGTACCCAGGCTGCTGAGCGATGACGGACCCGCAAAATTTTGTAAAATGCCTGCCTCTGGTATCCTACAAATGTTGTACAGTAAAGAGAAGGCACAGTCATTATTCTAGTGCACTTAATTAGTTAATTGTCTGTCGCACATTTGCCACCCTAAATTCGGCGCATTTCAGTGGGCCAAAATGGTGCCGGCGTGCCTTCCCATAATCCCCCGTGCAAGCGTGGATCCCCAGCACGCCGGCATGTGTCAGCACGCCCCGTAAGTGGTGAGAACGGCAGCTGCGAGGAGCCGTAATTAACACCCTTTGCAGAGGTGAGAAAAAGACACATTGTAGGGTGGCGTTCATGACACGAGGAAGAGCAGGAAGATGTTCCGGCCGTTCCGTATACCGGTAATCTCCACTCGTCTCCAAAGGTGCTATTAACTCAATGTGTGTGTGTGTGTGTGTGTGTGTGTGTTTGTTTTTGAGGGGCCAGATGTGCTGTACGGCTAGGTCATGAAATGGAGTGGCAGAAAGCTGCTCCACATCTGCCTGACTTAACTAAACAATTGACTTTATAGACATGTTTCCTCTGAGCTCCCCAGTTCAGTTTAGCACAGCCGAGTACAGTTTGGAACGCCAAAGTCAGATCGGGCTCGGTTTCCATTATGGGGTGTCATCCACATAAACAGTAGGAGTGGGGGAAAAAAAAAACAAAGTGCCAATTGTTTGTTGCTGTACTTATTTTGAATTGTCAGATATGCGCACGTAAAGCTCAACAGAGAGATAATATGGAAGGCCTCCCAAACTTCCTGACCAATTCCATCACAGTCTGGCATTGGAACTGTACCACACAGGACAGGAAAGCTTTCCGGCGTGCCATTAGAACTGCACAACACATCCGTGGGATGGCCTTCACACCCCTACACCATATATATGACAGCCGTGCCACAGAACATTAGCGCCACAGCCAGAACAAGACCAAAAACAGCTTCTACCCACATGTCAGCAGACTTCTGAGCAAACAACATCCGAATTTTTCAACCACAATGTGCAACTTTTCCTTTTGTAAACATGATCATTTGCACGTTTGCACTGGGCAATACTGCTGCAAATGGTCAAAAGACTGCTAACTCGAATACTGTCCTTTTTATTTAAAAAATGTTATTGTTTTTAAATTATGTATTCTACCTGTGTCCCTTTTCCCTTCAGTATTTATCTTTCATTATTTAAAATGACTATTATTTATCTTTTAGATTCTTTGTATACATGGAGGGAGATTAACAAAGGAAGAATTTGTTCGCTCGATGCTACCAGGGTGGTTTTAATGCGCATATGACAAACATCTTGAATCGTGAGTATTTTTTACAGAAATACCTGTACTTGTTCTTAAAGAGAAAGTCAACCCAAACATATTTTTTTCAAGAATATGTTCTATTTAAGACCACTAGTTGAAACAAGGCATTCTGATAAATATTGCGTTTGTGGAATAAGCGTTAATTCACTTATTTTCAGCCATCTCTGGGGGCGGCCATTTTGTCACTTCTGTCGACTGAAAATGACAAATCACAAATGTTCAGGCTTCAGGTAGCGACCAATCACAAATCACCTGTTTTCTGAAGCTGAGCCGTGATTGGATGTTACCTGAGCCCTGAGCAGTTGTGATGTCATTTTCAGTCGACGGAAGTGACAAAATGGCCGTCCCCTGAGATGGCTAAAAACGGGTGGATTTTGCTGCTTAACTCATATTCCACAGACGCAATATTAATCAGAATGCAATGTTTAGAATAGTGGGCCTGCTGGGAACATATTCTTGAAAAAAAATATATGTTTGGGTTGATTTCCACTTTAAGTACAAAATGTAAGCAGTTTTGCTCCCTCTGCTAAACAGCAGAATCCACCAATCCCAAACTGATAACAAATGAGAATATATATGATTTTAATAGGTATAAAACTGAATAACAACAATAATAAATAAATAATACAATAATTTTTTTTACATTTATATTTTGGTTTTTTAGAAGTCTACTTCCTGGTTGAGGGACGCATGATGTCAAACAATATGGTTGCACAACTTCCCATCAGTGACATTGTAAGCAACAGCTAGATACAATCTCGAATGTACAACACTTTTACCCATACTATAACAGAAATGTCATCCAATTTTAACATGAAGCAACCCTCCAAATTCCAAATTGTAGTTTTTGTATAATCTTGCTCTCTAAATAACCGAGTAAGTACTAATCAGTGATTGAAATATGTCATCTCAAATGGTGGCCTTGGGCTTGAAAGTCATTTGATAGAAGACATGGTCTAAAATATAGTAGTACAGAACTGCATTATAATAAAACATACCAGTTAATCTCATTGCTTTTTGAAAAGCATCTTTGCTTATCTATTTGCTTCAACTTAATTAAGACTCCCCATTTGTCATGACGAGGATGGCCAAAAGTTGTTGAGAGGTTCCAATTTTTTCACCATCAGACAGTTCACATAAAGTGTGAATTCAAGCAGTGATGCCAAAAATATGACTCACTTTTGCTGAACAATAAATAATTCAATTCTGGGTTGGCGAACCATTAGGTCGCATGGTGTTTAGTTCCACTCTTTAGGTACATGACCCCACTTTTATTCATGGAATTGCCTTTGTTTGTCCACCGTACCAAAATAAATAAAACTTTTGGTTCATTGTGACGCAGCATGGTTGTTGATTCTTGAGATTCATTTAGTGACTTGACAGCACTAAGTGAGCAGTTCTCAGTACTTTGTTGCAGGGTTCTCGGCGTCGGGAAAGGCTGCAGTCTGAGGAATGTACTGAGGCATTGGCAGCACACAAACCCTAATAACAGGCTTTGGAAACTCTGAGCTTTAAAAAGCAGTAGCGCGCTCACACATGCTTGCAACACAGATGATAGCAAAATTCTGCATTTTTTTTGGGGGGGGGGGTGTACAACACAGCTTCTGCTATATAAACCTGAGCACATGTTTGGAATCAACAAAATGTTGGAACAAATTTTTTTTTTTGGGTGACTTCTGCAGGAACTGATTGAGGCGTGCTAATCATAACCATCCAAAAAGCAGAATACATGTATTTTCCTTTCCACAAACAAGATGTTATGTACTATATGAACTGTCACTCGGCTCCCCCCATCTAATTAAAGCCCCTTCTATCCTCTGTGGTGGCTTGTATAATGTGGCCATGGAGTCTTAGCTCCTAGCCCACCCCCGTATATTGTATATATAATTGTCTACTAGTTCCTCTACAGTGGTGATCTGGACCCTTTTTTCCCATAACAGAGACACAAAGGAGCAGGATAATGGCCCCCAGTTGTAGGGAAGTGAGCAGAGGCAGAGTGGAGCCACTCCTCTCCACAACGTTGGCTCCAGACAGGCAGCGGGCCTGGAGGAGGCTGTCTGGGCCGCTTTATGGAAGTGGAAGGAGCGAGATGCCTCGCTCAGCAGCACATTCAATGGGAAAATCATATCATCAAGTTTAAAAGCGTTCCTCATTGTAATAAGCTTTTTCAAATGCTCTCTTAAGCGGACGCTGATGCTCGTCTATTAAAAGCCGCCCATGAAAGCAGAACGAGCCGAGCTGAATGGCTCCTTTGCTGAATGCTGGCAAACACCGACGCACGCTCACCACCAGCACACCACCAATCTAACCCAACACCAGCAATTATGAAGGAAGCCAGCGAAACCACATCCACCCTGGCAGCAGTTCGGAAGATTCCAGTAGGCTTGTAAAAAAAAAAAAAAGAAAAAAAAAAGTGCACATTCCACCATTACAGAGGCCGTCTCAAGTTGCCGGGTCCCCCGGACTCTTTCAACGTGCATTGCGAGACCCTGGCGAACACGCATGGATCATGCTCATGTTTGAGCTTGACACCTATGCGAGGACGGTCATTTTCTCCTTCCACTGCACCATCATTTCCATCGCTATGGCTTCTTAGGACCTCAAGGACAAGGGGGCAAGTCAAGTTAATGCAAACAATGGTTGGATGACACTTACAACCGCCAGTGTCCAATAGTTTGTGACTTTCATGTAGCCAAGGTAATCGCCTATTAAAATAATAACAAATAATACTTCAACATTTTGTAAAATGAATAAATGTCTGACTGTCAGTCAAAACTGTGCATTTTGTGTGTGAAGGCAGGCTATGGCATTGGCTTATACTGTAATGCGTGTCTGGCAAATGTATGGACTAAAACATGACAGAAAAAATGCCTTCACGGTAATTATGGAAAATGTAAGATTTACCTATTTTTATTAATTTGATGTTTGACTTGATTTTTGTAGGGATGTTCAATGCCACATTTTTTCTTAACAGACCCATACCAGTACAAGTATTATTTTTAGAGTACTCACTGATACCGTTACCAAGTTCCAATACCGCTAGTAGCTTTGATAAATAAAATTTCAATGAATACAATGGCATATAATTGTGAATGAAGATCTCTTTTTCTTTTTGACATACATGAGAATCCGCCTAATTTGTCAAACCGACACAGTGCGGCGCCACTTACTGACCAGGAGGAGGTAATCAATGCCAGATTTTTTTTTTTGCCTTAATTATCGGTATCGGCACCCTTCTTGAGTACTTGATACCTTGAAACTGCTCACCTGTTTTCTGAAGCTGCGCCATGATTGGTCATTACCTGACCCCTGAGCAACTGTGATGACATTTTCAGTCGACAGAAGTGATAAAATGGCCGCCCCCTGAGATGGCTAAAAATGGGTGGATTTTGCTGCTTAACTCATATACCACAAACTCAATATTACTCAAAAAGCCTTGTTTCAACGAGTGGGCCCGCACATATTCTTGAAAAAAAAAATGTTTGGGTTGACTTCCACTTTAAAATTTGCCATTGACCAGGGTAATTAGCACACATCACAAATACCACCATAATGGCCAACATTAAAATATAATAGCGTAGTAGATTTTTGTATTCATGACAATAACACTATATTATAATTCTGCTTTAATATTCGTGGGGGTAGAGGGGGTGGACGTTGGGTGGACTTTACTAAATGGTTAGTTTAAAATCAAACTGTTTAAGATGGAGTACCCACAAACTCACAAAAGCACTGGAAGAACATTCAGGAAAATCCACACTAAGATTTGAACCCTGAATCTCATAGTCGTAAGGCAGACGTGCTAACCACTGCCGGTTGTCTTTTAGAAACTGTCGAGGCAAAGCAAAAGCACTGATGGGACAGACGAAAGAAGGCGACTTATTATGCGAATACTTTATTATCAATGTGTGAATGGTTAGCTTTCCGTCTGGATATTAATAGTATGTAAAAACTATACACCAAATCCAGGCTCAGTCCTAATTTTGTTGTATAATTTCTCAAGTTGGTATTGAAATTTTCTTTATCTTTATATGTATATATATATATATATGTATATATACATATATATATGTATATATACACATATATATGTATATATATATATATATATATATATATATATATATATATATATATATATATATATATATATATATATATATATAAGCCAAAGTGCATTTTCCATTTTTTTTCCTCTTGTCCATATACACATTGCACCATACATAAATAATGACATTGTAAAAAGGACTCCGTATTTACAAGTATAATATATATTTCATATAATATATAAAACTTTATATTAAATCTAGGTAGATGATATTTGGGATGGTGTGTGGGGTCCGTTGGCGTTATCTGTGGTTGTTCAGGAGGATCTCCAGCCAGCAGGGGCAGGAGGTGATGAACTGTCTGGAGTAGCAGGGCCCCCAGCCCTTGGCGAAGCTGATGCGCACGCTGTTGGGGTCGTAGGGTCCGTCCAGGAGCTCGGCCTCGGCCGTGTAGCGCAGCAGGTACGAGCGCTCGTAGTCAAACACCTTGATGGAGAAGCCCGGCATCACCTTGCGCACCACCAAGCTCCTGCCGCTGGGCGCGTCCAGCGTGGGCGAGTTGACGAAGATGGGGTGTTCGCTGCGGTTGTACGCCCACACGCCATCCGGCTCTTTGCTGAGGAGGATGCCGTAGCCGATTTTACCGCGCGTGCGCTGCACTGTGCTGCTGCGGTGCTCCAAGTTGAGCTGGCCCAGGCAGAAGCCCGTGCCCTGAGGTAGATCGTAGAAGATGCTGACGGAGTGCTCGTACACTGTGTAGAGGCGGCCCACGCGCGTGCGGTGCTCCCAGTACGCCACGTTGCACCAATGGCTCTGCTTGGGGGCATCAGGTGACATGCTGGCATCTGCAAAGACACGCAGGGAAACGCGCTGGAGTCAAAACATCAACACAAGCAAACACGGCTAGTAAAAAGGAAGGCTTACGTTTGGAGGGATCTGCTTTTTATTGTTGGGAGCAGATGGCTATGCTATAAATACGGAAGGAGGCACTGTATTGAAATCGAAGCCTTGTATAAATACCGCCGCTTGCGCATCCATCCAACACACACACACACACACACACACGGGCGACCGACTATACATATCCCGAGGGTGGATCGAGGTCAATCCGAGGGAACGCCTGCAGTTCCCGCCACCGCCTCAAGAGGTCGCCATCACGGCTGAAACCCCGCTATGTACGCACTCACGCTTTCCACTAGTTAGATGATGTCTCCTAGCTAACACCCTTTTGTGTCCTTGTCACAGAGGAATGAATTTGGCATCTCCCAATGACCAGCAAATCCGCTTGCTAATTCACTTTTCATGGCTGCTGTCCGTGCACACTTTTCAGCGACGGCCCTTCGTGACTTAGTGCTCCCTCGGTGGACGTCCATCCGCGCGCACACGTGCTGCCCGTTTGCATGCCTCGTGAGATGCGTCCGTCGAGAATACGAGTTTTTATTTGCATCTTTTTACTCCTACAAAATATGACCATGTCTTCCTCCTCGCATTCCACAGTAGTACAAGAGGAGGGAGGGGGTGATCGGGCTGAGGCAGGGGGTCCCCCTCCCCCAGCGCACAACTTTTCCCCCGCTGTGGGCCCAGGGACGGCATTCAGCTCCCTGACAACTTAGCACAAGCCCGCGACCCGCTGACCCCCCGGCCTTCATGCTATCAGCTCCCATTAACTCACACACAGAGTGATGCCATTATTTTGCTTCACAGAGTCTATTGGCACCGAGGATTTCAAGCCCAAGGCCTGTGGCCCCATTCCTTTTCAGCCCGTGTGCTCTTGGGGGCGTAATGACTGCCCGCCGCATTAACAGACGCCTTGAAGGCGGAGGAACCAAAGACGTCTCCCGTCCAAGTGACGCTTTGCGCCGCGTTAATGAAGTTTGCGGAAAAGATTAGCGAAAAGCCAGACGGGCGCAGACACAACTGCGCCTGCCGGTTTCAGGCTTTTATGTGCAGCGCAGGACCAGGAGTGCGAGTCGGGGGCTGCAGACAGGCTAGGCTCTCTTGTGTGTTTGCGCACACGCTGGTGGCTGAAACGACACCCCCACCTCACCCTCTCGTCGGGGGCCCCAACATGCATGTGCCATTAGTGAATTCCGCGCCGCGACTCCTCCACTTTGAGCTGAGCGTTTACTGCAAGCGGCCTGTACAAAGAAGTCAGACCCAACTTGTTTACAGCCCACCTCTATTGTTTCAAATCAAACGGAGCCCACACATCAAGGTAAACTTGCAAAGTGTGCACACAAAAAGGCCAAATGGCTAACGTCTCCTTCTCTTTGATCACCGCTATCTACCTTTCACACGTAGCCTCGAACCGAGCAGGGCCGGCCGGGCACTTAATCGAAATGTAATCGTGATTTTGAATTTGGTTACTCCCGATCATAAAAATAGTACACTGGAGACCATCATTTTTGTTGAATTAGGTCTGACAGCTGTTTGAAACTAATTTTTGGGTGCAGAATCCAAAACTGATCTCAGTTTTTCCCTATTACGTCAATTTTTTGAGCTATAGGGTGCCAATTTTCTACAAAATGTGAAATAAATGTGTATGTATGTAAATAAAACGCTAAGATGGAATAGTTACAAGCGTTGAAAACTAAAAAAAACAAAACAGAACTTATAATGGTATGCCCATGGTTATAATCGAAGAAAAATGATTAACGTGCCAAACTGCACGGTGTGTGCTTTCAAGTTCCTACGTTGTCAAAGCACCCTGAATGCAGCACGTGTAACATCAGCATGTTATTCTGTCTTCCCTGTGACTGATTTACGCAAATTGGGAAATGGTTAGTGCGTACTCCATGCATGCAGGGCACCACACTGCCCTTAAGATGCCAAGGCGCACACAACAGGAACATCCAGTGTTTTATTGATAGTTTTTTTTATTGCTATCATTATAATTTAATATAATTTCACTTTGTTATTTATTTTCTGATTGTTCTCTCAAGTTATCATTAAAGTTAAGTTTTGGTAGTTCAATAAATACTACGCATTGAAATCAATAAATGTGCGTTCATCAACCGTGATTTCAATATCGATCAAAATAATCCTGATTATCATTTTTTGAGATGGCTAGGTGAGCCAGGAAGAGCGACGAGCGGGACAAAGGTTAGAAATGTACCAAATGTTAAGCCAGAGGGAAGACAATGAAGGCACGGTGAGCCAAGCCTTTTCCTGCTTCTCTGTTGTGTCAAAGCGTCTACGTGTGCTTTTGCGCACGTGCCCGCGAACCAGACGTGTTTGTGTTTTTTGTGTCCTCAACTTGTGTGTTTTGGCTACGGGAGGGGGGCACTGAGGTGAGAGCTTTGAGAGAAGGACTCATTAGGACCTTTTTGACTGAGCACGGCTATCAGCAAGCAGCTGGACGCTTGGAAAATCACCACGGCAACCGCTCACCTTCTTCAGAAACGGACGTCTTATGAGTTGGACTAAATGGAATTGCTCTTTGGCGGTGGAACCTCTGATTTCGTTTTACGAGAAAGTAGGCCTCGGATTGTGACACACTTGTTCCAAAACAAAGAGCAGTCTCAACAAAGGCTGTTAGGTAGGAAGAGAAGATTATACACCAGAATGTAGTTATACCATATTTAGTGTTTCCAGTGTTTTCAAATATTTTGTCCACTTGCCTTACTTGTCAATATGTTTTATGGTTTCACTTCTTTTGACCCAAGAATGCGAAAGGGGGAAACATGAGGACACATTGCATGTCTGCGTAACACCAGACTGATGTTCAAAATGTTAAAGAGATTGCCAGGACAGTTTTATAATTTTTTTTTCAATATTTACTTCCTCTTTGGAACAGTTCATTTGAATGGCTAGTTTTTGCATAATTCTGCATAAAACTAATCACCCAACCAACAAATACACAAACACTGCCAAGGTTTACAGCTTTACTTGAACATTATTCCCAACCACATTTGTGTACGGTCAAAAGATTATCAGGTGTTGCGCCGGATGTTATATAATGTCCCTAATTTCTCACTATTACAACAATGATTGGGGCATGACTGGTTTATTGCCAATCAATTTTTTTCCTCACATTAACACATTTCAACATGAGACAAAGAGAATAAGATTTACAAAAACACCCCAAAACAGCCAATTTTCCTTACTGTTGTAAAGTTAATTAAACACCGAAGGCCAAAGTATTGCAAATCAGTCAAATGTTCCACCTATAATTCCTGTCTTTATTGTTATAAGTGTTAAGGGACCAAAAATAAGTTATTCTATTCACTCATCAATTTTCATTAATTAATTGGCCGATTATCGATTGTTGGAATTTTATTCCGCCAAATATTGGAATTGGCTTTAAAAAAAATAAAAAATCCATATCGGTTGGCCCCTGAAAATTATGATGTCAAAACTATCGCATGGCTCAAGTTGAACTTCAGTGGCTTTTTTACATAGTGTTCCTCATTCACTCCATGAAGTGTGTCATGTTTTCTCACGATGGTAATACACACTTTCTACTACATACTGTTTCTACTACATACTGTGACGCCTACTCAGTTCAAACCACACACAAACATACTCTTTTCAAGTATAAGGTGCCTCCAACGTGCTGGCATTATCCTCCCTCATAATCGACGTGACGAGCATAGATTCACTGCCTGATCGTTATCTTCTACTTAAAATCTGTGCTGATCTCAAATCCAAAGCGATACAATGCCACCATCTACAGGGATATGTTAACAGCGGTATAAAATGCTGAATTTCACAAGCAAGCTGGGCAAGACCCTTTTGCAGACCTACCAGTTGAAAAACATACTTGATGAATATATTCGCACTGAAGACTAAACATTTGGATTCCAGTTGACGAATATAAACATCCATTGCAATGAATGATTTATGATTTTAATGATTAACGTTACGATTACTAAAGACCCTCCAAGAATTCCACCGGTCGACAATGAAATTTTCCTGCTAACACAACAAAGACATGGTGCTAAAGCCCCAATTTCATTGATCATAAATGTGATGCTATGTGAGCAAACCGCGGCAGCAAAGAGAGCGAGAGCGAGGGAAGGCACGGTCGGGCCGTTCAAATACAACATGGCGGTGACGGCGGTGAATTAGGGGAGGGCGTGTGTCTTCCTCCCCTCTGACCACAGCAGAGGCGCCCAACTCTTTGAATCCATGTTGGCCTTTGAGAGGGTCTGCTCAGGGTGGAGTCATGGCAGGATGGGAGCAATTACTGGTGCTCTGCATCCATTTAACCCCATCGCCCTTTAACAGCTCCGTTTACCCATTAGAAAAGTAGCACATGTTATTATTGTTATTTTATTCTCAAAAGCCTCTCCGCTTAGTGTCACTCTCAGAGTCCACGTACCCAGCCACAACCACGGTATGTGTACACTTCCTCTTCCGACACGCTGAACACGCAAAGGAGTTAAGGAGCTTGAGCTTGCAACACGTTACATAAACAGATTCAAAGTGCGCTTATTGCTGTTGTTTGATATCGTCAAGCAACTTGTAAAGGATTGACAAGCATTTTCCTGATACAATTAAAAATAGATATGGTTTAATGACTCCAAATCGAGTTCACTGACACTCAGACACACATCTTTGAGATGTCCTCTGCAAAAGCAAAGCTTAAAAACAAGAGAGAAAAGTAATGAATTTATGAATACTACTTCATTCAAGAAAAATGAGCTGTCAAAAAAAGGGGAAATTGACTTGGCATTGGCGATATTTCTTAAAATAAGTAAACTTGGGGGAAAAAGAACTGTAAAAACTGTAATTCTGGTATTTTTCATTTAAGCTACACTTACTCATAGCCAATTTTTAAAGCTCAATATGTTACAATATCTTATTAAGATTTTAAAGCAAAATAAATAAACAAATAAAAAGCAAGTGAAATGCTCTTACACTTAAACTGACTGATAAGAAAACACATCAAAGAACAAACATATTTGACCTTGATTTGAGATATTTAATATTGGTTAGAGTTGAACTTTTGCAGTGTTGTGCAAATTCTATCGGCTTTCAAGCTACTGCTTCCAAAATGCAATCTCTTGAGCTTGGCAGTATCGACCGGTCTGTCAAATGAAGTGCCGAGACCTCATTTTATTAGACAGGGGATAAAGCAACAGAGGGCAAGCTCATGGACAAATGAAATTGTTTCACTCGTGAACATTAGGGTGTGGTGAATTTTCTAACTCACGGAAACACCTTACTGTACACACTGTACATGTTCTCTATTCTTGCATCTCGACTAAATTATAAAATGCATGACATTATCATGCATGTAACTTTTAATTACTGACCTTATGAATGATGTGAATGAGCAATGCATGTTTATTTGGGGGATATTTTTGCACATTTTTCTCTCTGTTTTAAATTTGAACATTATACATAAGTCAAATGTGGAAGATTCAGAAAACAGGTCAGCCGTGATTGGTCGTTGTGAGCGGTTGTGATGTCATTTTCAGTTGACACAAGACAAAATGGCCGCCCCCGGAGATGGCTAAAAACGAGTGCCTTTTGCTGCTTAATTTATATTCCACAAACGCAAACTTAATCAGAATGCCATGTTTCAACTAATGGGCCTGCTGGGAACGTATTCTTGAAAAAAATATGTTTGGGTTGCCCCCCATTTTAAGTAACTTTATTGTTGTAAGCCTTAAGGGACCAAAAATGAAAGTGCTTTATACATTTTTTAAATTAATCGATTATCGGAATTTTACTCTTCCTGATATCGGAATTGGCATCAGCCTCGAAAAATCTGTTGGCCCTACTAAAAATTCACTTTTAATTTGTAATCCAGGGGGTGGCTATTTTGACTGAAAATTACATCACAGTTACTCAGGGCTCAGGTCATGTCCAATCATGGCTCACCTGTTTTCTGAGTTTGTTCATGTGACGTTCGCAAACTGAGCCGTGATTGGTCCTTACCTGAACCCTTAGGCACTGTGATGTCATATTCCCAAAATTCAATATTTATCAGAATGTCTTGTTGCAATCGTTGGGTCTGAATAGAACATATTTAAAATATGTTTGGGGTGACTTCCTCTTTAAGGTCCATCATAAGTAGACAATTATCATGGACCGTCATGAAGCTAACACAATCAATAAGTTTATCACCCTTAAAGTCCTTCAAAGTTAATTTCGAGACTGTGACAGTCACAGGCAAAACAACTTAAAAAAAAAAGTCGGCTGTTTTTGTGTTTTCCCCCCTCCGGGACGATTAAAAACGTCACAACAAAGACGGTTTACATCCGAACATTCTCGCCTGTGGATAAGGACCAGATTACACAAAAATGGAAGCATGCAAGTTTAAATAGCAGTCCAGAAATGACTTTAAGGGGTGATTAAGCGTAAAAAAGGAAGGAGCCCCTATTAAAACGCCACAACCTCCAAGGGGACAGGCAAACAAACAACGGCTTCCCCTGCATGCTCACTAGGCCACCTCCATTACACTTCATCTCTGCTAATCCAGAGTGGAGTGCACACATGAACTCATTCCTCCGCTAGTCTGCAGCGGAGGGGAGGGGGGGGAAAAAAAAAAAAACAAAAACACTGTTTCCAGTCCAGCTCTGAGCAGCCCAGTGGAGGGGAAGGGGGCGGCAAGGAGAAAAGGGAGGAGAGGGGTGCAGCAGCCTCTCATCCTGTGCCAAGGATTAGATTCCCCTCCGGCTATTAGTCTCTCCCAATGAACTGATAGGCTGGAGGGGGGGCTGTGGCGAGGGAAAAGAGTGCAGGAGGACTTACTTTATGGTCGTTGAATTGCGTTTGTAACATTTTGTGAGCATTCCTCGGCACCTCGCCCCGTACATACTTTACCTTTTCCTCCCTAAAACAACAACCTAAGCATCAGCCTCCCCCTCGTGCTTGGAGTAGGCCTTTAATTCAGTGCACAATGGCTCCCACTGGCAGACTAAAACCCTGAGCAGGCAACATTTAGGCTGGCGTCTGGGCTATCTCTGCCATCAAAGTCAGCTTTATCAGTCAGACACGCCAACTGAAGCTGCTTTTATATGTCTATGGATTTTTCTTTTTTTTTTTTCTCTCCCCGAGGTCTGGTGTGCTTGGCGGAGAGGGGGGAGGGAGAGAAGGAAGGAGGGAAAGAGAGATATGCGCTCCCACAAAACACGGCCAAGGCAAAATTGAGAAACCGAATCCAGCGAAGCGATCCTGGCTTGTCACAATGGGAATACTTCACATTGTCATCCACTTCCTCTACACTTTCCCTCCGTTGTGGGACGACTACTCCAGGGAGGAAAAGCGCTGCGCCCTTCGCGGAGCGGATAACAAACACGATCCATAAATCAGATCAATAAATTACAGAAAGGCTACAGGGAGCAAAAGGGGCTAACACGGAGGAGCAGCGTAAGGAGAAAAGGAAGACGACGTGCTACTCATTTCCTTTGAGTTTCCTCCAAAGCACCGCAAAGTGCCAAAAGCCGTGGCACTCAAGTGAGCCGTGTGGCGGAGTCCTTCGGTGCCCTTCGTAACTGGCGGGGGCGTTTGTGAAGGTCGCGTCCCCGGGCCGCCGTCAAGGCCCGCAGACGTGGAAGAGGGCAGGCAGCCGAGCACCGAAAGCAAAACACTCAGCGAACATCCTGCTGGGTGGCTGCGCTCTTTGACCCCCTCGTACAACCTACGTGTGCGCGCGCGTGTGCGCGCTTTGTGTTTGTTTGCGAGTGTGCGAGACAGATTTCAGCCAAGAAGGCTTGAGCCCTTGAGTAAAGACGACCCTGCACATTCCTCAACCCCCCGCTCCTCCTCCCTGTGCCTACAAACTTCCTACTCTGGTTAGGACGTGGGGGGCAGGGTGCAGCAAGGCAGCCCACTTTTTTTTTTCTTTGAGAGTACGTTAAAAATCTAAGTGAATGATCTTGTAGACGTTTTTTTCTTTGGGTTTTGGAAATGACTAACCCAACCCTGCATATGCAGATTTTTTCCAATGGGCAGCGCGATTGGGTAGCGGTTAGCACATCTGCATCAGTTCTGAGGTCGGGGGTTCGAATCTCAAAACCGGTCTTTCTTGTGGGGAGTTTGGATGGATGAATGGATTGTCTCAGTTTTCCACTTGAAAATAGTACAGCGGGAAACAGTGAAAAATCCAGATGCACTGAATGTGCCCGCTGGAATGAGAACACTCACAACTGAGAAGAACTCTTGTTCAGTTTTTACTACTGTCCATGTGGCTGTTGACCACAGGAACAATTTAATCCAGGGGTGTCAAACTCCTGTCCTCGGGGGCCGCCCTCCTGCATGCCTCAGAGGTTTGCTCGTCCAACCCACCTGATTCAAACGATCGGGATCAGGCTCCTGCAGGACTTGCTGATGAGCTGATCATTTGAAACAGGTGTGTTGCAGCAGGGAGAGATGGAAAGCAGGCAGGAGAGCGGCCCTCGAGGACCGGAGTTCGACACCCCTGATTTAATCCAAGAGGAGACTGAGGGCAGTAAGAAAATGGACTACAGTACTGCAGCAGAGTGGACACTGTAGAGTGTAACGCCGCAGAGCACAGCAACAGGGTTGGCTTATGTCTTGGCGCTGGCAGAGGTTGGTTTGTTTCAGTATCGTGAAATATATGACATTGTCAACCCTCACTCTTGTAAGAAGATTAAGGCAGCGAAGGCGTGCTCACTGTTTATCCGCATTTGTCACATCCAGTTGGTGGGGACGGCCATTTTGTCTTCCGTCGACTGAAAATGACATCACGGCCGACCTGTTTTCTGAATCTGAGCCGTGATTGGTCGTTGTGAGCAGTTGTGATGTCATTTTCAGTCGACAGAAGACAAAATGGCCGCTCGCGGAGATGGCTAAAAACGAGTGGATTAACATTGCGCAACATTTATCAGAACACCCTATTTCAACTAGTGGCCTTGCACAGAACATATTCATGAAAAAAAAAAGTTTGCGTTGACTTCACCTTTAAGGGGGATGTGGGATACAATTAAAAAAAAAAAAAGCGCCGACTAAGCAGTTTCATGGAAATTAACCTGTATGCATACTTAACCTATGTGGTTGAGGGGCTTCCTACAACAATGAAGCATTACAGCTAAACTGGCCTATGCAAATCTATCTAATAACCTAACTGAACTCCTGACACGCAGCTGAGTAAGGAAAAAGTAAAACAGCGTTGTGTACCTTGCGCTCCCACATTGTTTTTATTTCACCGATCACCAGTGCGTGCGCGTGTGTCTGTTGTTTTAGTTGGATATTTTTTCTTTGTTTGGCAGCGCGTCTGCTCGTGCGGCGCCTTCTTGTGACAAGAAGATTACGTTTTCGACACCGATTGGCTGTCGCCGACGAGGGATGGACCGGGACCACATTAAATATGCATGACGGAACGCGGTGGCGGTTCGGCGATGCCCAGCTCTGGTTTTTAGTTTCCGGCATATGTGATGGACAGAGTCATAGTTGAAACAAGGGTTTGCTATTGATCGGGTCCAGTGGATCAAAGTCTGTGAGGAGAATGTGTTCTGTCGGGATAATGTGGCACCAGAGTTTATGTTTCAATCACAACACTTGCCGGGCTGTAAGACACACTGCTCCACCGTGAACATCCAGACACCAGCTCCCCAAACACAGACAACAACGCCCACGCACCACCCCCTCCCTCCCCATTCAGTCGGTTCACAACAAGAGAGACATCAATTAAAAATGCAGCAGTGAACATGACCAATCGCCAGCATGGCCCTTCACTGTCAACATCTGCAGAAAGTCTTGAAGCTAAAGGCACTAGCAGGATTTCATTAAGAAAATAATGTGCTGGCAGTCACATAGAGGAGAAGAGGGGGAAGTTACAGCCAGACCTCTAATCTAAACCGTACCCTGAAATGCGACAGCCTGACTGCACGTACTGAAGTCACACAGCCAAGACTTGAAGAAAGACACGAAAGAAAAGACACGTAAAATCAACATTTCAAACGTCAACAGATTTTTTTTTTTTTTTTTTCACAACCTATTGCCAGGGATAAAATCAATAGGAGTTCACACACTAAATCTATTAAATCTATGATTTGAATCTATGATTTTCAAGGGAATTTCACCCGTCAGCATAGTTTGTGTGTTGTGTTGTCTGAAGCCAAACATACACAATATGGACTAAAGTATTGAGACAATCCGTCCATTTAAAAGCTGTCAGTTCTTATCACATTTAGGTCAGCACGCATGCAACTTTGTGGGAGCAGTTTTGGGAGGGTCTGTTTCGAAAGGCATTCTTGGAGGGTTTTGGTGCTGAACAACTAGCCGAAGGCCCGACTTCAACCTCATTAAACACATTTGGGATGAACTCAAATGGAGAGTGTGAGCTCGTGTCTGGATGAATGGACACAAATTCCCAGCACACTCCAACATACATTTTCCCAAAAGAAAACATTCGACTTCAATTCAGTCGTTTCAATAATTTGGTCCATATAGTACACTGCGTGGATAACTGTATAAGGCTTATCCTGGTCCGAAAAGGCTCGAGGTGAAAAAATAAGGTGTTTTTTTTAATCATCAAACAAATGTGCCGCCTTTTAAAAATGATATCCATGTCGGCTCTTGGTCCCATGTTCGGTAACAGCCGTGTGAGAGATTTATGCCCAGCAGATCAAGTTGAAGATAATGAAGGAGAGAAAATCATGTTTCTCCAGTTACACGTGAACAGCCAGAGAAAATGAAGTACTTTATTGTTCCTCCCCGTCCACAATGAGCTTCTGTCCTTCCCCTCTCGCTGTAAAAGGCTTGTTTGGAGATGTCGACTGACATGGGCCTCTGCAGCTAATCCACACGCAGCATTCTGGTGGCTGAAAGAATGCACCGGCTATTCTGAGTTTTAAAAATACTGACGGCTATAGATTCGGGCGCAACTGTCCACGCTCCTCTGGGGAGGAAGGGAAAAAAAAAAAATCTTGAGTCTATTTTAGCCAGCAATCAGACCACAGGCCAAAATCATGGCCGGCCAAGGCCAGTGTCTGGATTTATAATTGTGGGTAAAATGGTCAGAAAATAAAAACAGCCTCCGCAACTGGCACCCCCTCCACTCGTCTTCGCCAGGCAAGCACATTTACAGTGGCCGCTCAAAAGGGAGCATTGTTCCCCCTCTCAGCCTTGAGAGGAGGCACACTAAAACACTAAACTAACAGTTGGACATTCCATACATTTTTAATGGCATTGCACGCTCCTTATTTGTTGCTGTAACCCCATGCCCGGAGCTGAATGAATGGAGCTTTTGCTGCTGCGCTGCGGTGTGAAGCCAGTGAAGATGGCAGCGGCATCCCTCCGCACGATTAGGTCACTCGCAATGCTTAAAAAAAAAAAAAAAAAAAAACGGGGCAGAAGCCTTCTTAGCACACCCGGTTACTTTCCACGCTGCGCACACACATTATTCTGGTTGAACACAGTGCACTGTGTTACCTTGAATGACAAGCACGGTGCCGGGAGATTAGACTCGGAGTCATGCATGAGGTTTTTGATTAATCTTTATCTGTGAGCCCTTCAGAAGTTAGTCAAACACCCGACAGCGCTGGCACCACACTGGCTGGCCAAAAGACAGATAAATACTGAGCCCGCATGCTTGTTTCTCGCGGCACGTAAAAGGTTTTAGGCCACGCCGAGGACTGCTTTAGATTAGCGCCGCAGCCGCGCAATGTATGTGCACGGGCAACATTAGATTACGAAATCAAAAGCCAGAGGACCAGACCAAACAGCGCAGTTCGGTTATGACTTCTTAAAAGCCGCCGTGCAATTTGTTGATTCAATTATATAAAGACCATAACTACAAAGTGCCTCAATTTAGCACGGAACTTTAACAAAGCTGAATTGTTAACAAAAGGGACAAAAGTGTGACGTAGTTGTATTCTGTCCAACTGTTTGTAAATTAGCAGGCAACTCCCCGAGACTTCTGGTGCCATTATATAATTGCTTGGGTGGGAGGGCCTATTGATGCCAATGTGACTCAAACCATGAAAATAAATATGGTCTGTAGTTGGGCTGAATGATGTTGAAAAATATTCCAATTGCAATTTTTCCGTTCAATTATTGTGATTGCTATTTAATATGCAATTCTTTTTTCAAGGTCCTCTTACCACGCATTTTTTAAACAAAAACAAGTAATGGATTCATCTGTATTACAATAAACAAGACAGATTTCTTAAAGATAAATGATTTGGTCTTCAAGGTTAGGCTTATACTAAAAAAATAAAGGCAAATGAACCATGAATTAAAATAGTGAATCTATTTTGATTACAGTTGTTAATTTACCAAACACCTCAAGAAATTCTCACAAAAAAATAAAGCTAACCAGACCAAAATGAAGCAGAGGTTGCTTTTTCCCTCCCAAATTGCAGCCTTTGCTATTTGAAAATTACATTATACTCCATAGCGATGTCGACTTGAATTTGATAAATTGTTCATTCCTAGTCTGTAGCCACAAGATAATCAAGGTCCTCACCAAAACATAATGGATTATTCATTAGCATATACACCCCACCCTCCACAAACGTTAGTGTAAATGTGCATTTTTGCATACCACTGCTCATCGTGAATGTGCCTATTATTTACTGTTTACTAGCTCATATAAGAACCGCTGTCAACCATTTGTGGCCTAGGAGCGCCCTATGCACATTGTCAATAGCACTGCACCCAATTTTAGCATGCTTCCTTTGCAGCACCAACCTGGTCTCGCACATAAACGGTGAAGCGTGACCAACTGCAGACAGTTGATTTGTCAAAAAAAAAAGAATCACAACTTTATTACAACGCTCGTAAAGGGGAGAGCACAAAATGTGCCTTCTTCCCCAAACAAAGCCCGTCTTGTAATAAGCAGACACATGATGCCATCGTCTTTGTACAATTCATAAGTGGGTGTCGCGACGCTATGATGCCACACTAATTACGGGGCAGACACGGCTATCGCCATCTTTCCGACACACCCCGCAGGGGAAGGACAAATGAGATCAGAGATTAGCGCGCTAAATGGCCCCATGGCGAGCTGGACCCAACTGAACACAGCTACAGTCTCCTCATCTCGGAAAGATCATAAAAAGCTGTTTTGAATATAGTTCAATGTTTACTTTGCCTTATGTCGATACATCTGAAACTGAGGACAAAAATATGGATACATCTTAATCTAAAGGCCAGATGACAACTTTTTTTTTTTTTTTTTTTTGGTCTGAGTGGAAACAATCTAGACCGCAATCAACCTACAAACAATCAAAACAACTACAAACATGCACACACCCTTGCATACACAACAACAGGGCATGTTAATGAAGCGCTGCTGCGGACTCAAACCGAGGACATTCAGCGGCACGGCCCCCGAGAGGAAAAGTTGAAAGTGGATTTCTGATCGCAGTCTAACAATGCTGAGAAAGGGAAAATGAAAAATGTGCTTATCGCTCTTATCAATGGCTCATTTCTCTGTGTGTGTGTGTGTGTGTGTGTGTGTTACGTAAGAGGAAACGGAAACCAGCCTCCCAGGACAGGAACAGATACTTGAGACGGGGATTGTGGGTAAGGGCTTTGCACGGCTACACAGAGAATAGAGCACAAGACCCCTCAGGATGTACAGCACCGAGCTGGACGTGACAAACGGGGTGACGAGAGCCCCTACAAGCCCGCCCAACATATCGCTCCTCTCTCCGACATTCCTCAGGCTCCCCCCGCTGTCAGAGGGGCAGTCCACCTCCCCGCTACTGCGACAAAAACCCAGGACGCTTTTTTTTTTTTTTTTTAACAGCAGGATGTTTGTCTGAGGACTCCTTCCCCTCAAATAAACAATCCGCAAAACCTGATTTCAGGAGGCAGGGTGGAAGCACTCCAGTCACATTATTTCCACATCCCGTATCCTGGAGCATCGCTGTTCCTGAGGGAGTGTGGGCGGCGAGGCGCTGGGAAAGACTCAGGTCTGCGGTGGAAACCGGAGGATATGTGCCAGGTTGTCGAGGGAGATGAGCCCAAACGACAAGATGCTGATCTGGTTGTTGCTACGTGACAACTTGGCAGCGACGGCCTTGTGTGCCGGATGCAGATCTTGGTTTTGCCACGAAAACGATTCATTAATTGAGTCTCACGTTGGATTCATATCATTCATGTGTGCAAAGGCCCGTCAAATGAAGGCAAATGTGCAACTTCTTAGAGCGGAAGTCAACCCAAACATATTTTTTTCAAGAATATGTTCCCAGCAGGCCCACTCGTTGAAACACGGCATTCTGATTCATTTTGCGTTTGTGGAATATAAATTAAGCAGCAAAATGCACTCGTTTTTAGCCATCTCTGGGGGCGGCCATTTTGTCTTCTGTCGACTGAAAATGACATCACAACGGCTAACAACGACCAATCACGGCTGAACAGTTTTCTGAGTCTGAGCGGTGAGTGGTCGTTGTGAGCAGTTGTGATTTTCAGTCGACAGAAGTGACAAAATGGCCGCCCCCAGAGATGGCTAAAAACGAGTGGATCAACTCTTATTCCACAAACGCAATATTTAGCAGAATGCCCTGTTTCAACTAGCGGGCTTGCATAGAACATATTCTTGAAAAAAAAATGTTTTGCATTGACTCCCTCTTTAAGAATACCTATACAATAAAATACACAGTGGGTAATAAACAAACGCTATTAGTGGTCTAAGCACCTGCACACTACAATACCCCTGATCAATCAAACATGAAGTCTATTCCTATTAACCGTCTTCTGCCTGGCAGATTCAGTCGATATGTGAGTGGGCTTGATCAAGTGCCTTTGCTCCAGAGACAGGCTGGCATATTGTGCAGAAAGTGGAATGATTACTGTGTGGGAACTTATCACTACAGATGCCCTCTAGTAAGCGTGCATTACAGGGAAGAGGGCACCAACGTCTTCCCGCTTCATCTGTCCAGCTTTCCTACACTCTCAGAAAAGAAGGGTAAAAGGACAGTGACAGGGGGCACTTTGTATGTCCTCCTAGTCATGTGACCCCTGTAAATGCGAGGGAGCCCCTGCAGTCACAGCAGCGTGAGTGCGTGTGTGTGTACAGGGTGTTATGCCGACAAATTCCAGGGCTTGATTGGGCACACAACCTGTGATGATGGAAGAATGTAGGCAGACTGGAGCCACGATATTACAGCAGTCTAAAGCAGGAACAGTTTACATGATTACATCATTCATTGATCGTAAATATTGCTTTCTATAACAGGAACACAATGTTGGCATGTGTATGAAAAACCCCCCAAAACAATTTCAACCCCAAAAGACATTTCTTTTAATATGTTTTCAATAAGGTTTGCTAACACTTTTTTTTTCAGACAATACTGGTACAAGTATTTACTCAAGTATTCACCGATACTGAGCACCGATAATATTACTTTTGATACTGTATATGAAATGATAACATAATGACAGATAATTGCGAAAAATTAACTTTCTTTCTGACGCACATTATTAGGCAATGTATCAAACCACCGTAGTGCAACACCAACTACTGGCGAAGAGGACTTATTCCATGCTAGATTTTTTACCTTAAGTATTGGTACCTGGTATCGGCAGCCTTCATGAGTACCCGATACCTTGAAATAAGGTCGATATCGGCCCGATACTGATACCAAAAATCCGAATAAAAGAGAAATATAAAGCAATAAACCGGGTCTACAAAGTGTAAATACTGTAGATAGCATTTACATGGCTGTGTGACTTTAAGGGGCATGGCCTAGTAAGCGAAGCTGGTGACAGTTTGCATGTGAGCATCCGGGTGTGAATTGAAGGCCTAGCAGCTTGCTTATCTGTTGAGTAAATGTGAAAACGCATCAGTGGCTGTGACTCTCCCTGCCCAGATGCCAGCGCTGTACAGTGCCTCCAATGCTCCATTTATTTTATTTACTTCACTCAAGCGGTAGCACATGGCCAAAACTAACTTGAAACACTCGTAATTTGGGGCGATAAGTCAAAGTTGCACTGTATATGTATAATTGTACGGGGAATGAACAGCGGGTCAATGTGCTCACATGTAGTAACAACCATTCAGTCCACGCTCTCATGTGTTAAGCTCCGCTTCGGAGGGCTTTGCCAGGGAATTGTCTTTCACCTGGAGAAATCCAGCTGGTGAAATCAAGTTTTCCCTGAATGAGAGCGCCGCAATAAAGTGAATGCGTAGGGAGCGGGCGGCCCTCGGACAGTCATACAGGAAGCAATGAGACCTGCTTCAAAGGCCTGCATTCTGATGTGCACACGACGAGTCCCGGGCGCTGAGGAAGCAGGTGTGCGGGCACACTGGGAGGGCAGCGCAGGCAAAGACAAACTCAGACACACATACACGAACGCGCACACACACAAACGCGGCATACTATGCGTGCACATGCTCCCAAGTCGACATGACGTAAACAGACATCCCAGAGTGTCTGGTCTTTCTCCCACAATGTGACGCAGCCGTGTTTAAATAAAACGCTGAGAATGGTCCAGATGGCTACGAGCACATATTGGCTAAAGATAGCAGCGCAAGCCTGAGGTATTGATAACGGCCACATGGTCTTTGATGCTTTTCAACGACGCACACTTCGGTGAAGAAGAAGCGTTAGGGAAATGTGAACGGAAACATCCTAAGACAATTCATTTGAATGTTTTGTATTTGGAGGGCATAAAATGATGCAAATGCGTTGTAATCATTAAGAATGGACTTGTTGCCAACGCAACCATTCCTAATGTGTTTCTGCGCACTTGCGCTACACAGAAGAATGCGCATCGATCATTTCTGTGGCCCCGGGCCGCACGCTGGGTTTGATTATTCCACACATTACACCCCACCCACTCATGTTTACTTGTTCCTCTGTCAGGGTTTGGAGTCTGGCTCCCATACACGAACCGCGCACGCTCTCGAGCCGAGCTGCGGGGCAAATCACGTGGAGTGTGATTTCCAGGTCAGCAACATGCTAAATGTACGATGACTTGACAATATGCGTGACGGGCGGGCCTGTAGGTTAGAGTGAGTTGAGTTGTGTAGGAGACAGCACTGCCGTATGTCTGGTTTTCGGCAAGTACAAAAACTGGGCAAGTCTCTGTAAACTGTATAACTGAGTGCTTAATGACGGAGACTTCCTTGAGTCTCCTGATGATATTTTACGTCATTAGCTTCACCGGGGAGGTTAGGTTTTAATCTGTTTGTTTGTTTGCAGGAGTACAGGGGAAGAAAACAATCTTCATGTAATTTTGTGTGCGTGTGGGCGGCGTGGGGGTGGTGGCTGGAGAAAAGCAGAATTTGTGCCAAGGCAGATAGCCAGGCTGACCTAAGATATTTCTTTTTTAGATTTTCCTTCTTTTTCACTGAATAATGCAACATTTGGCACCATGTTTCTTATACACTGTACCGAGTGAATACCGATATGATTTATACCCTTTTATAGAGCAAGCAACCGTATTTGGTCAATGTTTTAACACTATCGTAAACATGATGACTGATCTTTTTGAAAAGGTAACCCTATTAACCCTACACAGTGGTCAAAAGACTCAACAACGATTTTGTAATGCGCTTTTAAGAATAAGGACTTTATAAAACCATACAGTAATGACATACTGTAATTAAATAGAATGTAAAGAGGAAACAGTTTGTGCATCATGAACAAAACGACTTTCACTCAATTCCTGTAAGTGACTCTTTCTCAGTGTATAAAGAATATACGCCCGTGAGTAGGGGTGGGCGATCGTCATCGATATCATCGTCAATCTTGCTTTCACGATTTTACATTATCGAGTATTAATACTGCCTCGATGAGGAAATGCTGAAATCCTCATTTGGCAAATCAGTGTGCATTGACGACAGAGGAGGAAGAAAGTGATTGGCCGAATCAGCGGGCAGGACCCGCTGACGTGACTCTGTTCGCACTGCAGCCGAGCTTTGTTTCAAATATGGCGGAGTGTCCAGCGGGGTTAGCGAGGCGCGAGTCCACGTCGTCGGTAGTCTGTAAATGGTTTTGGGTTGACAAGACTGACGTTGGTGGAATTAACATTGTACCAAAACGGTCGCCGTGAAGAGCAATTCTGTTTCACCACGAGCCATATAGATTATGAGGAAAATTTGGCGACCGCGCAAGCACGCTAAACAAAAGCTTAGTAAACACACGCACACACACACACTCAGAAAACAGTCGCCAAGTTGAGCCAACAACCACAAACGCACACACACACAGTACTTTGGCGAGCAAGTCAAACGTGACAGCCTGGATGTTCGGCTAACATTCAGTTTACACGCTTGTAGTCCGCATCATTGATAACTAGCCTGTATTCCCGAGGCATGTTGCACAAACTACGATGGCTTATCAGTGTGACGCCAGGATACACCCAAACATGAATAAAGTCACTAGTCGACATATCACAGTGATGAATGAGTGTGAAAATGCACTTTTCGCTAAGTTGCAGTTTTGTTATTCAACTTTATTCCGAACACGGTGGCCAATGTATGAGAATGGGTGTTGTCATGACGACGTCTTTTTCATTTCTCTCGCTGGATGACACTTATACAGCGTCACACAAATCACATATCAATTTTTTTTTTTGCCCATTCTGATCGCTGTAGTTAACACCTTTTTCTCATTCTGATTGCTCTAGAAGTTGGTACACCAGTACTTACTGCAGCTCAAAATGTCATTGTATATGTCATATCATTATGGAATAATAGAAGACATTTATTTAAATGACGTAAACATTCCCAAAAATCAATGTAAGTCTACACATCATTTTTAGTTCTTCATTGTTAAATATTGCCGTAGAATATCGTTATGTTTTGCAGAAGCTGTATTAAGCAATTTAGAATATAAACAAGAGCTGTTGTTCACAAATGCTGTCCATCCATAATTGCAACTGCAGATTTACAATGTTTTTTGTAGAATATCGTCAAATTATCGTTATCGAGTTTCTTGAAAAAATATCGAAATTTTTTTTTTTTCAGCCCATATCGCCCACCCCTACCTGTGAGTGTTGTTATACTGTCTGTCTACAAGCGTTGCTGCACCGTTTGTTTTCAAATGTCCATTCCTTAACGCGTTTTCCCTTGACCATCAATGCTATTTGTTAGCCATTATGTTTTAGCACTAAGCTAGTGGAAGTTATGTGTTTTTTTTGTTGTTTTTGTTTAGCTTGACGGTGAAGTTCAACTGGAAGTGCCACAAAACAGCTTGCTGAGTACTTTTCAAAGATGTGTTCACGATGCCAAACTGCTGCGTATTTTGAAGTGAGCTGAGTTGATTTCATCGTCAACATGCAGCGCTTGTAGGCATCGTACAGAGTGGTACTGATCCAAACCACTACTATCCTCCTATTCTTTTGTTAAAATGTTTGGTTCATTTCTAACCAACTCTTCACGGGGAACAGTTTGCCTCTGTATGTTAAAAACAACCCACACGTTTAGCCATGTTCCCAAAGCTGAAACACACGATGGGAACAGGAGTGGCTTCAATAATAAGCGCACAGCACGGAATTAAAACACCACCTTCTGGCCCACTGGTCAGCCTCTCACCCGAGTGCGGCCTGCGCCAGCGGCATCGCAGCAGGAAGAAACCAAAGCCTCGCATGTCTAGAAACTCCCTGCTCACCACAGTCTCACAGGAATTGTGGTGCACGCTCTG
Organism: Filicampus tigris; assembly: GCF_054856515.1. Taxonomy (NCBI): domain Eukaryota; kingdom Metazoa; phylum Chordata; class Actinopteri; order Syngnathiformes; family Syngnathidae; genus Filicampus; species Filicampus tigris. The sequence continues at coordinate 18,333,004 of NC_141220.1, read as the reverse complement.
ACAAGCCCCTCATTTGTTGACTCAGGGAGTGTCGCCACACTGGGCCACACTGGGTGGTGACAGCCGTCTACCAGGGGAGCAGCGGGGCCTCTTTGACGGAATACTTCACTGCCAGGTTACCAGCGACTCAATCCTCCGAGGAAATGCGCTCACTAGCACGTACGTACTCCCCGTTTACGTGACGCCGTCCGAGGCGCCGGTACAAAGACGGGCGGGTGGGGTGACGGGGTTGTGAGCTCACGCTGGCACCAGAAAGGCGAGTTTCATTTCCAATCAGACTGTCTGTTTCTATTCACTTCCTTTGGTGGTTTCCCCCGAAGCTTCCCTTCCACGACAGCCACGCTAGATTGACTCTCGAACGTCTGCACGCACGCATGTGCGCAAGTTATGCGTGCGTGAGTGTGGTTCTGAATGAGCCCGGATCTTATTACGCTTTTTATCCCACTCAAATATTTCTGAAAGGAAAACAGAGGGCGGGGAGGCCCGCACGCCCTGTGGAACGGCTACTTACAATGAAACCTTTATCTGGGCAGCTCGCGCTCTTAATAGCTTTTAATGAGAAGGAATAAAACACAAGGCCAAAATGAAACCCGGTCAGTTTGTACATTCATTCAGACATGCTCAACAGCTGCGCAAAATACAGTACTGACCTGTTGTCAAGGTGCGCGCGTAAAGAGCTGTGATGCTTTTTCTGCAAAATGTGACTTACACACACAAATGGGCGGAAAAACAAGTGTGCCCAGTGCCTTTTAGTTTCTTTGTAATGGTCCACAAATTGTACGGACAAAATGTATTGCACAATAGGATAAAGTACGTAAGTACTTGGAACTATACAATATTCCGACATCCAAAACAAGGTCCCTATCAAAATGATTTCCTTTATAAATACCGAAAGCTCACAATGAATAATGTGCTAACAACTTTTTAAAATGTCGCCTGTCTTGTGTGGCTATTTAACTGAATTATTCGTAAAAATATCCATAAGATTACACCACTGACAAACATCAACCCCAAAACCCCCACATATTTAGAAACGCTCCACAAAGTCATCAAAAACAATTTCCTTGGAACACGGAATTGTTTCTTGTACAAACATCAACAATGTCCCGTTCAACAGTATCGGTATGCTTTTTTTTTTTTTCTCTTCTGGTAATCACTATAAACAGTTTCCAAAACAAGCTCCTTATTTGGAGACTGACGACAGTTGGAGGAGCACACCCACCTGAGAATTCCCCCAGAGTGACGTTTGGTGAGCTGGCTGCCTCCGTTTCAGTGTAAGACAATGTGGAGTCTGACAGGTCTGCAGGGAAGGAAAGAGGAATTAGCCTGCTCATTAGGTGCATCAGCCTCCCTGCAATGTTGCTACAGGCGTTCTCCTGCTACTATTCATCATTGCTAGTGCCAATATCATGTTCCCCATCCACTAAAGACTATTAGTTTCATCCCATAATAGATAACAGCGCAGGCTCACTAACAGGCTTTAACTGATGACATCCGCCTACAAGTGCTTCCAGAACGCTCAGCTGGTCTCGTGCTGGCCGGCCCAGCAGCCCGTAGAACACGCCGCGCCACTATTAAGGCCACTCTTTTTGAAAAACGGATGCGCGGATATTTCAGCGGATTGGAAGGAGCCGGAGGGGACTGAGTCAGCACTTTTGGGTTGAAGTTTCATTAAAGCCGTTATTGAAAGAACTTGACAAAGTCATTGTAGATAAAGGGTTAGGAGTTAGAGGTACATTAAGATAGGTAGCAGCAAGTGAAGATAATGAGATAATTAGCCTCACTTACCCAGTGGCTTGTGTTCTTCATTGGGGGAGAGCCTTGAATATGGAGGTGGGGGTGACTCTGCAATATGAAATACATGATGTTAAACACAACAATATATACATATGATGTATAATAAATACACCCGGCATGTGTGTACGTTTTGACAACGTCCACAAGGTTTGTAATTGAGATTTGGTGAGGGATTGAATTTATTTTTTGCGTTTTTTGTAACACTTACAACATAATACAAAGATAATGACATTCAACCCCATTCACCCCCCCCCCAAAATGTGCAAAAAACAGGCGGATTTTTTTCTGTCATTTGTGAAGTTAAATTCTAAAGTAAAAAGTAATGGAAAAAAGTCAAATGTTATGCCTGTAAGTCAAAACTTTATTGTTGGAAGCTGTAAGGGATGAACAAATAAGTTACTTTATTCATTATAAATGCATTGTTTTATTAATTGGCCAATTAATCAGTTACCAGAATTTTATTCTGTCAAATATTGGAATCAGCATTGGCCTAAAACTATTCCGTATCAGTAAGGCCTTAATGTGGACCCATAATAAACATATGGATTTGGGGTATAATTTGGGATGTAATCATAATTTTATACCTACGTCTTTGCACATGTTGCAAAAACATTCATAGCCACTTACTTACGTACGCCCACACTATCTAATAAGATCCAATAGAAGGCTAGTGGTGTAGAGTTGTAGTTGTGTGCAAGGGTAAACTAGTATTGTAATTTTGTGCGTTTGCATTACAGTGATAATAAAGGTTATGGTTAAGGTAACACCGCAAGATAAGATCCATCCATCCATTATCCAAACTGCTTATCCTCACAAGGGTGCAAGATAAGATTTAAGTCTAAAAAAAGACAAACTACATCTAGATCCAAAACACTTGGAGCACTAATATGCTAATGGCGCCAACGTTTAACATAAACACACAGGAAGAGGTTGCATTAATCCAAAGTAAACGTGAGCTTATTTCTGACAGGATGCTTTTATCTTATGTAAAGAGAAGAAATAAGGAGAGTTCTTTGCACAAGGAGGGCAGAGAGGAAAGTGTGTGACCTTGCTACAGGGAAAAGGGGAAGGAGAAAAGCATAATAGCAGCAGGTCCTTTAAGAGTGGCGGCAGTAATTGCCAGGATCTGAACTCAGTCATTCAGATACACGGTGAGTCAGTCTGGCGCCAGTAGTATGCAGACTTCATATTATCGCCACTCCTCCGCCTAACTAGCACGAGGGGACCTCTTAGGACAAAAGGGCTTTAAAAGGCGCAACTTGAAACGGATCTCATGTGAAATGTACAATGCCCGACCGAATAAAAGGGATGCGTTTGGGGTTCAGTCCAATGCAGTCTCCCAGCCAACAAAAAAATTTTGTTTCAAAATCCCTTAAAAATCTTCTTGAAACAACTTTTCGGTTGAAGAAGAATTTACTGAGAACTCGTATCTCCAAATATGGCATATCTTACTTAACCATTTCCACACAATGTCCAAGCCAGTGAATGATTAAGATCTTGATTCAAAGCTTGGGCCTCGAATAGCATGAAAGAAATACCATCTCTATCGGGCCACGCATGAACGCAAGTGAGCTATGTCTACTACGAGCCTGGGTCCTGCAATGTGTAATGTGAAATCCAGCAACCCATTTTTAGAGGGAAGCAACTTGACAACAAACCCAGGTGCAAAGACATTGCCACCGTTGTCTATCTAAAATAATCGACTGACAAAACAAAACAAAAACACCCAATCGTGTTTTTGTGCGCGCAACGCAGGGGCTGCATTTTATTTGATATCGTGGCACGCATGCCTTTGAAGAGCCGAAAGCGGCCAGCTGGCTTGTAAACATGGATGTTATGGAAAATCCACCTCCTGTGCCAGAGAGGAGACAGAAATACTGACACTTGCATCTTTGCACATGATAGTGTGCGTTGTCATGGCGTCAGCGGGGTCAAGTGGCCTGAGGTTGGGGGTTTTGCCAAACTGCAGGCTTGCCCGCTGCCTGAAGTTTAATGTTTCCAATAAGTCAGGACACGACAACTGCACAATAGCCCAAGTTTCTCTTCCGTACAATTATTATGACAATTACGGTTGTTCAATAGAAGCTACTTCAACAACAGTTGGAAAAATGTACAAAAGAAGTAGTTCGACCTCCAAACTATCATTTTAGAGACTCGAAAGTCACGCGACAGACATTAGTGAACCGATGCAGTGAAAACATGAACTATTTGGAAGGGGCAAACACATGGCGTCATTGTGAGGACAATGTGTCACAGGCCAATGTGAGTGATGTTCTAGTACATATATTGACAAATTCTTTTTTTCAAGGCAGTATACAAGCTCGTGGAATGTTAACATTAGCCAGGACTGAATATCACCAAGAAGACAATAGAACTCCATATGAATAGGGATACGCAGACTAAATTTACACTTGGAAATTGGTACATTTTCAAGTGTGACATGTTGATTGTAAATTTACATTTGAAAATGGGACAATCTACCACTTTGATTCCTGCAACATGTTTATTGTTCGCTTTAGGCAAAAAGGTGATTAGAACACAGTCATGCTTCAGTTAGTGAAAGGTTATCTAAAATGTCAAAGAAATCAATAAGAATGATCAAGAAAGACGAGGAGCAGTTATTCTGTATTTAATGATAATAGGTACCTGGCTGGCTTGGAAAAAAAAAAAAAAAAGATAAATCAGGCACGTTTGAATAAACTACGGTACAAATGATTCGTAAGTTCTAGATAAGTGATTCCCAACCATTGTTCTCTGAGAAATCATCAAGTGTGCTGTGGGAAATTACCCAATTTCATGTAATTGGTCTGAAAATTATTTATTTACAACAAATAACATATTTTGGTTCATCTTTCTATGCCAGTGACATATAGTGTAAAACAATAAAATGCCATTCTACTCGATGGCAATTCACAGGTATATGCCTTTTTTGTTTGATGGTGTGCCCTGACATATTTTCTAATGTAAAATATGTTCCTAGGCTCAATAACAGTGCTGGAGATCAGTGATTCTGTCCTACTAGTGCGCTCCCTCTGGTGGTACACAAAAGTATCACTGAATTAAATGTTCAAACTGTGCGTGTAACTTAAATAGTACTGTTCAATGCAGTTCAGTTGTATTTAAATTTTAATTGCAATGCATTTGAATTGAATCTTTTAGAGCTGTTTTTCAAACATTTACTTAGGTACATACATTGTAATTGAGTCATTTAAGAGCAGTTCTTGCACTTTGATTTACGGACAGTGTTAATGTTCAAACTGAGCACCATGCTAACAATAACTTTTATGCAATAAAACACAGTGTCTTGTTTTTAGGAACACTTACCTACTATGCTACTGTATTGTAAAATATGCGGCACTTAAGTATTTTTAGAGGTGAAGCTTAAAAGGTTTGAGAGGCACTGCTACAGATGATTATGTACTGTATATGCGTAGGTGAGCCAGTGGAGTTCTTACCTGGCCCACAGAGGCGGCTGTAGTGATAAGGGTTGCAGCATACAGTTGGACTGTCCGGGCCCCAACAGCTTTTACACTCACAGAGCGGTTTGAGCTGGGCCGGGTGTTGGAGGTCGGACCAGCGGTACAGTTTACACACGAGCAGCTGCGGGGACGCCACATGGCCGCCCAGCCTCAGCTCAGTCCGGGACACCAGGACGCAGTCACTGGGGAGGCCGCCTTTGGACTCCACCGCCTCCAATAAAGTATCCAGCGCCTTCTCCTTGAGCTTTTTTAAAAGCGAGTGCGTGGCCGACTTGAGTTCTTGCTCGTGCACGGTGCGCGGCATCGTCTCCTGGCCGGCCTCGGGGGAGCCGGCGTCCCGCTGTCCGAGACCCCTGAACGCCAAGTGGCACGACCCGGGGTCCCTGCTACCCGGGGCCGCCTCTGGAGCCCTGAGCCCGGCGTGGTCCCGCTCTTTAAATAAGCAGCACGTCACCGTCCTGGAGTCGCTGTCCTGCACGGAGCGGGGACCCCGTTGGTCCTGTACGCACCCCGCGCCCCCATCTTGGTCCACCACCTCCACGGGGCCCCCGGCGTCCCCGACGAAAGACCCGCTGGGGGTCACCGGTCGGAACTCCGTTTTGGGAATCTTCTGCGGGTTGTTCGCGAACACATCGTCCCTGCACCCCTCGCTAGTTTGGCCATTACCATCGTCTCCCTCTTTATCTGGAATCAAACGGCTTCTCCAGAGTCGCCGCACAAGACCTGAGCGTTTCGTCCTGAACATACGACAACTTGACTATCTATTCGGGTTGGGGGGTGGGCGGGTTACTGGTCTACGGCTGTCCCAACGTTGCACACACTCGACATGAAGAAGTGAGCGAAACGCCGTGCAAGGCATGCACGGCCGACCGACGAGCACTGCTGGCCAAACGGCAACATTAGACGCACGACGCACCGCTTGCGTCTAAGCGCGTGACAATAACATTAGCGACCAAACGCCACATTCCGAGCACAATGCAACAAAATTAAAAAAGATAAGAAAGTGTCTCGTCAGGTTGGTTATAAGTCAGATAAGAACACCGAAGACGTGGAGTCCATCATTGAGGGGGGGAAAGTAGCATCATAAACTCCAAGAACCCGCAGACTTGAAAAGTTTGGCACTTTTGTTTGTCACACACCGAGCACAGAAGCGACGATTAAATCCCAAAACAACTCGGTATTAACATCCTTGTCCTCCCGAGACGTCAATGCTTCGCTTTTCTTTTTTTTACAATCCCAACAATGGATCCATGCGAGCGGACGCAAAGCAGAGGAGCGATCCCCGGGACCAAGAAGCGCATTCCTGCTTCTCTCCTCAGAGTCCAACCAAACTGCAAGCAAGCCAGCTCGCTTTCTTTCCCCGTTTCTCTCTTTTCACTCCCCCCTTTCCTCTCCCTGCCTCTCTCTCCCCCCGTCTCTCTCACACAGATACACACACAGTTGCCTCCGCGCGCGCGCGCGCGCACACACACACACACACACTCACACACACACACGCGGGGCCCCCGAGGAGAGCGCTGGAGCCATTGGCTGACTACCATCATGTGCTAGTCTAGACACTTTGGCGGCTGGGAGCTGCACTGATTGTTGCGCAAACAAGGTTTCAAGTTTCTTAACTCTTAAAGGCGAAACGGCCACCTCTTGCTTTAACTTCCAATCACTCTGAAAAAAAAAAACGTATTTACATTTAAGTTTGTTATCGTGCACGGCTGCAAAATAACATGCAACTCAATGTTATTTTTTTTTTCCCTAAGATATTTTTGTGCTCTAACCTCAGCAGAATATCATACCTATATTACGTAGTCAGATGAATATTACGTTTTCAACTGCTATTTCTAATCCACATTTTACCAAAAATTGAAAATATGCTAAAATGTTGGAATATTTCCCTCAAATGCTATTTGCAAACATTCCATGTATGATGTTTTACTAGTGGTAATGCTGGGATAAACATAAGTGATGACTTATTGTAAAAAAAAAAAAAAAAAAAAATTTGATTTATTGATTTAATCTCTTCATTTCATAGTGTTTCACTTGGGCGCACTGCTTCCAATACATGTAAATGTTACATTTCTGGGGGTGCAGTCACATTTCAACACATACGTGTTGCTATGTCAATGTAATCAGCCCTTCAGAATTAGTAGTGCTCGCCCATGTAACTTCAACTGTCATACTAGCTTGCGAATGTTACAACCAAACCCAGAAAACAGGTGAGCTCAAGATTGATTCCCAACTGCTCCAGATGAAGAATGTTGCACAGTTGTGTACTTTGATAGCAGTGAAATTCCAGGCTGCCACTGCCATAAACCAAATACTGGTTGTCCACAAAGTCTCTTTAAAATATAAAAGAATGCTGACAAAAGCAATTGATGGGATGTTAATCAGATAATTCAGATATGAATGTTTTTAATTACTGTAAGAACTTGGGCTTTGGAACTGTAGGGTAATTTTCAAAGTGCCCTTGAGCCAGGCACCAAACCCTACCACCTCTAGCTCTTTCTATGCTTTGTTTGCACGCTCCGACATTTCTCCTTGCATCAATGCTTGTGCGTGATTAGGATAATTGTGTGGACCACAAATATCTAAAAGACTGTGAGTTTAATTTGCCCATGACAGATCATGATGAGTACAATAAATAAAAACATTTTGGTGTATGCTCATGGGTTTTTAAATAGCAGCGTATTTTGGCCATTAGAGGGCGCCTGCATGGGGTTTGGGGGAGGGCAAGTTATATGTCGGCACCCAAGGCGTGTCATCATAGCAGTAATTTTTGGAAAGGGGCATGCAGGGGTCAAGCTCTCTCCCACCACCTGAGCTGAAATTCGATTGCTAGCAGCAGCGCTTCCATCGTGGCCATGCGTTTCACCAAACACAATTAGCCGTGTTTGTGGGCGGGAGGCCAGTGAAGGGTCACAGTTTGTGGCCTGAGACTTGCAAGTCAACACAACCTACAACAAAAGTGATTTGCCAGGGATTCATGTTAACTGTGGGATTTATTTGTCAATAAAACATAAAAGTAACCAACTAGCTGTTTAATATTTTAATCAGAAATGGGTAACTATTTGTTTATGTAATCACAGCTCTTTGGAATAAGAAGATTTGTTTGGCTAGCAATATACTGCTATGATTATCATTAACAGTACTATTACTAGGTGGTTTACTGAGATTGCGAATACAGCCATCAGTTGTATAGTGATGTAATGGGTAGAACATAAACATTTGTGATTCTATTGACCACAAAAATAACACTGGCCAACAGCAATTTTTAACAGAGATGGTTACTGTATTTTTCACACTGATTTAAAAAAAAGTCTTTACTTTTTGCAAGCACATCAGGTTTTTGAGATTGACCATTAAAAGCTTTCGCTATACCGATTTTACCATGCGTTGTCATATAAGTATGTTATTATTTTTATCATTATTATTATTATTATTATTATTATTATTATTATGAAAACTTGATGTGCTTGAGGAAAAAATGATGGCAGATTTGGAATCAGCGCCAAAAAAAAAACTAGAAAAGTGTACTTGCATCTGTGATTAAAAACATGTAAAAATCTATTCAATGCAATCTGTGTTAGGCAGGGGACACACATACCAAAAATTGGACCATATTTCAGCATTTTTGCTCTATTATGATCAAACTCAGGAATGGCCTAATTCTCAGATGTCTCAAGTTTTTTTCAATGACCTGTTCGATAGTGGTCAGGACCAACAATCGTAAATGTAAAACCTGTTTATTATTTATGAGTGAAAATCTTTGTTTGGGATTATGACGTGGAATGGCATGACATAACATGTCACCTAAATCTTTCACAAAAAGAGTTTGTAACTGCACTTTAGTTACCAGATAAGCTTTCATGTCACGTGTGAGGTCTCTCACATAAAAAAACAAAACAATTTAAATATGTGTCCCCTGCTTTAAGATGACTATGTTTTCTTATAAATAAAAAGGAACAAACGGAACTCCTTCTGTACCCATTCGTACTTGTTTATGTAATTTGTAGTCATATATATTGTAGTGTCAGTATTACTAACCACACTTAGATCCACTGACTGAAAGCAAAGGTCATAACGCATGGTGGCAACTAGCTCATCAGGAGCTACTTGGGTTTAAGTTCCTTGCTCAAGCCACCACTCTTTACTACTATTCGGTGACCACAGGGAAGTTAAATGTAATCTGGTCTTGTAATAGGTACAGTATCTTGGCTCACAAATCAGTGTGGAAAAGACACGGACCAAGTTGCAGTAACAAGATGCTCCAGGGGAAAGAGTTCAAGTGTAAGAACGCTTCACTGGCAGGCGACCCCTCCTGGGAAAAAGTCACCTCCTACAGTATACAGTGGAATCTCCGAAGCCCCTGAGGTCAAATCATTTTGAGTTTGACCATCGTTTTCGGGTAAAAATATACAGAAAATATCAAAAGTCGCATAAAAATTCGTGTTTCAAATTGTCGTCAAGCAAGTTAGCATGTCAGGTGAAGATGTAATGCTTGACTTTGTTTATACTTCACTGTTAAAAGGTTTCACTTATTACACTCGTATGACAGAATGTTGAAATGTTGCTTAAAATATGCCTGGTTAGTATAGTTTATTTAGGTATCTATTATTTCCACTTGAAAAAAAAAAAACACTTTTCAAATGGTATTGCATTTAAGTATTATTTTCACAAATGCTGTTCTTACTATGCTGATAGCGATGTCATAACGAAACGTGCTTGAAAAGTATATGTGTTATTTTGGGACGTGATCGCGTATTTTGTGCGCACATGCTCACCGCTGTCACCAGGGCCATCTCTGAAGCTGTCAGGGTTGCACCCGTGTCAGTGCCAGTGTCCGCACGGGAGTCATGTTTCCCTGGCAGGCTGGGGGGCTTTTAGGCCACAGGGAGGTTACAGCGGGAGGACACGGAGGCCATCACGCCTGCACTGTGTTACGGGCACCTGTTGCAAATGCATTCGCCTCTGCAACTCAATCACATGTCAGACAAGGAAAAGAAAACTGTTATTCCATGAAGCCACTTCATTTAAATCAGTGTCAGGCAACTTTTAATTAATTCCAAGGGGACAAAATGTTTAGCTGTCTCGTCAGTCTGCTCTGGCGCTTCAAGCATAGAGGAAGTAGTTTATGTATCTTTATGAGTAGCTTAGTTGGCTAGATGCATGTTGTTTGTTTTTTTATCGGTGTTGATATTTGATGCCTTATCTTGATATTAAATGACAGAAATGTATTTAGCAGGCTCTAAGCTACCAGCAATGACTACTGTATATTTTATATACACCTACTGCAGTACATTCTGTTTTTGAAAGAATAATTATGTTCCGGTTTGTCAAGGTATTCAGTAATTATTATGTGCCCTTTAAAATTTTGCATAGCAAAGGCAAATGTTTCGATTTGGCTCTACGGGTAATTGGAAATTGGTCATTTTTTTGATTGCACTAGCTTTTCAACAAATAGGATTGAGTCCGCCACGTTGAAATATACCGTGAGATGATGCATCGCTGCCAGCCTGCGCAGCAAACGTCGTCGTCGTCTTCTTCGACTAGTAGTGGTAGTTCTACTACTACTACCACCAATACTTAGCAGGTTTCTATTGCTTGTCTCAAAGAGATCAATGAGAATGTGGATGACCCAAACAACGCACGCGAAATTGGATGAATTGCATTGGAAGAAGGTAAGAAGGGAGGAGGGACACAAAGGGTTAAGAGGACGTAATGGGATTGGGCCTTTCTGCACGAAAGGTTGCCGTGGCAGCTTTGCGCAGATGTACACAATCAATTGCACCACATCACGACCACGCGCTGCGGCGTTACAGTGCAATGAAAAACCACCATGTCTTAAACATGGCGCCATTTGTGGTTCTAAAGAGAACTTTATGGTTTTAAAGTGCACGATTACCAGCTGGATGCATTTACCACTGGTTGCTGTAATATTTAAGAGTGAGATAGTCACTGCCACTGACTTTGTGATGCTCCATCTAATGAATATTTGGGAAGGCATATTCCAAAGGGTGAGTGTGGTTATTTAGAATATTAGAGAATATTTTCTATGAGCGTGTAGTGATATAAGTTTGATCAACTTATTTTATGAATGGGTCATAGTTGGAAATATAGAATTATCCAAAATGTTGACACATTAATGCTCAGGGAGAAAAAGGATTGGAGCCCAAACTTCAATTGTCATGCATTAAGGTATATCACATTTTAATATAGTGATGCCTTATTAAGATACGAGTAACCAGAGTTTTTTAAGATAGGAGAGTGTTGTTCGGCGGATTTTTTTTTTTTTCCACTATCACTTGCGAGAAAAAAATTGAGCTTACTACAATACTCATAAAAATACATGTTGTGTATTTAAAACAACCACGTACCTGTTTTAAAGGGGGAGTTGGCAATTTTTTACTATCTTAATGTTAACACATTATGGGAAATGCTTTCGAGGGGTTAACGAATAGCATCTATGTGGCGGTGTTATCAACGCTTTCCAGAATGGACTTTTTTTTTTTGACTGTTGCAGCAACACAACAAATCTTAAAGACATATATTATTTCTCATCTGCCCAATAATGACAATATTACTGTAGTTAAGTGAAACATGTCTATTGTTTTTGTTTTTTATTTGAAGTAAAATGTTCAGGAGTGCTATTGTCCTTAAAAAAAAAAAAAATGTTGCAATTTTTCTGGGCATTCACATTCATTTTAATAGGGAATGATTATTTGAGAGCGTTTTGCATTACTAGTGTGGACAGAACGAATCAAATTTGTATCTCTAGGCACCAGTGCTGCACCACTGTAGTAACTTATTGTGGAACTGCCCAGTCAGCATAATGATTTGATACATGTGTAAATAAAATAAAAAAATCCCTCTAAATAAACAAATTAAATATTGTCAAAATACCACTTGGAAGTGAGAGGTGGCTGCAGTTACCACTCAGCAAGCAGCAGTGCCAACAAGTCGTTAAAAGCATCAGAGTGTGTGCACCAATGCACACATCTACATAATCCCAGTGCAAATTCAATGTGTCAATAAATACATGCTGAATTCATTTGTAACCTGTGCCAACAGTCATCTCTGTTGTCAGGCATAATGAATCAATGGTGATAATGTGCACTCGGAAGCCTTATTGGGAGTTAACAAAGAATGTACATTCATTATGACATTAATATTTCAAACCATGTGTCACACTCAAGGCATTAATATAATACGAACCCCCTGGAAGATTTGCAATAATTATGATGCCCACAGTTCAATGCATTACAATCCCCATCAGGCAGCACAACACATTACCTCGCCGGTAGTCCAAACGCTCAAATGCACTGGCACCACACATTCACACTGCAACCATTCATAATTATGTGTGAACAAATCGAACTGCGCTTGTATTAATACATCAGCGGTTAAGTAGGATTCCCTCTGGGAAGTCCAGTTCCGCCCCACACAATGCTGACTGCATAGCCGGCATATTTGACGCCGCGTAAAACCTTCCGAGAGGACTGTCCGACAGCTTCGGTCCAACCTAAGAGCGTCAGCAGCTCAGCGTAGAATTTATGCTCACATAGAAAATTAATGAAAATATTCACCAAGTTATATGTAAAGCATACACTCTTAAAAGTAAGCAAGGTGTTAAAATTAAAATTAAATTACCTATACTGATGAGTTAAAGCTATCTAAAAATGGGTTACCTTCTTATCAGTATAACTGTGCTTAAAAATATTAGTTTTATTACGGAGCACTGAGCTATCCAGCCGCCACCAACATTTTTCAACAATGTTACATTTACTTCATCTTCAGTACACTATTCAAAATGGAGACCAGCTTCAGTTTTTCAGTGTTCTACCCAATTTTCTGGGTCAAAATAATCAACCCAAAATCTACAGCCACCCGTGCTGCGAGTGTGTTGGTAAAACAACCTAGCATTTGTGTGTGTGTGTGTGTGTGTGTGTGTGTGTGTATTCGTAATTGGAGCAAGAACTACAGTAAGCATCTGACATTTTTTTCTCACATGACGTTTGTGAGTAAAAACCCAAAACACGTGGCAGGAGTTGATCTAATTTGTCTAATGTGTTTATGTATAATATCAACTCATCACAACCATAATTGGCAAACAACGTTACAATTGAATCTCGCTTTATAGCGCTGGCAGCGCAAGTGAAAGGAAAGGAAACTACATAACATGCTTCAACTTAACCAAAGCAAACAAATGATAATGTGAATTAAAAGTCATGCGAAAACAAAAAGCGATTCCAAGAGCTGGCCAAAGTACAGAGCAGTGGAGCAAGGCTGAACCTTGGATCGCTTGTTTTTGACGATGAAGTCTCTACGCTGTGGTTAAAGGGTGCTTGAGCTGGTAACGAATGTCAGTTTAAGGACATTTTTATAAAGTAAATTGACTATGGACCACTTCAGGGTGTAGTCTGCCTTTCACTCAAAGTCAGCTGGGATAGGCTCCAGCTCACCTTTGAACAGCAGTCTAGAAATTGGATGGATGTCTGGAGGAAACCGTTAAATCTTTCCTCGGATGCACTGTCACCCTTCCAAGCAGTTTGACAAGTCCAAGGAGACGGTGCCTCAAGCGGAGGTTTTGTGACGTCATCTCCCCTCGGGACAAATCCAAGTAATTCCTTTTTCTCCAATGTGCCCACGGGGGCTGGCTGTCAGGAGAACACATTCCTTCTGATCTAGGCCACTGTCAGTCCATTCGGCAGTGGCGGAGGCCTGCTTACAACGGGCCTCTCTCGGCTGACCTCCTGCGTCCTCGCCTGACTCAACACTCCCGCTAATCCACGCCTCAAAGACTACAAAGACAAAATTGAGATTAAAGTCTGGAGACGGAGCCATGACCAAGCAGCCATATGAGCAGAACGTGATCAGAAAGGCGTGCAGGCCTGTCGCCACGTACAAACACACAGACGCACTCATAAACACAACTAACAATACAGAGTTAGGAACTGCATCGAAGCGAACAAAAGGACGTGATGTAATAAGTATTGTATGTATTTTTGGCATGACTTCCTTAACATTCAGTATTTTTAAGAAAGCTATGGCCTTAAAGTAAATGATATGGGTTCAAATAGGCTGCATATCTTTGAGGCGGGATTGCCATTGTCCCTCTTCACTGCGTGTGTTTCTGTAACGTGCACATAAACAATATTGGTCGGTCAGTAATTCCCAACTAGGCTGCCGTGAGGGATAATCAGTGGTAACATGGGAAATGATCCAATTTTATTTCATTTGTCCAATAATTATATATGTTTTTTATTAATTACAACATATATTATAATTTAACTATGCCAGCGACCTATAGTGACAGGTAAATGCTCTTCCACCAGATGACAGAGGGTATAATAAACCTGCGGAGCCACCTGTCGCCATTCATACAACAGAATAAGCTTGCTTCCAGCAAGTATATCAGCTTCCCGTTCAGTTGAACAGGCCCAAATGTCACACCGAGTAAGTTAGTTTGTGAGTAAATTGAGACGAGATCATCATTATTTTTGGGGTATTTTTGGCAGTGTGCCATCACATTTTTCAAATGTAAAATGGATGCCTTGGTTCACAATAGGCGGGGGAAACAAGTAAATATATGTGACTTGTATGTAAATATAATTATGTCATTTAAATCTAGGGGGAGAGGTACACTGGGGAGATTTGCAGTTCTGCTCCATAGGTAAAATATTTGATAAAATTGTATCATGATGATTTTGCCACAATCGTTTGCATTTGTAATATAATGAGATTTATATCCAGAGTACAGACTCTGGCTGAACAGGTTGCTTTTGGTCATAGCCTGAATTTTGCTATCTTAAAACCCAATAAGGTGTTTAATTGGTGAAATCTCATCATAATAAGGCTCATTGAATGAAGCATTTTCATTACAAGACTGTTCACATCAAAATGATACAGTTTAGATGGTGGAAAGAATGTAACCATTTAGATTCTGCACTCAGTTCATCGGCATAATGCAGCTTGTGTGTTTGTGAATGTCATAGTACGCAAGGACTCACAATGTCAACGAATGCCGCTTTGACTGTTTGATAATGTTCCACACTCATGCTCACAGGCAGTTGAGAGGCAATCGCACCATCCAACTTTGATGTCGTTAAGATGATACCGATATCGTGGAGTTATAACTGGCTGCCTATCTGCACTCAGCTCGGTGTAACTGCCTGAATGTGTCAAATGTGTTCATAAACATTCATGTTCGCTGAACTCTTGCCCTCCGCGCCATGCTGTAAAAATGAAAATACTGTTCCTACTGACGAGCATCGGAGCCAAAACCAACTGGCACCGAGCGCATTTTCACACCTCAGGAAGATATAATACACCCACGCTGGCATTGCACTCACATGCTCAGTAAAGTTTAAAGTATCCACATCCTGATTAGTCAAAGCTCATTAAATCCATGTTTAGTTTCACGTAAGCAGGCAAACGTTCTTAACAGCAGGCCCCATGAATCTTTTGACAAAAACAAACCTTCAATCATGTTTGAATACCCACTTTAGCGCTCTCATTTTTTATTCAGTGAGAGCATTTTCCAACAGTCTTAAATGCTCGGGTCCACGGTGGTCGTGTGTTGCATGAAGATGGGAAGGGTGGGGCGCGCAAAGACACTTAAGTATGAGCCATTGTACATTTTCTTCGTCGCTTGTAAATCTAATCCTCCTGAATTCCAGAGTGAAACATTCTGCCAAGAATGACTTCACCTCCTCATTGGCACGATTTATGATTTTTTTTTGACACAATTTACAATGGCCAAGGAAGCAGTTTGGAAATGAGACGCTATGCGCACTCACCAGCAGAGTAGCTGAACAAGTTAAGTCATTCACTCACATTTTTTTTTTCTTTCTTGACAAACTATGCAAAGGCAAATTCGAGTAAGAATAAGCAGTAAGTAGCTGTACTCTTGTACTGTATATCAAGCATGGTCAATTTTAGTGCTGGAGGGGAACTACACATTTTCTTCAGTGCTACTGGGGGGTCACGCACTTTCTAATCAGATGTAGATACTAAATGCTATTTTAAATATGGCCACAATGCGTGCATATTTGCAAAATAATGTACATGCTCTTAATATATTTAATTTTCCAAAATACATTTTTACTGCATGTATAAAAGATGTCCTAACCTAACAACAAAGGGTTTAAAGCAAACAACAAAATGACCCATCGATCCATCCATCCATTATCCAAGCCGCTTATACTAACGAGGGTCGCAGGGGTGCTGGAGCCTATCCCAGGTGTCTTCAGGCAGTAGGCGGGGCACACCTTGAACTGGTTGCCAACCAATCGCAGCGCAACAAAATAACCACATTTATTTTCCCAGTGCATAAAAATGTGCATTCAAAGAACGGCACAAAACTGTTTGAACAAGAAACAAACATTAAGTACAAGAACTAATTTTGTACATTGTTCACAACAATCAACTCACTCAAAATTGTAACATTATTGAGGTACTCTGTTTGTCCTGCATATCATTCCGAATCCGAAAAAAAATAAAAATAAATAAACCTACTCACATAGTATAGACGTAATGTAAACGTGATTAAGACATGTCTGTTATCAAGTGGTGATTGGTGGTATCGCAACTTAAAATTACAGTCGACCCCTGCGTATTTGCAGTTCGGCACTCGCGTATTTATTTGGGATTTTTCCATTTTTTTAATAGGATTTTATTTCCCCATTTCCCCCTGCTTGTTTTTTGTTTGTAAGGAAAAAAAAATCTCAAAAATAAATTTGCCGGTTGCCCATCCCTGTTGTATCTCATAGATTTCTATGTAGAAGTTGTCATACGAAAAATCTCAGCTAATAGTTTTCAGGGTCTTTTAACTTGAAAAGGGAAAAAGTACTCGCCATTTTGCTTATGTGACGGATTTTAAGACATAAGTACCGTACCGTTTTGACACCCCCATGAATAATGGTGTTGTTCACTGATACTCTCCCTTCCATTTCCCTGTTCAAGGATGTTCATTAGGAGAGCGAGCAGCTAATCTGGTGTTGGGGTCCTGATAACTGCCCTCGCTTGGCGTCACTCAAATAAATTGCCGTTACTCCCTGTTAAAAGCCGGCAGCAGATAGCGGTATCAGGAGACTGGCTGCAATGGGGAGACAGAGTGTCCGGCTCCAAATGACCTCCTGGAATAGACAAGGGCCTCAAGAACAAGAGCCACAGGCACCAACAGCCAAAGCAAACCATCTAAGACGGGGCATTTTCAGGAAGAGCATGTCATCACGGCCATTGCCGTTAATGGTATAGACTAGATATGCAAGGAAGGCGGCAGATATTGAGTGACCGCCCCAACCCAAAAATGCACATGGTTCTCTAGCTGGCCTTTGAGAGGTCCGGACAGAGTGGGATCTATTCAACATTCTAGAGCTGATGGTAACGATCTGTCTGTATGGTAAGCAACGAAGCCCAACAGGCAGCCTGTAAGGGTTGTGAAATAGGGGCTTGTGTTTGTTTTGCTCCAGACTGAGTTCAAGGCTTGCTTCTCCACCGCTCCACGGCCATTTTATTCCCCTAAACGCCTTCAGGTTCAGAACATCAAGGGGGCAAGAATTGTTGCGAGTGTTCTCTAAATTCTGTGATTAAAGCCCTGCCGGGGTGGGCTCAGTGACCCTAACTTTCTCCCACACAGCATAGTTTCCACTTCAGCCATCCACAACGCCTGCTTTGGTCATACATGGCAAGGCTAATTACCATCGCTAATGGTCAACTTCTACTGCTAGGCTCCATGCAATGTCAACAACATGGAAGAACAGGAGGCATTGAGTCGTGCATTGAAAGCGAGTAGTCCCAGTGTACGCTTAATGGCCCTGCGCTTGACGCAGCGTGAGATCAAGTGAGTGAATGAACCTTGGGACGAAAACATTATTGAAAACACAGATGGAAGGTCTGAGGATTCCACACATACCTGTAGCTCAGTTTCACATTAAACGTACGTGACGTGACGTGACGTGACTCGATGTGGGGCGGCAAATAACTAACCGACCATCTACAAAGATTTCACCATGGACAGAAAACATTCTAAAAGGTATAACAAAACACATGAAGTCATTTTTTTTCCAAGTCCATGGCAGATGCAGAAGATTTATACCCAAACTTTGGCTGGAATAGGAAATTGTTTCGGTTTGAGTTTTTGAGTGCAAGACAAGTGTTCAAGCTTTGAGAAACGGCCTGTCAAAGACAAATGTTCTGTAGTTACCTCTCAGTCGGTTCCATGAAAATAAGAAATAGCATATGGTGTAGCCCAATCAACGTGCTTATCTTGACATTATTTTGGTTTTGGGATGGGAATGGAGAGAAGCTAAAAAGGTTCCATGACGGCATCAAATTAAAAAACAATCGGGTTAACTTCATAGCCCTTGTCAGGTGCTGAAAGTCGATCGATCACCTAAAGAGGTACACATTATCTATGACATGAGTAACTAGGTTACACATTCCATTCTAATGCTACAAAACAAAACAACCTAATCTATGGCTGAAATACAATATGAGGATGGTACGTGTTTGCTGAAAGGCAGTCAATGAAAAACAATAGATGGCAAAAAATATTTTCATTATGCACCATGACCGAAAAAACTGCGTGCCGTGGGGACAGGAGCAGTTGGTGACTGCCAGCCTCCCAACTATTACTTGATCTCACATCTTGGAGGAAACCGTGGATCGCCTGCCAGTCTGGCGCTCGCAGTCTCCCTGTGGGACCTTGCTCCGTAGAGCCTGCTCAGGCCTCAAAATAGGTGGTGCATTGCGGCCTAAGTCACCGGTGCTTAAAGAGACGTGGGAAGGAAATGTTGGAAGAAAGGAAAAGCTTGAAAGAGTGTGGACATTTGCGAGTTTGTTCAGAGAAGCCCAGTAAAACGTTTTCCTGCAAAACACACACACTCATCTTTTTCCCCATTACAAAGGTATTACTCTCTAAAATGCGCTTCTCAAACAACTCAGATAAATTGATACTTATTTCGACAATTTAGTCATATTTTTATAAAACCCAAGTAGTACCGGTAATTAGAAAATGCAATAAGGCTCAAATTTGGATCTGAGTGATATGTGTGAGAAATTTGGATTTGCATTTTTATCATTTATGCTTGCAGTTGGCCGTGGTGTAAGCCTGCACTGCATCATGTTCCCCAATTTAGCATCATGACAGAGGGACTAACTATTAGAAACACATGAGCAGTGCACACCTCTTGCCAAAACCGCTCGGAATTGTAAAACCTTTGTTTAAAAAAAAAAAGGTGTTTGATTCCGCTTATACATTGAATCCCATTACATTGGGCGGACGTAGCAAAGTTATGGCCTGTGACTGTACAGTTCCACTGTGGCAAATACATGCTCTTCCTAAATTCTGCAATTTCAAACGAAGAAAAATAGCAGTCAGTGAGCGTGACCAGCAAGGATGGCCAAGGGGAACATGCACTTTTATCATTATACAGTATTATATAATGACAGGCCCAAGCCGAAGCAAAAAAGCATGGGATTTCCCAGCATGCCACCCCCTCAAGGTTATTAGTGTTTTTGTTACAGCCTCTCTCTGTCCTACAAACAATGCCTCTCTTGTGACACCGAATCAAACATGGCCTGTTGACTAGTCTCGTAGGCATCGGGCCCGCTTGCCAGAACTTGGTTGCGGAACTGCCGCCGCGCCATGCCATTTGTCATGCTGTATATTTACAGCCTATGTCAGACCAGGGTGGGTGGATGCGAGACGTCTCCGCTCTGCGCCTGACTCCGTGGACGCCAGGCGCAGAACCTCCCCTCATTCATCTGTTTACTTTCTAAATATGCCTCTGTTTGGACTTGCATCAGTGGGGAGACAATATCTAAGAAAACGAGGAAGGAAATCTGTGGAAAACAAAGGAAAGGGAAAGAAACCCTATGTGATAGAGACTGCCCCTCGCTGTTCCTGATTAGGGTAGATTTGCACAGCGCTTGGCGCCATCAAAATCAGCCATCCAGGCAGCCAGGCAGGCAGACTGGTTGTGACGCTAGAAAATAACAACTAGGGGAAATCTTTCAATGTTTATGTATTTTAGATGAATGTTTTTGCTTTGAAAGGCAGGAGAAAAAAAAATAAACACCGTTAACAGTTACCAAACATGTTTTGAATGCGAACCGGGCAATATATAATTGCTGTGATGCAATATTTACTGTGTGTTTTTGTTACATGACACATTTCCTACTGTGTTACTTCACAGCGTGAACCATATCACTCATTAGATCGTATACAATGCCTCTCAGCTCTCAATGTGATTTGTGCGCTAACACTTGCTTGTGACCAGGAATCACCATCACACCCTTGTTTGCAAGACTATGTTCTGATCCACCACCATACACATTTTTGTGATAACATTTCAAGTCAATTTTACACATCGTCACTATTGGGCGCAAACCATGCATGTTCAAATATGGTCAGTTTCACATTCAATACTATTTTTCTGTCCCCATACCGTCTGTAATTTTTCACATTCTTAACCAATTCAAAGTATTGAAAATAGTTTGAGAACAAGTCTAAAATGCTCGACTGTCTGAAAAATGGAGTAAGACTCCGCCTCCTTTGCCACTCTGCAGGAGCCGTGCAGCATTATGCCACCACAAGACTGAAAGTCTGGATGTTTTTAAGACAAGACTTTGTGAAAATAGTTAGGGCAAGTAGATGGTTCACTGTAATGCTTTGGTGCAGAAGGAAATGCTCGCTGGCAAAGGTGAATGCATGCAGCTTAATTTCTGCCTATTAAATTGCTTAGTCAGCTCATTGTTTGATAAGTTCACCAATGGCTCTAAGATCAGAATTTGGGAAAATTATACAATAATACTTGTTTGCTTTTATGAAGTTTTTTTTTTCTGGTCAGGGGGTCGGCCTGCACGGCAAGCAATTTTTTTACTGACAGCGTAATAAATTTGCAATTTTTTTTAACCAGATTTGATTAGCGAATGAATGATTTTGGGGTGGTGCTGTGTTGATGTTGCTGCACAACGATATATGATAACGGTATAGATCCAACACCAACTTAAATGACGCATTGTTTGGTAACTCAAGTAAGATTTCCTGAAAAGTCGTTATTTTGGAGATTATATTCTGCCCGACAACAACGATACGGTACATATACTGTAATGTTGACAATGAGGACGGTGCTCTTCTGCCACTGGTTGATAACACTCAGATAGGGATAGGTTTAAGGTTTAATTTTTTTATCACATAGTATGTAAGGACAACACAAGCATTACCTCTATTATTGTTGTTATGAATAATCTTTTAAATGCTAGAAAAGCCCTGAAACTCAGATCAAAGATCATTTTTCATGTATTCTAACTGTTTTGCTCTTACAACAATCTGTGACTTTAACTTTTAAATGAAGGGACACCTTTTAAAAATGATGGACTGACAGATGACGGAAGTGGGTTTTCATCCGTCAATGTAATTGTCATCCGTCACTTGCCGACAGTAAAACCGTCACTGGTGGACGCCCATTTTTCTGGTGTTTTTTGGGGGGACTGACTAACGGACCAACGGACTTGTGACGGACTTAACTGATGGACGAAGTGACGGACTGACGATTTCAACTCAATTTGTCACGAAAAATGACGGATTGACGAATGACTGACCGCTACCTTGGTCGCTGATGGATGACAAATAACAGACCAGCAAAATTTAGTAAAATGCCCACTTAGAAAAATGTTATACTGTATTATTTTATTATGGTACTCATGGATTCTGACTGCTTCTAACTTAGGGAGTATTTTATCAGTATATTTACAAAGACAGGCTAAATAATGACAGCATGAAAGACGCTGCAATCTCGCCTGACGTGTTAACTCCCCACAGAACTATCAAGGAGGCCTGTTAGTTTGTATAAAAACTGTTGATAGCTCCAAAACGGAGAACTCCACAAATCTTAAATACCCAACTGCACTAGAGGTTACTACAGCCAAACTCGGTTTAAGGAATTCCTATTGTAAATTTCCCCCTTTCATACATGGCCGGTTTATGATGTAAGTAAAGAATGCCAGACCTGGATCAATACCAAATACCAGTAGTTAACAGTAAAACTAGAAGGACAGTAAAAAATAAATATGGAAAATAAGTGACTTGTGTCACACAGAAAAGGAGGTATTTGCGCATTACAAAAATGATTAACTTTTTAATTACTGATGCTTCATTTTCACCCCAAGGGAAGACCTTTCAAAATGTCAGTTTTGTCAAGTTGTCTGATCATTCCTTATCTTTTGTCATTTTTGACAAGGAGGAATAGGGGAGAAAATGATTTATGACTTATATGCGCTTTAGTGTCTTATTACCAGCTGTTGGTTTGAGTTGGAACACATAGCATGCAATTCCCAAAAAGAATGCATGTCTTAAAATTCCATACTAAAAGATCAAAAAGTGTTTAAAAGCAGCCCAAGCAGGCTAATACCATTGAACTAATGTTTGTTATCATGCTCCTGTGCTGTTAAACCAGTAATGCCTCTGTGTTTTATGTCGCCACAGTAACTCTATCTAATCTCCATTGAAAAGAACAAGAATGCCATAAAAACAACACGACTGGCTGGAGTCTGAGGCAAGAGTGAAGAGAAAATCAGCGGTAAAGATTTGAAACAGGAAGCGCATGGCGTCAGTACAGGCGGGAGATAAGAGCACTGCGCTCCATACACAAACACAGGGTTTCTGTAGCTGAGTGACTCCCCACTCTCTCGGCGCCCTCACAGTAGCTGTCCTCTCCCCATAGCCGGCTCAGGACCACAGGCCACCACCCAGCCCTGCACACAGCAGATCCAGGGGGCTGATACACCCTGACTGACTCCAGGGGTTTTAAGGGGATTTGCGCAAGCCCAGGGAACGGATGGCCTCAAAACAGGAAACCCTGGGAAAAAATGAGGGTACTTTTATCTATGCTGCCTCTTGGCCCTTCCTGTCGAAACGTCAGCACAGATCAAGTCGAAGGTAACTGAAGTCACCAAGTCGTAGAGGTCAATTCAATCTGCCGTGGTACGGTTTGGAACGGTAGAAAGGAATGGATAGACAAGATTCAGTGTTGTAGTCACAAATAAACTTAACAAGGATTTCAATTTATCAACCACCGACTGCAGTGTCTCAGGCTCCACAATCTAACTTCAATATCACATTTTTGTGGTTCGTTCTCCAACAAAAAAGTAACAAAAAGTAGCACGGTAAGTACATTGAGCGTTGAGGCCCTGCACATTTACCGGCATGACGGCAAACTGTGACCCTGTATTGGGTTTTGAGACTCCACATACTGCTTAATATACTCTATTACTTTTAGTGAACCACGAAAACGTGACATGATTGTCAAGGATGAAGCTGATTGCCAAAGAGAGGAAGTAGGTGAGAATAAAGATATCGTTTGAAGGATTGCCTGGCACTATTGTCTGACTGTACCTGGCGCACTTCATACATTGATCGTGCGCATTTGGTGACAGAGACTGCACGCTCTAAAAATGCTCAGAAAAATCCGTTTCTGACTAGAAACACGGCGGCCAGCAAGAATGTTGGTTGCGCTAGCCTCATGAAGTCCAGTTTTTCTTGAAATGTGCAACTCTAAAATGAATTTTTAATCACGGTCTGACATCTTCCTTGCAAAATATTAGGTAGGTAAACTGCACCATATGCATTTGGTTGCTCCTGATGGTGGCATTAGAATCATTGTTCCAGCAACTGTGGACACTGCTATCGAACACTACTGTGTTCTTTAGGTATAAAACAGCATGACATATTCTCTTACTTCACCACAAAACCACCATCTATTGAAAGCGTGCTTCAAATCCTATTATCGGAAAATCCTGAGTCAGATATCCTCCCTAGTGCATCTCACATGGCCATCAATCAGCAGGCCTATGAATGTTATGACACAGAGGTAGCAGGAGAAAAGAAAGAAGAAAGTAGCACGTGCAGGGGACAAAAGCATCCCAAAGTGAAAAATTGCAAGACGTAATTGTAACTCCTTCTTACTTTTGAAAGGGTCTCTAATTTGCTGCCGCCAGTGTGCAAAGTTTTCTTTACCTAGCAGAGTATGTGTGTTACTGTTTATGCATGCGTGAGCGGCAAGTAAACCTTACAGAACTGAGGTGAAGGCTGGGAATCCTAGCTGGGTTAATAAAACTAGCCCGTGGGGCACTGTTTTTCCAAGCACTCTCTGTGATGTTTGAACGAGAACTCAGACAAGCCTTCATTATGTAGCCACAGCCCCGGAGCCTCTGGTGCAGGGAGAGAGGACGGGATTGCTGGCTGGTTCGGCGACAGTATTTTACATTCTTTTTCTCTTATCCCTCATTACACTGAACCTCCAGTCGATGGATTGACGATCCTATTACTACTATTATCCTTCTTGCACAAAATCATTCTCTCCTCTGCCCTACCTTATTTTCATGTTTTACACGTATTTAGACATCTTCCCAATCATCCTTGATGAAAAGCAGCTTTTAAGATTGCTCTTTGTGAGAGTAGGAAGACTCTAATCTGCAGCGTGCAGTTTTAGAACAATGTGATCGTGACATGTTGGTATGAATGTAATATGTAAATGACAGCTGGAACACAGACATAGGTGCAGTAGCATTCTCCCTCCCTCAGGGTTATTTTGATATCCGAGCGAACAATGGACTGACTTCACATACTGCAGCTGACACTTTGCCAGAGATGGATGGAATCAGAATGTGACATACACCATCGAGAAAATGTTGGACTGCAAGGACAAGAACAGAACCTTTAAGTGGCTCCGGGCAGGGTACAGGCTTCCTAATATTTGCCTGCGCAGCTCCACAAAGACAAAATGATTAATAACCAATGACTCTACTTAACAGAGTCGTCTTCGAAAAAATATTCATTATTCATGGAGCAATGATCACAGACTGTTTTGTCTGCTTTGTAAACAGTAAATTCTCTTCCATGGCTCCCATTAGTGAAAGAAGTGGCTGGTTCTCATCCTGTGCTGTGTTTACAGACGGGATTTGACTAAGTGCTTACAGAAAATTTATTATGTTGTGCTTTTAAACTCATACACTTTAGAAACACCCTAAACAAATCTCTGCTCATTTGCGATTAACTTATTATTGGAAGCAACGCTGAGCTGCAAATCATAAATATTCGCAAACAGGAAGTCGTACCGTATAAACGTTACTCCTCTTGGCTGCAAGGGTCAGTAAGGCCAACTGTCGCACATTTGGCAATGATGGCGGTGTGACACCGCAACACTCTTTGGGCATCCCAAACATGCATTTCATCAAGTGGTGCTGATAAGTCATCGTAGTCTGACACTGATGATCCAGGAAGTATCGAAGAACTCCCACTATGTTGAGTCTTAGCAACGGGCTATACGTGACAAGGAATCTCGCTGAGCTCTGATGTGGTGCGCACTTGGGACAGGTCAGCAAAATACAGGGTGAGAGCTTACCCTAGTGCCTGGGCAACACATTAATTTTACTGAACAGTTTGTCCTGTTGAAAGGTCAGCTAGCTTTGCATCCCAAAGACCTTTGACCTGATAATTCTTGTTTAAAGTGCGGCGGTGCCTCTTCAGGCACTTTTATCTGCTCTAAATGATCTCTAGGTACTGTG
Source organism: Filicampus tigris (assembly GCF_054856515.1). Classification (NCBI taxonomy): domain Eukaryota; kingdom Metazoa; phylum Chordata; class Actinopteri; order Syngnathiformes; family Syngnathidae; genus Filicampus; species Filicampus tigris. The sequence continues at coordinate 18,307,166 of NC_141220.1, read as the reverse complement.
AGGAGATGCTTGTAACCACAGCTGGGCATTTTACAAAAGAATTGCGGTCCGTTTATCGCCTTCCATTCAGCCGGGGTACTCTTGTATCGTCCGATTATCCGCCATTTTGGACCAAATAGTAATCACTTATAGGTCGGTCCGACTATCATTTCAAACGGGCTTCCGTTAGCGTTTCCGACTACCAACTTCGACAAACTACCATTAGCACCACCCGCAGGGTGAAAAAATGGGCTTCCGACTATGCTTAGTCAGAATATTTTTAAAGTTTCCCGTCTATCGTTTATCGCCTACAAAATGGGCGTCCGTCATAGGCGAAGAGCCGAACCGATCCGTCACAGGCGGAATGCTCACCTCTGCTTGTAACCATGAACCCAACACATTCCATAACAAGTCTAAATGCTAATAAACAACTTGTATAATTTCTCATAGATAAACAGATTGGGACAGAAGCCATGTGGGGCAAAACCATGACATTATCCTTGAATTTCTCGGGAAGGGGAAAAAACAAGAGCAATTAGTTCTACAAAATCTGAAGTATTCAGGGTTTTCAGCTCAGGGTCAGTATGCCTGAAACTGATCCCTCATGTATAGAGAGATGTGGCCCACTTAGATAGCGCTGTCTGCACATGCTGGAGTCTGAGCTCCTCGGCCTGCAGATAAGACTGGGACAATTCTGCGTGTGTGCGTGCGTCAGTGGCGGAGAGAAAAAATGCTTACAGTGCCAAGAGTTATGAAGGAAAAAAAAGCTCTACTGTGGGCAACGTCCTTCACTTCATTCAAAACTGTTTGTGTGACAAATTGATTTTTTACTGCGCCCCATGCATTTTACCTCCATAATATTAACATCTCTAAAACTTGGAAAACTGTGTACCCAATGTACATATATGCTTAGCTGTGCACTAGCCCCAAATCCACTGTTTGGGCTTGAAGGCAAGGAGGATCAACACAGATGGCCGCCGAAGCAACAATAGCTATCCTGCCCATGAATGAGTGTTGTTTTGTACAGCATACTAGTTTCTTCACTTATCGGACTCATGGAGGCAGCAGCGCGAATGGGCACTGTCAGACCGTGCTGCCGCCCGCCACTGCCTTGAATTCCACAAGGGCGATAGCAAGGTATTCCCAGACCAACTGCAAGATGTAATCCAGCCTCTACAGTGTGTCCTCGGTCCTAAACCTCGGCCCTATTGGGCATTCCCAGAAAACCATTAACAGGAAGACATCTAAGAAGCATCGGAAATAGATTTGGGAGAAAGTTGGGAGACAGAACGATGTGGACTGGGTTGCCCGGTCTTCAGTTCAATCCGATGGAGACAACAAGTGCCATTTTGACAACAGATAGATGATTCAATCTATTCAAACAAACGATCAATCTTATTCAAACAATAAGGAAAACAAAGTACTGGCCTTATCAAAAACACTAAATTAACAGTAGTCCAAAACATCAAAGATGAAAGTAACAAACACTCGGCAAAAGGGTATGGACCACAGACAAATGAACAGCAACTTGATGTGACACGGACAAAGGACAATGAACCAAACAAATATTCACTCCACTAATTTTCACTTGAATACTGATAATTGGCTTGAGTGTTGAGCATAAGGTTATCAAAATATTCCATCCCCCAAAAAGAAAAAAAAAGTGTGAGTAGTTTAAAAATGTACTTGCACCGTCTCAAATTTTAGGAGCAAAATGCCACCATTTACCGGCAATCTGGAGCCCTCCCGCACGGGTTCCACAGTTTCTTACTGCATACATGAATTGTAAGCGATCATTTTTCTCTGTCAGCTATGTTTATGTATCACATAACTCACATGAGTCCCAATAATTCCAGTTCCAATGTGCTTGTGTCAAAATAAAAGCAACGGCTTTCAAATAAAAAGTCTGAATTCAAAAATGAATTTGAAGTTACCTGACAGGCAAGACAATACCCACGGGCCAGATTGGACAATTTGACAGGCCAGTTATGACCCACGGGATTTACGTTTGACACCACTGGGTTACAATGGTGGAGTTGCAGCATTTACATGGCTGACAAAAATATTGCTATCCCACACTCGGTGGTAGGAATACAAGTCTGACTTGGATTTAATCTTCAAAAAGGAAGTCAGATCTGTATAGTAGGGCTGATGTAGTAATGGAACGTTTTGCACGTTTACAAAATCCTAATCTTAATACAATAACTTTAGAGCAGAGAGTCAGATTGTATAATTGTACGATTTTGGCATGACAACCATTAAGGTTGGCTTCCATTAATATTAATTAAAGGGAGCATAATCTGCTCATCTGAAGATCAATGGTCTGATGTCTGTTGTCAAGTGTTTTGTTGAATGAGGCAGTGGTAATTGATTTTGATGGAGCATAAACTGTATTTATTTTGTTAACTACTGGTAAATAAAGCAACATCACGAGTAGTGTTGTGACTGGTTGCGCCTGTGCTTTGGGTTGGGTCCTTGATGTTGTCAATTGCTAACGTTCTTTATTTTGTCACCTTTATTTTCTCACGTCATGGCCTGATGTATTTAAGATCAATTTGCTAAAGGAGATGTGTCAGAATCTTAAGCTTTCTTCCATGCCTTCTGCAACTGCCTTGCACTCTGTTATTATTGGTATTTTTGTGTTCTGCATCCAGCCCTGCTCTCTGTCGTTACTTCGTATTTTTGTCTGCTACTGGGTCCGAATTCTGTTCCTCACGTGACAAGTACTTTAAAATAAATGTTGACAACTACAATAACATAATACCATACAATAGCCTACAAAGTTGAAGTGGGATTCAAAAAAAATGTTTTGAGAGGTGGGGGTGGAGAGTTGGGGCTGTTGGGTCTGCAGCGCCTAATAGGGCAGCGACACTGCCGCTCATTGATCTGCGCCCCAGGCACCTCCATGCAGACTGTTGTTGTGAGCAGGTCTGCAGACTCTTTCTTTGCAGAGCCAGGCAGATTTAAGTGGTGCCACAGTCAAGCGGCTGGGATGTGCAGTGAATACAGTCTGCGAGATAAACAGTGCCTTGTTTAGCCATTTCTTTGCCGCTGCTGAGCCAGCTGATAACAGCGGTGGGAGGGCAGGCGGCGCTCTGAGGCAGTCGAAAAGGCAGAGGGAGGCAGACACTCTGGCAGCACTGGCCTTCCCACTGCCTTTACTCCCCGCTGCCGGGCTAATCTTGCCTCTTTTCTTTTCGCTCTCTTCACAAAGCACTGACTGTGCCAATGAATTGGCAAATGACAATGAAAATATTTCAGTCAGGATTAGGTCGGACCGATTTTGAGAAATCATCTAATTATGATTTTCTTCCCCTCAATATTGCGATTGCGATTTAATATGTGTTTTTTTTTTCAAGGTCCTTTTCCCATTTATACATATATACATATATATATATATATATATATATATATATATATATATATACTTTTTTTTTTTTTCTTTAACAAACAAGCAATACATTCATCTAGATTACAATAAACAATATCACATTTTTATATAGCTAGTTTTACTACAAGCTAGCAGAAGAAAAATGGGAATTGAACGCCTCTCCCACTCAACACCGCAAGCTGTCGTCTCATTGTCTTGGCCCGGCACCAGTCGCTGGAGTAATTGCAGCAGTGCGGCATTGTGAGGAATGCTTTGCATTCCGACTTTCACAAAGACGTTTTTCTTCTTTCCCTCCCTCCCTCACACTTGAAAACATCTCCGACACCATTGTTTCCTCAGGGATACCGAGGTGAGGTCGTCGTATGCGTGCATGTCTAGAGCAGGCGCAACTTACGTTGAATTCTTGAATGTGTTCTACAATATAGGTCGATGCTGAGCAGGCCTTTCACCAAAGTCTTAAATGGCTTTACAAAGGTGCGACTTCAACTACACCGTGATGAATAAAAGAAATTATTTCCTACACATTTTGGACCTGGAACACCAGCCACCCGTTGTAATTTGACAACCTGACTCTTAGAACCATTTCGCCAGCCCAGGCAAACCAGAGCATCAGCAATCAATAATGGAGGAATGTCTTAGCCATGAAAGCTCCAGAACTCACACCGCCCGCTTCCATGACTACCCCACCCATATTCTGAAGGGGCCACATCTGTTTCCAATATCGCTGCCTCTGTGCTGGAGAGTTACACAATCATCATCAAGTGTGTTTATTCCAAGGCAGAAACAATCACAAATATGGATGAGGACCAATACCAACACTCTTTTATGGCACACCAAAGGAATGAAGAACAAGATGTCACTGTGATCACTGGCCTTGGAGGATGTGTTTAATAGTGTGTTGTTTGGAATGCATGTGCCTGAGGGGGCATTGTAGTTTCAGTAAACCAACTGAGACTTTGTTGATGTTTCCTCACTCCTGGATCACAAAAAAAAACAAAAAAACATGTTTTATGTTGTCAGCAATGCCTTGAAGCAATTGACTGAAGAGTAATTGGGAAATGATAGTATTTTGCAAGAATTATTCAGCAATACGTTGCTATGTGCCAGTCTTTGAGGCGTTTTTGAAAGGGCTGACATAAATCTCCTACCGAGACAGTGTTATGACTCCATATCACTTTTCTCAAACCCACCCAGGTGGCACTGTGATTGATGCAGATGGATTTACAGTGTTCCCATGCTACTTCGCGGTACGGTTATTGCGGCTTCACTCTATCGCAGGGTTTTCAATTGTACTTTGAAATGTTTCTTTTTAGTTAAAAAAGGCTTACCTTAACCACAATTCCATGTTGAATTGTAGCCAAATACATTCCCGGTGGATTAACAGCAAACCCTTGTTGTGGAAGTTGAAATCTTGTTTCTATGACTACCATTCTTCTTCTTCATCTTTTAAATGGAAGACGAACAAGCAGAACATTCACTGGAAGTACAAGGATTTTCAGCGCCGGTATTTGCTCTACATTTTGCATTTCAAAAGTAACATTTATGTGCAAAAATTGTTTAGAAGTGTGGAAATGGTGTGGTGGGGTTTGTAAAAGCTTAATAGAGCTGTAAATCCCCCACCCCCACAAAAACAAAAGAGGCAACCTGTACTTCGTGGAAATTCAATATCGCGAGGAACCATGGAACGTACCACCCGCAAAAAGTGATACAATGTTAATTTATAGATCTAACAATAACTCTGCATGCGACAAACACCAGGTATCGTACTTGGTGATTAAAGTGACAGCTGACAACATCTTTAATTCAACCCTCAACTTAAATGTGGGCAGACTATTCTCATTTTCACGACTATCCAATTAAACCATCCTCCAAGCCCTTGACTATAACATTCAGTGTAATTAGGTGATTTGTATTTTAACAATGTGCTTGAAAATATTCAAGACATCTGGCTAGGCACATAAAAGACAACTGTCTCAGTGGGAAGCTCTTCCTCACATATGGGAATTCTCACGGCTGCACCAAAGGAGCCTCCATAAAATATCGTTACAGTCTAGATAGCCCGAATCATACATTACACTCGGTGCTGGAATGCATTATACCATATTTCAACTGGATTTGTCACACTCTTACTTGTACATAACTCAAAATAGCTGCCAATGGTTAGGAATTGCTGTCATTTCATTTAGTTCATGTTATTTGTCCAAAGGGGGCCAATCATAAGTAGAATCTGATTAGCATGTTTGATGGTCCAGCTAGCTAACTTGGAGGCAAGAAAAACTGTGGATACCACAAGCGGTACCAAGTTGGATCAAATCAGCAATACAAGGAAAGGTGGAAAAGAGCAGCAGCAAAATCTACTTTGGAGTGTGCGAGTGAGGTTTCTTGTTGCAGTAGTTCATAGTACCACAGCAACCCCATTACCTCCTCTCACCACATAAAGCATAAACCTGTCTGGCTTTTGCTTTGTTTGATTACATACTTTGCGAACAATGCCCAATGTTCTCAAACTGGTTCTCTACCCCGTTCAAACTGGTGCAGACTATGATTCAGCCCAGACGAGGAAACACAATGGGCTGACCTTAATGAGTAAGATAAAGTTAGTATGACACAGGAGCCTGGGTGATAACATTTATGACCCATGTCTCTAGTTAGCTTTGTGCCTGGGTGGTGCCCCACTGGTGCCACTTTGTCTTCGACACGCTAGCTGATAGAATATTTCTTGTCTGTTTCCCACAACAGCATGCAAGCTCTCGCGCCACCCTCGCCCGACGAACACATATCAGCAACATTCAACTCCACCCATCGAGTCACACCCGGCGGCAGTCTGCGAAGCAGTGAGGGCTGCCAGTAGTATCTGCTCCATCAGACCCGGATGATAGTGAGGAGGCTGACATCTGAACGTGCCGACTCATAAGACACGATTTGTTTAAGTAACGAGACGAGATGAGACTCATGCACGGTTTTGATATTGGTTGTTAGCCGAATTATGAAAAAAAAAAAATACCAAAAAGAATTACCACAAAGCTTTGTGGTGATGTGGGCACGGGCCAACCAGACCATTTTTTTGGCCGGTTTCTCTTAAAGTGGAAATCAACCTAAACATGTTTTTTTCAAGAAGATGTTCCCAGCAGGCCCACTAGTTGAAACACAGCATTCTGATTAATAGTGTGTTTGTGCAATATGAGTTAAGCAGCAAAATCCACCCGTTTTTAGCCATCTGAGGGGGCGGCCATTTTGTCACCTGTGTCGACTGAAAATGACATCAAAGTTGCACAGGGCTCTGATAATGGCCAATCACAGCTCGCCTGTTTTCTAAAGCTGAGCCGTGATTGGTTGTTACCTGAGCCCTGGGTAGTTGTGATGTCATTCTCAGGTGACAGAAGTGACAAAATGGCCGACCCCAGAGATGGCTAAAAATGAGTGGATTAACTCTTACTCCACAAACGCAATATTTATCAGAATGCCTTGTTTCAACTAGTGGGCTTGCAGAGAACATATTCTTGAAAAAAATAAGTTTGGGTTGATTTCCGCTTTAAAATTCCAAGATTAGGCACTACAATTTACCTGCCAGATGTCCACACTGTATATTGAATCATATATTTTAGTATGTATGAGTATTTATTTACCCGTACTATTTGGCATTTTAAATCATAAAGCTTTCAACACAGTGTCAGTTTGGCCGTGGGATTCCATTCATCCATTTTGTATGTCGCTTGTCCTCATTATAGCCACGGCTGAGTTCGAGCCTATGCATGCTGACTTTTTTTTTTAATGTGGAGGGAAGTTGGAGTTGAAGAAAACCCACGCAAGCATGGGCCGGTTATGCAAACTCCACACAGGGAGGGCACAGCCAAGATTCAAACTACCATAGAATCCTCAGGACTGTGAGGAATAGATGCTAACCACTAGTCCACCGTGCTGCACGTTTCTAGAATTAATTGATTCAATTTCACTTATTTCCTATGGGAAATTGGAAAAACAGTTTCCTTCCTTACTGGTTCATGGACAATGACGCAAGATGCTGAGCGTGAATGAATGTCGCCATTAGACTCTGGGCCGGACTGTTCCATTCACACCAACAGTGACTCAAACTATGAGATGCCAAAATAAACTCCGAAATCCACACCAAATGGATTCAAACTTCTAAATTATGATTGTGATGCTTTTCTCAGTTATAACGATTCACGATTCAAAGTGTTTGTCAGAAAAAATCGTACTTCGTTACCACAATGATGCCAACAAAAAGAACTATTATCATAACACAACCCCCCCCCAAAAAAGCTAAATACAACACAGGCATAAAAGTACAATATAAAGGAATACAAGTGGGTTGTAAACCAACACGGCGACTACAAATCATAAAAAGGTGAGGCAATTGCAGTTCACAGGTTGCATATTGTGCCGAGCCAGGGTGCAGCTTTTTTCTGCCGTGTCATTCGTCTGATTACAAGACACACGTTCACTGAGTGTTGGCCTGTCCTAGAAAGATTCAGAAGTAGGGAGAGCTTTTCTGCATCTGAAGCAACAGAGATCTTGACCTTTCAAGTAGCAATGCCAGGAGTGAATACTTAACCACAGAGCAGCCAACCGGCTCCTCTGATTGTTAGCCGCGCTAAACGAGGTCGGTGGAGACTCCAAATAAATGGCGCCAGTGCTCTCTGCTGCTGAGTCGACTGACGAAATAATGAACCGCACTGGCTTGTTTGATTTCCTCTGGAGACAGCTGAGTGGGAGTCTGATCCTCATTCAGCCCTGGCTCCCACTAACCCAATCTGCTCTTTCTCTCCGTCTCTGACCTACAGACAGTGTCTGTGCAGGCCTTTTTAGGAGCCATCTATGCACTGTGATTTATTGTAAATTAAAACGCTGGGAGCTCAGTTGCAGGGCTTAAATGCCCTCTCTGACTACCTGGCCGTGCTCCATAGAGTCTGGGCTGGATACCATTTCCTCTCATGTCAATGTTGTTGCTATTGTAGCTGACCAATAATTCACATGAAATTGTGTGTTTTCAAGGGAAAGGAGCATTGAGCCCTCAGGTTTGTGGCGCATACTCATCACACTAAAATTAGACAACAGGCATATATGAATATTTTATATACCGCAATATGTAGTAGTTGCACATACCGAGTCTGCTGGTATAGTGCTTTTGGCTGGATTTCACCACACTGTGGTGGTAATACACAGTAATTAGGGGTGCAGGATATTATAGTGCAGAAGTAAGACGGAGCCGCACAGGCACAGTCATGAAAGCGCACAACGAATGCAGTATTCTTCTTCTGGGGGAAAAAAAGCAGCTTGGACGAACACGGAGGCAGTCAGCGGTGATGTGTCTTGGCAGGCCAAGATAGGGGCAACATACTGTAGTCATGGACCCAGTCATCATCATCTGGCCACACATTCCTACCCTATCTGTGCAGTAAACTGGATCTCCTTCTCCCGCTTATCAGCCGTGAGGAATTTTCTATCCCAGGCGCTCTTTCTTTCTCTCTCTCTCTCTTTCACTATCCTCACTATCTCTGTGGCTCTTTGGACTCCATTTTTACACTTTTTCTCCCTCTTCCAGTCGCCTCCTTCAAGCTGACACAAAGCAGAGACGGTTAATGGTCATTAAGATAAGGGAGGAGAGGGTAGGCGGCTCCTAGGGCAGGGTTGAACCCAAACCGTTTTGCTGCACACTGTGTCACCATGAAGGGAGGCCCCCGAGGCCGAGAGGGAGCAACAGACTCAGGATACACACTCAGGATACATTGAAAGTGATTTCTTTAGCTTTACGCAAATTATAGACGAATAAGCCAATACTGGTGACTTTTTTTTTGGTTATTAATGTACTACACGCAATAGTCCAAAGGCCAGATTGAAAGAAGAAGAAAAGAAGCACAATAATAAAGTCTAAATATTATATATAAGAATTGAGATGATAATGGGGGAAAAGTTATATTAGGATAAAAATAAAACAAATTTTGAACAAATATTTAAATGACATGGCGGCACGGTGGTCGACTGGTTAGCACGTCCGCCTCACAGTTCAGAGGTCGTGGGTTCGATCCCGGCTCCGGCCTCCCTGTGTGGAGTTTACATGTTCTCCCCGTGCCTGCGTGGGTTTTCTCCGGGTACTCCGGTTTCCTCCCACATTCCAAAAACATGCGCGGTAAGCTGATTGGACTCTCTGAATTGACCCTTGTCAATTGTGATTGTGAGTGCGGGTGTTTGTCTTTGTGTGCCCTGCGATTGACTGGCAACAAATTCGGGGTGTCCCCCGCCTACTGCCCGAAGATACCTGGGATAGGCTCCAGCACGCCCCGCGACCCTTGTGAGGATAGGCGGTATCGATAATGGATGGATGGATTTAAATGACATTACTTTGCTAATATGGGGGACTAACCAGTCAGTGGTTGCTGATCATACACTACCGTCTTCATGTTAGTAAACAAATTTGACATTCGCTCACTAATATTATGTTATTTATGTACTATGGAAACTGTACATAAATTGAAAGAAGAATAAGCACAATAATAAAGTCTAAATATTATAAGAAAAAAATCGGAATTGAGATGATAATGGGGGAAAAGTTGTGTTAGGATGAAAATAAAACATTTTGAACAAATATTTAAATGACATTACTTTGCTAATATGGGGGACTAAACAGACAGTGGTTGCTGATCATACACTACCGTCTTCATGTTAGTAAAAAAATTTGACATTCGCTCACCAATATTATGTTATTTATGTACTATGGAAATAATGTTTGCGTTATTCTAAAAAAAAAAAAAAGTGTAACACTGAAGTCTTTGACTTAAAAATACAGGTTTGTTCGTCTAAAATTATAATGTTTTATTTGTAAAAACACAAACAAGTTCTTCTAGTTCTTCTAGTGAACAATTTAATGTAACTCCTCAAATATTTAATACTCTGGAAAAAAATATATTTCACCTCAGATACTGGATTTCTGGGTAGCTCATATTGTTTGTAGTTTTATTTGGGGCCCCACTATCTATAAAATGTAATAAAGCAGCGATGAAAATGTGAGAATGCTCAGAATGCGTAAATACATTTTCATCATAATGACATGAATCCACCATATTTTCACTATGTGGAAAACGTGGCTTTATGGGATTGTTGATGTGGTTGTCATAGCAACAACAACAGACAGAGGTGAGTGGACGCTTCACTGACAGTTCACCGGATTACATAGAAGCACAGATCCCATATAGTTTGTCAACAGCATGTGATTACTTGCTACAAATCGTCAAGCAAAATGGTAGCCACAGCATAGCTTCACAGCATTCCGTATATTGCTCCAAATGACTGTACATGGATGTGTAATTATAGTTTCAGTCATAGAACATGACTTTTTTTTTTTTACCATACAGCTGAACATAGGAGCTACTGCTTCACTACTCATCGTGTTACATGACATTTGCACCAGTGCCAGAGGCAGTAAATCTGAAAACTGTTTCATCCCAGTTGGAGTTTCCATTGGTAATCTTCCACTGTTGCCGCAGCTATGTAGCAATTAAGCCCAGAAGGGGCAGAACCAAACAGAAATTCAGTAATTCTGCACACTCAGTATGAAATATAAATTAATTGCATTTCTATTGCAGAAATAGAAAGATTCAATGAGTAAATAATTTGGTCAGGCGTCTCTTCTCCTGATGCGCTGAAGCTAAAATCATTTTTTAAAAAGAGATATTAAAGAATGCAAACTATTGGGAGTTGTTTTCTTTCTTCTTTAAACTGATAACAACATGACTGTGGTCATGTCTGCAGGTCATCATAAACCACATTTGGATTCTACAAGGGCTTTAAAAATAATTCACGGCAATTTTTTTCCCCTCTCAATACTGTGATTGCAATTTCATATGCCATTATTTTTTAGAGCTTCTCTTCCCATGTTTTTACTTCTTTCTTAACAAACACAAGCAGACATTTGTCTTTATTACCTTGTACAATCAACAATATCAGATTTATTATACATAAATGCTTTTGTCTTTTAGGTTATGTTATGCTAACATAAAGGGAAATAAACCATGAATTAATATGAAAGACAGCTTATCTACTTCAATTAGAGTTGTTAACTTATTAAATAAACACTTTGATTTGGGGTCTTTTAAGCGTTCACTTTTACAAATTTCACAAAATCCTACCAAACAAGTGTGGCATGAACATAAATCAGTAAGTCATGAATCAGATTACAACAATAATTCAAACAAAAACAAACAACACACCTGACCGATATATTCTCACCGATTTCCCAACGGCTTTAAATGTGTCCCCAGACTCCCCACTACATTAAAATGATGGCCGAATGTTGACATTTTAACATATTAATAGGTGGGAAAAAAAAGTAGCAGTGCCAGGATTTTTTCTTTAACTGTGAGAAGCATTTCCACATGCTGATGGGACTTCACATACAATACAGCCATCATAATAATCGGTTATGAGTTCTAGATTTTTCTGAGGTATTTGATGTGCCATGCGCACATTGCGTTGCTAGGCAATCTGCTAACGTGTCAGTGTTGCCCTCTCACTTATGTTTACTTTTAAACCAGATCACTGACAAAAAGATGAGTGACCTGTCTCTACACTTGTGTTCACTTTGATTATCCAGTATTTGTTTGAGAGTTGTTGACGACACTGTAATACAAAGTTTGTCATTTAAGTTGTTTAGTACACCAAAGCAAGTCATATAAGTGTTCTATTTAATTTGCCTCTAATTCCGCTAAAAGAGTCAGGCATGCTCCAGATGAACTTCAGATAAGAGTGCAATGTTGCCACAGAACCGCATGTGATCACACACCAGGCACACGGGAATGTATTTTGTCACTAGTTGCGCACACTCACATACACGCAAACACACACCCACGCATACGCACGCACACACACGCGCATACACAATCTTGGGCACTAATTATTGGCTATCTCACCATCAGCGTGGACCCGTGGAGGATGGCAGATGTGCGTCTTAGAAATGTGATCCTCCACAGCCAAGGCTTGCATCAAAATTTCCATCCAGAACAACTTTTATTTTCATGTGGTGTGAAAGTAGAAAGTTCTTCTGGAAGGACTACAGTTAATGCAACGTTTGTAAAAAGCGAACTTGACACTGTAAAATTAGGTTATGTGCAATGAAACAATCTATGACAAATACAGATACCTGATTAGTGAAATCAACATGCAAACCACAGCCTATTTATACCGTGAAGATGAGATAAACTATTCATAAAAACTGCATCAATCAGCAATCAATTCCACATTATCAACCAAATTAACATCACTCAAGGAATCGATTCATATCCCCACCTCCTATGTCCTGAAAATCCAGCAAAAGCGACATCTATTGCTTTGGAAAACCCCACCAATCTTTTGGTTGATTAATATTTAAATGAATTATGAGGACAGGTCGAGGATGAAAGCAGACATGGTTCGCTCTTTGGCAACAGCAGTGTTCATTTGTCTAGCGCAAGCATCTAAAAATAGACAAAGTCTCAAGAATATTTGCTCAATCTCGGAGTGACCCATAATCATACCAGTAAAGTGTGTTTGCTTTGCCTAAACACAAAGGGCAGCGACCTACACATATAAAAACACACATAAAAACAGAATTCCACAGTCTCACACATATGCCTTGCAGGGTGACTGATGAAAGTGATGCAATTACAACACAAAGGCTTTGGTTTCGGTCATTTAAAGGGGAAATCAACCCCAAAAATGTCTTTACAAGAAAATGGTTTAAACACAGCATTCTGATTAATATTGCGTTTGTGAAATAGGAGTTAATTTACCCATTTTTAGCCATCTCAGGGGGCGGCCATTTTGTCACTTCTGTTGACTGAAAATGACATCGCAGTCGCTCAGATAACCAATCATGGCTCACCTGTTTTCTGAAGCTCAGTCATGATTGGTCGTTACCTGAGCCCTGAGCAACTATGATGTCATTTTCAGTCGAAAGAAGTGACAAAATGGCCGCTCCCGAGGATGGCTAAAAACGAGTGGATTAACTCTTATTTCACAAATGTAATATTAATCAGAATGTGAGCCTAGAACATATTCAATAGAACATATTCTTGAAAAAATATGTTTGGGTTAACTTCCGCTTTAGGGTTCATCGTAAGTAGACAATTATCATGGACCGTCATGCAGCTAATCATTTGATGACCCTTAAAGTCATTCAAAGTTAATTTCAAGACTGTGACAGTCACCGGAAAAACAGCTTAAAAAATTCCCAAGAAAAATGTTAAGACGGCTGTTTTTGTGTTTTCCCCCCTCCGGGATGATTAAAAACGTCACAACAAAGGTTTACATCTGAACATCCTTGTGCTCGCCGGTGGATAAGGACCAGATGAAACAAAAATGGAAGCATGCAAATTTAAATCGCAGTCTAGAAACGACTTTAAGGTGATTAAGTCTAAAAAGGGACGAGCTCCTCTTAAAACGCCACAACCTCCAAGGGGACAGGCAAGCAAACAACGGCTTCCCCTCCATGCTCACTAGGCCACCCCCGAGAAAGCTAAAAATGGCTGGATTTTGCTGGTTAACTCATATTACACAAACACAATATTAATCAGAATGGTGTTTATACTACACTGAAAAGAATGGTGGTTGAATTTACTCCACTTAATTTTGTCAAGTGGTTGCACAAAGTAAAAATCATCTGGATTCAGATATATTTTTAAGTAGATGTATAGTCTACTTCAAAAATATACTGTATATCTGGATTAAAATGATTTTATTTCGTGCAACCACTTGACAAAATATAACTGAGTAAAGGCAGAACGTCGTGAAGACGCATAGAACATATTACTGTAGAGAAAATTTTGGGGTTGACTTCCTCTTTAAAGAAGAACAACAAAAAAATCGATTATTTATTACAAAGGAAAATATGTGGAGATTCATAATATCACAATTTGAAGAGCAAGGAAATTTATTTGCAAAGATAATAGTTTATCGTGCACATTTTAAAAAGTTATCATCAACATCGGCAACAAGCTCACTTTAGGTTCAAGGTCAGGTCAAAAAACGGAATAAATTAAATCAGTTAGTCAAGGAAAATAATAATGTCCTTTCATGAAATCAACCATAGATGGATATTTTGAAAAAAGACTAAATAAATAAGGAGCAACAAATCAAAATGTTTTTACACTTTTCTTGTTAAGTCAGTGCTTCTCTATTATTTTCTGTTCCGTCCCTCTTGGAAGAAGAAAACATTTTACTGTACACCCCCCCAACTCTCCACAGCGACTATCATTTGTCTATGAAAGTGGCATAAGTACAAGTATGCAGGGAGTATTAGCTCTAAGGTGTCGGGGTTTTTTTGCATTGAGAATGCGCACACACGGCACCCTGCAAGGGATGACACGGATAAAAAGAAAGGTGGAGAGAGACAAAAAAAATCTTATTAATTATTCTTCATTGTAAGTTGTTCTATATTACTTTCTTTTTTGTTTTTCTTTAATGTTAATAAGGACACAACCATATGCAGCGGTATGCTTATAACAATGTTTTAGACGAAAGATACTATTTGTAGTGATAGGGGAGAGTTGGGAGGGCGCAACATTTTTTTCTTGTCTCTGTGGGGGTGTAAAAAAAATTGAGAAGCAGTGGAATTACAGTAAAAGTGAAGAATCATTAGTGATATCAAACCGATTTACCGTGTACCGATTTATAACTTTTTGAAAGGGCCATTTGCCGGTTCAAGCTGCATTAAGACCTATTCACTAGATCGTGTGTAAATCAAAACCGACTTTTCAACTTATATTTCTTTTCGTTACACTTCTCTTGGATTAGCGATCAAAGACAACAGTCAGAAGGGGAAATTGTACAATTAGATCAACGGTGCTAAGCTCCCTGCCGTTTAAAAATTGTCGTGGAAAAATGCACCTCAGGGGTTAGGGTTATGCTAGTTCTTCAATATTCCATTGTCATCAGAAAATTGCTGTAATTTTTAGCAATGATGTGCAAGCACCTATTGTACACATGAGTTTTAATTAATGCGGTGCTATTTCCTCTGTTGACTGAGCCAAGTCACAATAAATTACAGAGAAACAACGCACAATCCACGTAAAATCCTGGCATATGCATCAGCTCTGTTGCATCTGGCTTCAACACTGCATGAAGAGTGCCAAGGCGGTACAACAACTGCAGCCTCACACAGCGAGTGACTGGAGAGCATCCTGTCACAACACTGCACGAGTATGAATGAGAACATTAGTCACAAGGTCAGGGTTCACGTCAGGGCTATGGTAGCAGGAGACAAGTCAAGCATCTGCCTCATTAATGACTGAATGTTTGAGATTATTGGCTGCCAAGGACAGCAGGTGAACAAACACTCTGGTATGTCTTCTGTGCAACAGGCAACAACTTCCGAGGAGGTGATGCTGACGTAATGCTGCTTGGATCGCTGCTTTTGTTCACATTCCAATCTGTCTCCATGGCCCGAGGTAGGGTTGGGCAATTTACCAAAATGTCATCGTTATTTCAAAATGGGCTTCTCATGATAATAAAGACATTATAATCAAAGAAGAACAATTGGTCGTGGCGTGTTTTTGCAAATTCCTATGTTGTGAAAGCACCCTGAATGCACCGTGTTGCTTGTGCAGCAAGCTTGTGCCGAAAGTTATTCTGCCCTCCTCGAGCGTGCTTTAAATTGTTTAATGACACCCGAGGTGGGGTTTAACGCAAAACTAAACGCACAACAAAAATAGTGACAAACATTATACTGTATATTTTGAATGAAAAGACATACTTCATTTCAGAAACCTCGCTAATGTATATATATATATATATATATATATATATATATATATATATATATATATATATATATATATATATATATACACATATATCCATACATATATCTATCTATCTATACATATATACAGTACATATATCTATATATCTATATAGATATATATACAGTATATATATATATAGATATACTGTATATATATGTATATATATATATATATACTGCATATATAGAAATAGATATATGTATATATACATATATATACATATACATATATATATAGATATATCGATCTATATATCTATATATATGTATATTAAATAAATATAAATATGTGTGTGTATGTATTTAGAATGTGGACTCACCTTGAGCAAGCATCTCTTTCCTCTTCCTTGAATGCTGTTTTAGTCGTTGGGTTTTCCCTCAGCTGTCCAGGTTCTCCCCCCTCTACTCATCCAAACCTTCACCCACAATGCACCTGGAACAAGGCCAGTGTTGCTGTTAATTTGGCCTCATTATTAAGTTAAATACAGCACAGGCCATGGTGCTGGAGCTAATGAGCTGCGCAAAGCTGGCTGTGCTACTCCCAGCCTCCCTGCCCCAGCTATTAGATAAATTAGAGAGTGGAAAATGACTCGAGGGTTGTGGAGGCATTAATTGAAGACATGAATGGAGCTGTCTCTGATCAGAGTAAATCCAAAACTCAGACTTGGAAGATTTCAGCCCCCTCAACCAGACAGAGTGGTCCAATTCAGTAACAGAAAGTCTTTTTGGTTTAGCAACATCCGCATGTCAAGGATGGAATGTTGTATTCAGGAGCTGCACCATGGTAAACAAAATGTCTAGACGATGTACGATGAATAATTGTCAAATCTATTATACTTGAGTTTGCGTTTAGACGAACTGCCGTGTTTAAAGGAACTTCTTTTGGTCCTGTTTATTCATTAAGTGGCTTTGTGGGTGGTAGCATTACCCTGCAGCTAGTCTTGTATAAAGAACCCGAAAGCGACACAAGTACAAGTGTCTTTACACAAAATAACTTTTGTCGAAATTCACCTTGTTGAATATTATTTAAGTAAAAGTCTTTAAAAATCTGATATTTTGCTGTACTTGATTATAAAAAGGCATTTACAGCAGTAGCAATTGAATAGAATGTAAAGAATAAAACAATTTGTGCAACATGATAATTCAATGGCTCCAGTCTGTTTCTGGTGTGTGCAACTTGGCCACCAGCGGGCAGTATAATATATAAAGACATACTACTCGAATTTGATGATGAAACATGGGAGAAGACTGTCAAATCAAGCTGCCAAAATATTAGTCGTGTTTCACTGAGGATAAAGAATAGCTGCCTGCGAGATTTGCTGTATACTCTGCCTGCATATGTTCAAATGTGTAAATATGGTGAAAGGTTTATCATTCCCACGGCATTGATGGTAGTTTGGTAAATGCGTCTACGGCGTTTAGCATTGTGTTAGCTTTAATCTAGCTGGCTTTCAGGAGAGAAAGTTGATGTAGTTTGGTTTAAGGGTGAAGCGAGTCCTCGTGTAATTTGATTTGAAAAAAATGCTTGAGGATTTCTTTCTGCCTCGGGTACTCATTTAACTGGTGTGCACCATCTGCAAGACAAGTCAAGCCTTGAGCAGCAACAATTGTTCATGCTATGCATGACCGTAACACGCTGCCAATGTGGTGAGAAGGCCAACTTCCAAATAAGATCTTTTCAAATACAGACATCGGT
This sequence comes from Filicampus tigris, assembly GCF_054856515.1. Classification (NCBI taxonomy): domain Eukaryota; kingdom Metazoa; phylum Chordata; class Actinopteri; order Syngnathiformes; family Syngnathidae; genus Filicampus; species Filicampus tigris. The sequence continues at coordinate 18,289,307 of NC_141220.1, read as the reverse complement.
GCCTTGGTAAGCATTTAGTTTGAAGTTGCTCCTGTCAACACTTGTGACATGACTCGTCTTCCAGACTGGAAGTTGGATAGTTAGAGCCCAGTTAAAGGTTAAATTGCCATGACAAACTGTTGCCACCAACATCAACACAACATCATCCTGAAATTGTTTTCATTCACTAATTAAGGATGCTAAAAAAAAAACTCTAATTACGCTGACATTTTATTATATGGCGCCTGTTGGCAATAGACGAAAATGACTACACACTTTGACGCTAACAGCTTGACACAGCTATAGTTCCTACAGATGGATTTTTAACAAACCATGCTTACTCAAATGTTCTGTTTTAGTCGACAAAAAGCTAACGTGTTTCTGATGTCACTTTGTCTCACAGTCTAAAATCTCACTTAATAAATGTTTCTAGAAAAGGAAATACAGTTTGCTGCTATGCACACTAGGGGAAAAAAATACCTAAAAGTTCAAACCAATTGATCGTTCATTATGAAGTGATTTTTTTTTTTTTTTTTACATTTAATCTGAATATTCGCTTATTAGATAGAATATTCAGTAGGATATCCGAATACCAAAATATTCAATGGCTATAGCCCTAATTTGGTTGAATACACATGTGATTGCCTTTGCTTTATGTTTAGTTTTACAGTACACTTCAGCTGGGAGTGGCAAATAACAGTTCAAAGCAAGTACTTGACCTTTTTTTTGAAGTATTGTTCACTCGCTGTCAAATTGTTGCTTGTTGTGAACTTTGCTGCCACCATAAGTAGGTACATTGATTAACTTGTAAATTGAGGTACCACTGCTTTCATTCTTACTTTACAAGACTGTGTGTCCAAGTGAAGCGGAGCACGTACACTTTGAAAATATACAGGAGGGACAAACAAGACTCTTTAAACACCTGGACAAACTTAAAGTGTTGAAATAGTGGAAAAACACAGACTTGTAAGGCCTAAAAATGTTCAAAGCCGTCTGCTACTCTGGATAGTTTCTGTCTTTAGTTACGGCAGGGACTGTCTGTCATCTTGCAACTCAGTCAAGACCGTGAGAGCCTAGAAGGTTTAGGAGTTCCTATGTTTAGATGACTTTGAGGCTTTTTCTGCTCTAGCCTTCTCTAAATTGTCCAAGCATGACCACACTGGCATTCATTTGCACTATATCCCAATGCAGCTTATCCTGACCACACAGTGACAATGTTTTTTCTGGGCCATACTAAGGTGATAGCTGGCCAAAAAGTCTTTGAAACAAAAACAGCAGCTTACAGAGCTCAACAAGAGGCTCCATTTTGATATTAAAAGAGAAGGAAAGTTCAGCTTGCCGTTTAGGTTTTGGCTGAACCACGCTGTGAGAAGAAATTGGCCTCAGGTCGGACGAACTTTGGGTGGCGGATGATGATGATTATGATATGTTTCCTTGAATCCAAAAGGACAGCATTGTGTTTAACTTTTTCACTTTTCACACAGCCATGAATATTCCACACGGTTGTGTATCGCTGCTGGGAATGCAGAGAAAACGGCCTAATAGAATGTTGCATCAATTAACTGACTACGGAAACGTCTGTATAAAGGGACACATCAATTCAGACGTCGTGTTGATAAATGTGTGTATGAACAGGAACTGCTGGTAAGCTCACTTTACGGAAGTGTCACAATCTCTGTTTCAAGTCAGAGGTTGTATTTAAGTGAGCTTTGTTCCATTGCTCCGCTGAGACCCATCTCCCCTCGCTGCACGAGTTTAATTAAGCGTGTGGCTGGCGACAGTGTACAGCAAATTCCTGTCACAGTATTGTCCTCTTGCGGGCCTGCTTCTGCAGGAGAGCACTTAGCCATGTTTATAGCTACACAGGTTCAAAGAAAGGCCAGCGGCACAATAGAGCTGGACAAGTTGGCTGAAGCGCCGCTGTGACGAAAACAGCAAGGACTCAAAACAAAAATATAAAAGGAAAAACTTTGCAGGGAAATGACCAACCTTCAGTCCCTCACCCTGTCACTGAATTGAACTCTGACAAAAACATTTCCTACACAACAGGGTCGCGTTATTTGTTTTACAGCCGCTAATTGTAATTGCTAGTCAAAAACACTCCGTGCCGAATCCAAAATATTTTCCAGGGTTTGGGGTAGCGAAAGTGATCGGATACAGGAGGATATGCCCGTTGGCAGCAGCCGTTGGCTCAGTGAATGGGTGGGGTCACAAGAGGAGAGCGTTGTAACAAGTTACATCAATGCGCATGACACTGCTCGGCGGTTCAAACGGGTCTCGTTTCATGTCGACTTCCCGTCATTAGAAGAGAAATCTGCGCGTATTTGGCGTCAGCGTTGGTTGAAGTGCAGACACGGAGGCCACATTAAAGGGCTAAAACTGGAGTTTGGGCATTGAGTAAATGTTTAGCTAGCACTGCTTCATCACCTGCTCAGCATTTAACTAAATAGTGGGCCGACGCTGACCATCAAATAAAGTCAGGGCTGCCAGTCTTCTCCTGGTGGCCTTCTCACCCCCAACTAGGCCCTGTGACCTGTCCTTCAGACCCCCTCCCATCAATGCTTTAATCCAGCTAACCTTGTCAAAACCACCAGACCTCATTCAGAACAAGCAGATGACTCTGTGCACGCCAGCGGCCTCTATAAATAGACATTTCATTGAGGAGCAGTGGGCTGAATGGGAGGTATTGTAAACAGCAGGCTAGCCTAAAGCCTCTCAGGGGCTAACCTGGGAAAGTGATGGAAAGTGACATGCTGCAGCCATGAGGCATGCAGTACAATAACAAACTGACACCACCGGGCCACTGTCCTTCCCTTCACATCTAAAGGTTTTAGCTGACCTTGAAAATGCGTAATAACCACAGTGCATAAGTTGAAGCAAGAAATCATTGCGACTGCTGGTTATAGGAGAAGTTCCAAAGTCGAACATTATCTGTTCTGTGACGTTGGTTGACGGGTGGCTGTGGAACCAAGTTTTTCATTTGACTTTTCAGGCATGTTATTCCAGGAACGTCTGCTTGAAATCCAAATCCACTTTTGGCACTTCCACTGTATTTCCGAGGACATCATTTCTGGAATCAGAGACCAAGTCTAAAGAAACGCATGAGGAAAGAAAGTCATGCACTGCTTTCTTTGGAGAAGGAATTTTGGGCATCATTAAGTAGATCAACAGTTGCCTTCTGGTCAGCGATGCAGTCTGTTTCATTGGCTGTTAACGGAGTGTTCATAATAATTCTAATTTATACAAACACTTACAGACTAAATAGTTTGCAAGGCAACTGTGTCTTCCTCTGGAGTGACAGATTATCAGTAATATATGAATGAAACAATGCCTGAAATCGTATTTCTTTATTCAGAATGATAGATTTGTGGGGGGTTTTCTCTAGTCTCATAGGTGACATATTCATCAAGGTATGCATAGCCTACTAGGTTTAGGCCATGAGGCATATTTGTAGGTTATATTGTGCTTCTATGCACTTCCGGACCACTTGGGTCTGCAATAAAACTCCTGTCGGGCACCTGCGTACTAAACCATGGGGAGAGGGAGGGAGGGAGTGAGGACAAGAGTGGTAGAGAAGCTGAGCCATGTTTAAGCCACTCATTTGATTCACAATTCACACGCAGATCCCAGCCAGGGGGCAGGGATTTTGAGGAGGAGAGATCAGTAGCCAGGCTTAACTTAAAATGTCAAACGCTTTACTTTGACTTCATGGAAAAAAAAAAAGACCATTCAGAGACCCACAGCAAACCACATGCTATCAAGCTTTTGCCCCCTTTTTATGAAAAAAATAAATAATAAATAAAATTTTTTTTTTAAAAAGGCAAGGCACAGTCTCTGTCTTTCACGGAGCTTCAGCCCTGAGGGCCAGTGATAGCCAACTTCCCAACTGCCACTAATTAGAGAATTAGCGCTCATTTATTTTTCCTATACTGAAGAAGGTGCCAAACTCAATGAACCATTCAATTCAATCCTTACTGAAATGTAATCGAAAGAGAAGGACTGGCTTCACAGAAAGAAAGAAAGCAGGGCACAGACGTACCGATTTTTAACGAATTTTAAAAAAATCAAAGTGTTTCAATTGATACTGCTCAACATACCACAATGGATGTTCCTCTGCGGCAGCAACATATTTTACCTGCAGTTGCAGCGTTCGCCAGTATGGGGGCGCTATATCAGGCCTGGCCAACCCGCGACTCGCAATTGCCCGGTTTCATGCGGCTCTTAAAAAAATCAGATTTTTTTTTGCAAGTGTTCACATTACTTTATAAATCCGACCTCGGTCTTGTCTGCCATATGAACAAATGCGTTGCCAAAGTGACCCGCATGCGCAGAAGAAACGACGTCACTCATGACAGAGTTTACGGAAGTAAATGTGGTCCAGCATGTTGGGACATTTCTACAGTGGAGCGATTCGGTTGGGGGAACTGATCTGAACCGTGGCTGAATTACTACAATGACCATAAATGTCCACTTTATGCTTCATGTTGCAAGTGGGATTAAATTAAAGTCAAATATAAAGTCAATACTGTTACTCAAAACTTTGCAGATTTGATTTCCCCGCTGCCAACACTCTGCCCACGAGTGCATTTTGGGCTCTGGATGACATCAATGTCAGATACTGGTGGGCCTGACTGCGGTCCCATTGCAAAAAATCTGATACGTATACAATCTAGGACCACATATGAAAGTGGCCCAGGTCGCATTTGAAAAAGATCGCAATTGAGCCGTTGAGACTGTCATTTAGAAAAAAAAATAAAAAATCAGACACAGGTCGCATACAGGCAAAAAAAAGATCTGATCTGGGCCGCATTTGCCTGCGGTGTGAAAATAGCATTATTGTACTTTACGGTGGTGCTGTCGTGACGTCAGAAGCGTTTCCAATAGGAGAGGGGCTGGCAAGCGATTTACTGCTAATTTGGTGAATTTATTTACAAGTAACAGCATGAGGACAAAGGGGAAGCTTTGGTAAATAAAGTGAATTTACTGTATTAACACTGAAAGATACATCTTGTCTCCTCTTGAGTTTCCTTTTTTAAAAATGAGCAAAGACTGGGCTTTCTTTTGTAACAATGAAAGACACATATTGTAAACCAGTGAGAAAAGCCTCACTTTTTACTTCCTGGTCGGCTGCTACGTCAGTACTTCCAAATTTGGGTGCGTATTTTAAAGGGCTTGCCCGAACGCGGAGATTGAACAGATTACATTTGGCAAGCGAGGTACTATGTCGGTACGTGCATCTAACGCATGCACTTTGATGCAAATGAGATGGATGGAAAAAAACATTGAGTAGTGTTGCCTACCAAGTTCACTTTCAAAATGAGAGGGGAAAAAAAATCAGAGCATAACAAAAAACGCATGGTCAAGATGGTATCACCTCTGCCTCAATTTGAAGCAGGAAAAACCCTGGACACACAGGACTTATATATTCGACAGGTTTAACATTTGCGATCCAAGCAGATCATGAAGCAAAGACATTAAACACACCACAAGCCAGTCGCTCAGAACAATCCTTCAGAGACATCCGACAATGGGATTTTTGTCATCCTTAACCACAAGGGAGGGAAAAAATGCTTAAATTCATCCCGATTGTCAGTGTGCCCAACACGCTTTAGGATATTGGGGCAATAAAGTCATGTTTAAATTATCTCATCTTGCCAGGACACAGTTGGGAATGGCAAAACATTACCTGACATGCACTTTTTCCTGTGTTTTTGTTTGGTTTTTTTTTAGTTTGGAGTGTGAAAACTATGGAGGCTACGTATAAAACAACATATTACAGCTTTCAAGTGAATTCAACAAGAAAGACAAACGTTACGTAACACAGTGCTTCGTATCTGTAAATTAAAAACAGTAATCACCCACGCGAATAGACAATTCTCAAATAACAGACTACAGCACGTTATTCCATTTTTTAGTTAACATATTGCTTGGTTAGTAAATTGATCTTTAGTCAATCTCTATTTTTTTCAGGAGCAGTGTTAGAAACAGCTTTCCACTTTTCTTTTCTCCTGTACAAATTCATCGTTCGCGAAAGGGGGAAAAAGGGCACTTTCCTAACAATCAATCATAGAGGCGCTACCACAGCACAGGGGTTTGAGGTGCTGACTGACGCCCTCCCCTTTATTAGCCTATGACCTAATGCAGGCAAGGAGTGAGGCTCGGTGCAGGACTGCTCCCCTCTTTTCAGCTCCACACCCAAATCCCCCCCATGGATGTATTTGTTGAACCTCCTGCACTGAAACCACATTTAGTTCAAGAAAAGATTGGGTGTTGGGCAACGTGCAAGTTTCCATGCATGGTAGGCAATGAAAGCAGCCAACGCAGCCTCCTAAATTCCTTTAAAAAAAAGTAAAGAAAGAAAAAAAGCAGCACCAAATCAAAAACAGTAGTCATGTATGACATTTCAAGAATACTTTTAGACCGAGAAATTCTAAAACTGTCCCGAGTACCCCATTCACAAATTACAAACGAATTTTCAAGGAATGGAACATAAATGATGCAAGAGCTGGACAGACTACCTGGTTGTGTGCTTCAGTGGGACAGGAAATGTTGTGTTTGCATTGTGTCTCATCTGAGAGGTGTTTCCAGGAACTCCTCAAGTGGCTTCCTCTGGATGAGCAGCCTAAAGCTTGCGACTGACACCATAGACTACATATAGGCATCATAAATGCCACTTCAATTTCATTGGACACATTCAACTCTTGTGTGTACATAGCCTTTGGCCGTGAAGGTTGCAAATCACCTTAAAGGTTTGTTTTGGATGGCAATCTATACATATAGTGAGAGAGTTCAGTACAGACAGAGTTCTTTAAACAAAACAGGACTGCTTGCTATTTGCGTGTGCAAAGGCGCTGCTGAAGGTTCACGCGCTTTTGAGAAACAGCGCCCTCTGCTGCTGAGTCGGTGAATCACCCCCCCCCCCCGCCCCGTATTGAGTGCAGAAGACATAACCGTACAACAAGCATTGGATGAGACAATCTTAGAAAATTACAACCACACGACCACGTTTTGGAACTCACACTCAATTCATTCACATCACAGGGAAAAAAATAATTGTATATTATCAAATAAGTCATACATCCAAAGAAGGTTCAGCTACTGTAAACAAGCATTGACCTCAGCCGTTAAAGTGAAAAACAATCCAAACATATTCTTTTCAAGAATATGTTCTATGCAAGCCCACTAGTTGAAACAAGGCATTCTGATAAATATTGCGTTTGTAGAATAAGAGTTAATCCACCCCTTTTAGCCATCTCTGGCGGCGGCCATTTTGTCACTAGTGTCGACTGAAAATGACGTCACAACTGCTCAGGGCTCAGGTAACGACCAATCACGGCTGACCTGTGATTGGTCGTTACCTGAGTCCTGGTCAGCCGTGATTGGACTGAACGATGGAAATCCGTTTTTCGCTTTGCATAAACCAGAACAGACACCCTCAGCACTGGGATGAAAAACACAATTGTATTCTATAATAATGGCTATCGACTGCACTCATATTTGTCACGTCTGGTCCAACAGCCAATATGACGTTTGTTTGAACTTGTCGAGACACATGATTAGACATAATTCCATGCAATCAGTAGTGGCAGTCGTGCATCAGAACTAAAGACATTTCATCTCGCTTGCTCGGTTTCTATTCAGCTCTCCAACAATAACACCTCCCCAATGAAAGGAAATTCCACCGCCTTCTTTGCCCTCAGCTGAAACACACTTAATCCTGCTCTGGTAATGAGGTCACCTCACATACTACATTTCAGACCGTGGATTTGGTTTGCAGGGACTTCTATCCTGAGTGAAAGTTCCAATTATTGAATCCATGATTACTATTTTTTTCATCCTCATGTTTGATTGAGAACCACGTTGCTGCTCAAAAACAACTTCCATCACTGCACCGAGGCCGTCTGATCACAAGATCATCCAACGGCGCCTCAAGTGGAAGTGACAGTGTTTCTGCAAGACACATTAGCACTAGGGAGGAAATTGGAGGTAAACAGATACAAAAATGCAATCGCTGCTGGAAGCAGCGAGGCACAGGGGGCAGGAAATAAACTTGTATTTAAGCTGATTACCCGAGCGGAGGCCGGGCCTCTTCAGCAGCCCAACTTCGTCACGACCAATGTTGTTAATTAGAGATTGTTCAGGGGGAAAAAGGCAGCCTTGTCAGACTCGTTGTAGTGTTCGTGATGGCTGGCTGGAGGGGGACATGCCGGGCTCTTAATTGGGGCTGTATGCTGTATCGGTGGCTGGCCGGAGCGCTGGTGATGATTGCTGTGAGCAGGTGGCCGTGGTGGCAGCTCCACGCAGGCCGTCCCGGGCCAGCCTGTCTGTTCTCGTCAGGGCCTGGAACACTGAGCAGACAGCTCCTGAGCCCTGCGCTCATTACGCCAAGTTGCCCACCCTGTTGCCTAGCAACGCCCCCACAGCCCCTCCATAACACTTCCTGCCTGGCCCAACAATGTAACCCAGAGTCATGACAGACCGCTTCAACTTTGTCTAGCAATGGGCGAAAGGTGAACACGCCACTTCTGATGCCACTTCCTTCTTTCGACAAAGCAAGTTGTGCATATTTGACATCTGCCCATATGATAGTCAAGCACAATTAGAGAAAACTTAATCCATCTTTACTTTTGATTTATAAATCAAACGTTATGTTATGAAAAATAACCATTATGGACACATTTTTATATTTCAGATTGTAAGAAATGACTCATTTCAACTCTTTCAAGAGTAAGTCAACGACACACATTTCTTTACAATAATATGTTCTATGCCCCTCCACTAGTCTAAACACGGAATTCTGATTAATATTGCATTTGTGGAATATGACTTAAGCAGCAAAATTCAACCGTTTTTAGGCATCTCAGGCGGCGGCCATTTCGTCACTTGCCGTCGAATGAAAATGACATCACAGCTGCTCAGGGCTCAGGAAACAACCAATCATGGCTCACCTGTTTTCTGAAGCTGACCCATAATTGGTTATTGGTTGTTATGACAAAAACAGGTGGATTTGACGACTTAAATCATATTCCACAAACACAGTATCAATCAGAATGCTTTGTTTAGACTAGTGGGACTGCATAGAAACTATTTTTGTACAAAAAATTTGGGGGTTGACTTCATCTTTTAATATGGTGCCCTCCATAATTATTGGCACCCCTGGTTAAGATGTGTTAAAAGCCTTAAAATAAATTCCATTTTTATTGCAGAAGCATACTCTCATACTGAATCTCCCCCACCTCGCAAAAAAGAATAAATGCACTTCAATTAAGGGTTGTAATTTCCTCTCTCTTTTTTTTAATAAAAAAATGGTCCTATGTTTGTGCATCATAATTAACTTCAGACACCTGGTGTCAGCAACTACACTTGTACTTGGACTTTCACAACTAATAGTACTGACTCAGTAACCTGCAATAACAGTTGTTTTTCACAGAGGACAAAGAAAATACACAGAGTATTTTTATATTGTGTGTCTACATATGCTGATGCACCATTTTTGGTCAAATATCCATTACTTTAGCTATAACACCGCGACTACTTATGTTTTTCGTTAGCCCAGCTATGGCATTTTCTATTGTGTGTTAGCATTAAGCTAGGGGAAGGAGAAGTTGAGTGGTTGCTTTAAATACATAACATGTTATTCTCTTTGTGTTTATTTAGACAGGAAACATCAACTGGTAGGGGCATTAAATGGCGTGAAAACTCTTTTTGGAAGAATAGTTCACTATCTGCCAAACTGCTCCCAAAAGTGAGTTGAATTCAGCGCCCATACACTGCTCGTATCATGAACAACTTGTAAATAGGGTAAAAAAAAAAAAAATTCAAGGCATCACCATATTAGTGTAGAAAAACACAATGTCTTTGCATTTCACCTGCTAGTAATTACTCTGACAGTTAATAATTCCTAATGAACATACAAGTGGGCACAAAATAATGGTTTGAGAGCAAACATTTTTATATGAAAGACAAACCAATCGGCCATGTTAAGACTCACTTAGGAGAGAAACGTGTGACGTCGTCAGAAAACAGTGGAACAACATCAGTTCTTGCACAGTTTGTTCAACCAAAGGAGAAACCGCTGAAGTTTTATGATGGTATTTTTTTCAAAACATAGAGCAGAACCTTGGGACTTTATCTGTGAAATGAGACAACATATTTCATCCAGCCACATAAAAAAAATGACACTTTGGAATACGACCAAAAGCAACAAAGTGATCTGATATGCACTTACTAATCTGGCAGTAATACATGGTACTTATATGTCTAGAGATTACGTCTTGAATAAACACCAACGTTTTATTATGGTGTGTCTAGGATCTGTAATCAACCTAATTCAATCCAATCAGCAATAAACCGATGACACATCGTCCCCACAGTGATGTCGGCATCCAGAGTGCAAAAAGTCACCATGAAATATATCACAGCCACAACCCAGAGGCTCACAAACATAAAATAATAATCCAAACCGGTCCAGGCCAAACCATTCTGTGGTGTTAACCTGGCTGCTGAAGATGGACTATAAGAGGAAAACTTCATTTATCATGCCAAGAGGCCCACAGCGCTGGAAAGCTGAAAATGGGTTATCATTAGTCACGGGCAGCTTGTACGTCTGGAATGTCTCACTTTGTACACTCAGGATATCGGACAAGATGGGCGGTGTTCGCGGAGATCACGACCACGCTCACGTTGGGGCGATCAAAGCGAGTGGCGTTAGCGCTACAGCGTTCACACACAGCTGTGTCTTCTCTGGGTTTGCACTTGGGCCGCTAGTGGCAGACCTCACAGTGGAAGTGCCTGTGAATAAACGGTCTTGTCACCATGTTCACACATTCCTCCAACCAATTAGTCCTCTCAGCCTTGCACCATCATTAGCATAGGTTGCTATCTTCACAGCCGTGTGGTGAAATCAACTCTTTACAATTCTGGACTTCACAGTTGTACCACAGGACATCCTATCTGCTGAGCACCAAAAACATGTTTTGCCGTGTCGGACATGTGAGATTAAGATTAAAGAAGTAAGATTAAACGCTTAGTGCTCAGCCTACCGTTTTTGGTGTAATTGACTAGAAATGTATTTAACAGTCATTGTGCTTTTCAAAAAATTACATTGTATGAACACTCAAAACAACATCATTTTTTTTCCCTCTCTCAAAGATGTCTCTCGCAAGTCCAAAATACAGAACTGTACTGATTATGACATGATGGTTATGAACTGCTCTACTTGGCGTTGTGGCTTTACTCTTAGAGCCACGACTAATTATTATTATTATTGTTCTTATTTGTATCATATCAGCAGGGCACACTCATCCCCCAAATCATTGCAATGATGCGTATTAGATGCTGTGAGCAGGATAGGGGTGAAGCATGGCCATCAAATTTGATGCTTTGTAAATGTACGCTTTTGCTTTTCCTGTCAATGGCCCCAGTTTTACATTCCAAAATATAATTATTATTCTATGTTGGACCAAGAAATGTGATAACTCGCCCACCCAAACAACTGATATGACCTTGAAATGATATTTCTGATTCTAATCAATTTTTCCTCCCTTCAATGAAATAGAAAAACATTTGACAGTCTATTCAAAGTTTTGCTTTTTGGATTTCCCCCGCTTCCAGGATTAGCTTTATTTACTCTCTTTGCCACCAAGTCATCAGTGTGGAAGTGGGCATCAGCAGGGAAGCGCTTTGATTTGCGGAAGCGGACACCCAAAAAAATTCACTTTTTTTTCCCCGATTACTGAGTTCAAACAATAATAATAATCAGTCTGACGCTATCAATTAGTTGACTTGCCTCAATTCAAGGTTTGCCGTTTTCATGCTTTTAATCTTTATCGGCTTTACTGGTAACTTTCAATTCAAAGCAGTGAATAGACATTTACCAATATCTTTCACCTGTTAGCAGAGGAATGACAATCAGGAGGAAACTCCATACCGATCCAACATAGTCTTTCAGCAAAGAATGTGAGGAATGCTCAAATGCCTTTGTAGGCAGTATTTGCTTTAGATGAAATGATAAGACTCTTTCTTCTCACACCACGTGGCACACTTGCATGAAAATTAAGCAGAATGGAACGCATTCTTGGTCACATTCTGGATAGCTGCGTTATGTTTCTTATTAAGTAGAATAGAGAAATCGTTTTAGCCTGCTAACATTGTTGCTACCTTTGTACCTTGATTCACATTGAAGTCAACATATACAGTAGTATGACTTGGGGCTAAGCATACTATCATTCATTGGTTAACAGAATTTGTTAGCATCGAAAAGCATGGCAGATCAGGATTTAGTTTTCCAACTGTATCGTGGAGAACCAACCTGAACTTATACTACTTGATTGAAAAATGTCTTTTGTTTAATCCCTCTTTCAGTCCAAGGTAAAATGAGTCAAAGGGATTTATCTTACCCCATTCCAAAGCATCTTTCATCACATTACGTGGGGAGGCAGTTGGGCGTTTCGAACTGACCGATAGACAAAAATGATAGATGGAATTATTATCAAAAGACAACAGCGGAGAAATAATGATTTTCTCCTGGCTGGTCTGACATTACAAGCATGTTTACCTTGAGGTATCAGGGGAGGTAAAGGACCCGCCAAAGAACCAGCCTTGGGAGGGCTACAATACGAGAGAGAGGACAGAGAGCAAGAGAGAGGAAAGGAAAGTCATTAATCACGCTACAGTCTTGTTCTGGTGGAGGTATTCTTGCTCGCTCCATGAGGAAAGGCCAGTGGAACAAGAAGGCTCTGTACGGGTGGTCAATTAGTTTGCAAATTTCGGTTGTGATAGAGGACTTCATTGCAGCTCAGGTTCCAAACTGCCGCCCAGTCTGCCAGAGCAAACCACATCATATCAGGGCCAAATCCTCATGCCGTGACCCGTGGCATTCCCCTGCCTGCAGCGTGAAGCCGCTCATTCCATTTCAGCCCGGCCTCAATCGTTTTACTGCGGTTCCATTGGATCGCCTTACATCCTGGAACTGCCAACACGTTCGGCCTCTGTTCAGTTTTCCAGGCATCTGTCTTTTTCTCAAAACACACACACTAACTTTCCCACTCCATGAGATCAAAACATTCTCCAAATCTTTTCCATTTTGCACAGTACAATATACCTCCGCAGATAGACCGTTTCAACCAGTACCACGTGAATAAGTCACATTTGAACATGGGACACAATCATACAGTTGTTTCTTAAGTCACATCTTCATATCTTAAAGGGATGGTTGGGCCATGTTTTCACTAACAAGTTCATTTGATATATTTTTGGATCAGGAAAATGAGTTGTCATTTTCTATTTTATCAATAAATTTGGGAGAAATTAGGAAATAAGTGACTCCATGAATAACGCCTCATGTTAATGAGGAGAATGGCCGCGCCCCCTACCGTTCTTTCCTTTGTTCGGTCGGAGTCACTGGAGGAACCGATTACAAACTCCTCATTAGAAATCATTGTACTATCATTGCTTATAATGTCCAAAAACGGTGATCAATTGGCACCAAAATTTATGTGGACATACCTACTAATGACCACTTCAACATATCAAAAGGATTAACCTCTCCGTGGCTGATTTATATGAGAATGAGGAAATGTGGATAGATTTATGCTGGGACGAGCGCACACTGCTTCTTTGCTAAAAAAAAAAAAAAAAACACTGCTTCTTTGCTGATCACAATTACAACGGGCGAGGCATTTAACCCCAATCAGGATATTTACAGAGACTGAAGTGGGAATGAGTGGACGTGCACATTTATTTGGCCACAGTTTTTCGACCGACAACACGCCGTCCAATGGAATGTAACAGCCGAAATGGTGCGTTCTAATGCGGTCACACTCGGCTGTGGAGTCGGATGCGCACGTGCAAGACATCCCCCGTTCGATGAGGACTTACCTCACTCTGACGCCGTTTCACTCTCACTTTTGTTTTAACTGCCTGAAGCTCGTTGTTGCTATTAGCTGTACCGTTATTCTACTGTTAGCCCGGGAGGCGAGGGAAGTGCTTGCTTGCTTGCTTGATTGCTTGCCCGCTGCCAGTCGCCGTCTGCCTCCCGAGAGTTGACATGAGTTAATGTCGCTAAATGTCCGAAATATAAACCAGTCGGGGTTCGTGTACGCATTCATGCTCTTGTCCGCTTCAGCTTGTGAAAGTGGAGGAGCAATCGCCACGGTATTTTGGATTTTGTGGAGGTGATCATGATGACGTCACGTTTGATGTCAATAAATCCAAACTATTGTGCAGAACACTTTTATACTTTCACAGGTTGAAGTGTAGTAATTTTGGTGGCGATCGGTTGCCCTTTTAGACAACAGGACTGACAAAGCGAGCAATATTACCACGCTTGCCTCCATCCCGTGTCGTAGACCGCTGAGACCGAAAAAATAACAAGCCCAGTCCCTACAAGGGGCGGGCAATTTGTTGTAAATCTAATCACAAAAAAAGCCCTTAAATCACTACAGAGTCTTTTGGGCGGAGCATTTTAGTACTGATGTCATTTTTACATGCAAACCTTTTATATAAGTGCCAATGTTAAATCAGTTTCACTTGAAAGGCGATCTAAGTTTTCCGCTACAGTGGTCTTGTCAGGACTTTCTTACGTCCCAAAAACGCGGTTTGCACTGTTTTCATTGCTATTTACTGACAACGTCATTCACTGTAAAGAAGAAGACATTTAGGCTACATTCCAACTGCAGGAAAATGCAAACCAAATCATTTTTTTTTTTGCCTATACGGGACCTGTATTTGATTTTTTTATGACAATCTGAATGAGATTCAGATCCGACGAGGCCTTGACAACCATCCATCCCAATTTGCTTGTTCACGTTTGGCAGGAAATGGAATACTGTTTCAATGTATGCCATGTAACGAAGAGCTCGCATATTGAACATTTGTGAAAAAATAGATAAAAATAGAACATGAATTTCTTGGATTTTTGTGTTAATTTTTTTGCTACAAAACTTAAGCTCAATAGCAGGAAAAATAAGTTGGGTTTTCATAACTTCAGCAGTCATTGAGATATAAGGTAACGTAAAGTGACACAGTCTTATGAAACACTGTATTTTGATTGTGTGCCACCTCCATCTTGTGCTTTTCAGACAATAAAATGATGACACAAAAGTAACGCTTGGCTTTAAATACTACTACACTTGCTAAATGAGAACAGCAACAGCAGCAACATCGCCATAACAGTAACCTAGCTACACGCACGCACTCACAGTGCTGATGAACATAAAAAAACACACTATGAAACACATCCCAGTACTGTCGTTCATCTGTGATTAATGCTACTATCAATCATCTTCTGATCTAGTGACCACGTGTCCACTGGGATGCAATAGTAGATTTCAATGTGCAGTCTCAGGGATAAGCTCATGTGTCTTAAAAGTACTTCCTACTCAATGAGTGATAACAGAGCACAAAATTAGAGTGACACTCAGTAAAGCATAAACCGCTTCTAAAGATGTACAAGTTTTTCTAGGATCAGCACTGAATAGTAAATACACCATCTCTGAGAAATGCTCAACACGGCCATTAATGCTTTTCCATTGGCAACCCAAAAAGTGATACAGGGTACAAAATATTTCTAAGACTTGATTAAGTGGGGTTGTAGTGCGCTGAGCCGATGCTGTTTGGGTGATGTAAACCACTGCTGGTTGCTCACTGGTCGAGCAGATTTCGTGATCATTGCTACTAAATGTTACAAATGTGAACATCTATGCTAACGTTAGCTTACCCTGTTGGACTGGATGCTACAGTATTATTCTTCACACATGTAGAAATCATGTACTGTATTTCAAGCCCATCTCTGAAATACATTTTGCTGATGTGTTTTGGGGGGACTGACTGACAGACGGACTGCCTAACTGACGATTACAATTCAGTTTACCATGAAAAACGACGGACTGTTGAATGACAGACAGGTACACTCAAATGACGGACCAGCAAGGTTTTGTAAAATGCCCACTTCTGCTGTATTTCATGTGTGATAAGTCACAGTGACTTACTAAAAACAACAAGTTTTACTCAATGTTTTTAATAAGTATCTCAGCTGTACATTCAAATGATGTACGTAAACGTCATACTATTTCGGTTAGGTTTTGAAGACAATACAAACAGAACAAGAGCATATTGACCCTAATTCTGTTTTAATAATGCAAGTGCCATCAGCATGAGATACTGAACATAATGTTTGACAATTAGAGTATAATCTCACATTAATGAATGCGCAACAAAATGGGGGCTTACATTTGTCAATAACCGACTAAATATCAACGCAATGCTTCGATGATAGTTCGAACTTCAGGTTATTTTGTTACACTTTGTTGCAAGAGGGAAATGCAGAGGTAAATCCTATCATGGGAATATATTGTTATTATTATTGGTGCTAAGCTATATATAAATATATTTTTATCTGTAAAACGCAAAAAAACACTATCGTAATTCAATTCCATATACACAGTTGTCTTTGCGGTTACGTCTGGCTTATAGTTCTGAGGTGGGGGGATCGGATCTCCATTTCTGCCTCTCCTGGCTTTAAGTGAATATATCATTCTCTTTTTAATGACATCCTGCGCCTTAGCACGTCCAGTTATTCACCAGCAACGTTTGCATCCATTTATGTGTGTCTCGCAAACGTGATGATGAAAGTGAACACAATCTTGATACATTGGTCAGAAGTGTGTGCGTGCAGATATGCACGACTATACTGTATGTGTGTGGGAGGTCGGAAACGGATATGTAAAGGCTGAGGTAGTTCCTTGGAAACAAAGGCCCCCGAATCACATGAGTCTTTCCTTTCACAGGCGCCTGAGGCTGCCGTCCACCTCACTGGAACGCTTGAGAGAGAACATCCTGGCGCTGCCACCCCCTCGTTTCCCTTCACCTGACCTAGAGCACATCACAGCAATCAATAACGCGTTTGTTTGCGAAACAGCAGCAATTGTTACTACAATGATGTCATAATGGCGTCTTTGGTTTGGAAACTGAAATGTAGTCAAGTTCTAAAAACAACAACCATGTGACCTTTCTAACCCTTCACTACCCTATTACAGCACTAACTCTCAAGGTATCACCTTTCACTCTGGATAATCAACTTCTCTCACTCTTCATCCCTCCACTTTTGCAATGCTTCGTTTTACTGGCCCGACTGCGCTGTTCAAAGGTCACCCCCTTCTCTTTTATGTTCCCCCGCCTCCTTTCCTCCTCTCCTTTTGGGAGGCCCCTTTTCCAACACGCCCAGCACGGCCGGCATTCCACAGACTGTGGGAGCACCTTCAAACGCTCCACAAGCATAGCAGACGGCCGCTCACAGCCACATGTAGGGCGACTGAGCCGTGGCCTCAGCTGCCATTAAGCCACGTTGGTGGCTTTGATTGGGGAAGGAACTGTCGGAGCCGCGGCGCAGTGTGTGTGATGACAAGGAGAACGCAACTGCGTCTGGGGTGATAACTGCGTCGCATTAGCCACTTGCAAGCTACCACACGGAAACACGGGCGCCACAGCGGGGACTCTCGTGTGGGTGCTGGAGAGGCCGGCAGCTGCAGTGGCCGTGCTGGCTTCTCAGAGCACTTCTTCATCTGACCTCCCCAAATACTTCAGGGCACGATTACACTGACACGCAGCTCCAGTTTCAGTCTCCCAAGCAAGGCCAAGTGCGATCATGCATGGGCCTGTACATAAACGCACGCGTGACACATCAGCTCTAATAAATGGTCGATAAATTCATGAACACAAATGCAACACTAAGGAACCTGTAAAGCAAGATACTGTAGTCCCTTGTGTATTGCAGGGGTTACGTTCCAGAACACCCTGTGATTGATGAAAATTTGTGAAACAACCATATATTTATTTCATTATTATTTATGGATATGAATTTTTAAAGCATTACACATAACAATATAAAATAGGTATGTGAGATTCATGTGTTATTTTTATTTTGTCACAGTGTAGTTGTATCTATGACTTTGAATGTGTGTGGCTTTAAAAGACATGGGATTCAGTTGGCTGTCATTGGTTCAGGATAATGGCTAGTTGTTAACTGGCTAACTGTCATGGCCCTGTAGCTAGTGTGTGAAATGTACTCGTTATGCATTCGTTTTGTTACCGTTTGTTCAATAAAGTAGCTGTGTCTGTCACAAAAGTGTATAAATAAGTTAATGATTCTTAATATTAAACCTACACACAAAAAACACAAGTCTTCAAAAATGAAGAGAAGTCACATGACGTAGTATGTGCCTTATCGATCTCAATTTAACATTTAGAAAATTTGGGGGGCAAAATTCCAACTCATATGACCTTAGAAAGGTTCAACTTCTGAAGGTCCACGATCCACGTACTAACCACCCCCCAAACAACAACAAAAACAATATTATATGCATGAATGTGCATAATTATTACACTACAGGGTAAACGACGTACATCCTAAAATTGACAGATGACATCACTAAACAATTGTTAAGACTGCATGCATAATGACTTAAAGGTTCGGCGAAGCTCCTACTTCTAGCATTTCTTTTGACATGTATGAGAAGAGAGACAAGTCTATTGTTCCTCGGGGCGGGGCTTCGGCAAATCTCCAGTCGTG
The DNA here is from genome assembly GCF_054856515.1 of Filicampus tigris. Lineage (NCBI taxonomy): Eukaryota > Metazoa > Chordata > Actinopteri > Syngnathiformes > Syngnathidae > Filicampus > Filicampus tigris. Next base: position 18,270,760 of record NC_141220.1, on the reverse strand, counting down.
CCAGTGTGCTGTGATTATTAATGCTCACATCTGGATGGATTTAGCCAAGGAATCCTATAAAGAACCTAATAGGCTCCGCTCCTCTAACATTTTTGGCGACTGATTAAGAGGTGTTTAAGATCTTGTTCACTTCAATGTGTACCATCTGTAGTTTATTACCTTTTAATTTGTTCTCCTTCAATGTAATGGAGAATGAAGACTGATGAAGATTTGCATGCAGGCCTGAGGAGGAGGAGGGGAAGACAATTATGTTGTGTTCCTCAGCAAACGTATTGTGATTTTATGTTGGCATCGCATTCACTTGCAGTCCTGAGAAGGACAGACAATTAACAGTCACAAGTAAGCATACAATGCAACAAAGTGAAAGGAGCATGAGCTAGCATACCCTACCTTCTGAGGCCCAGCTGTCGTGACCCTTGTGCGTTATGAGTAGGGTTAAAATCATGAACATTTGTTTCAAATTAGCTTTCTTAATGCCGTAATGTCAACACTTGACACTTCAGTTTCGGAAACACGTGGACATGCATTGACGAGTCCAGCACAAAAACTACGTTTTGGATAAACGTGAACTACTGTTTAGCCTACTAATGTGGCAGTAACATTTTTTCCTCAACTAAACATGACGAGTTGTGTTTCAATTGCAATAAATGTCGGGTGAAGATGTCTTACCGTGTTCAGTAAAACTAAAAACTAAGAAAAGCTGAAAGAAACTTCAGCATTAGGTGCAAGTTACCGTTGTTTACCAATAGATGTCGCCAAACAACAAGCAGAGCTGACGCTACATTTAAGTACATTTTGAATGTCGTGCATTCAAGGCACTTGTTAAACATGTTTGGTTCCAGCGCTAAATTAGTCAAACTAAATTATTAAAAGGGTGAGGAATATAAAGAAAGGTTAAATCTGTTTTCGCTCATCAATCATATTTTTCTATGACAGGTGAGTAAAGCCCTCGAAAGGACACTGATCCCTTCGAAGGTAAAGATGGAAGTAACAAACTCCTGTATCGGTAAGTGATTTTGAAAATTCCTACGACTACGAAGGCAAATACACGGAAGTGACGCTTGAATACAGGAAGTAAACAGGATGTGAAGTTTTGCTCTTGTATGCTCCTCAATATATCGCTATTTTCAAAACAGAGACTACTTTCCATCGTTTTTCCTCCCTCACCTATTTGTCCGTTAATATGCAGCTATAAACACGACTGCCATTAGAGGTAATGTATGTTTATATTCAGGTTTGGGTAATGTATGGGAAATGCGTCGTTATTTTGCGGGCTGCACTCATTCCGAATTCGGAACAGATTATGTTTCAATTTTAAACTCAGTTTGTGTAACATCACAGTTGTTCTAGTTGGCATAGTTGTAGTCGTTTTTTTAAATTTGAATGACGCGTAATGCTATTCAACGCAATGCTATTATACCATCGCTACTTTGTTACATATTTATGTGTGGGGGGAAATGTCATAATTTGTATTCATTATTTACAGTATCCATCATTCATCTGCACCACTGTTTATACACACTGTAGTTCTACATGCAATCATCACATTGCACGACTGTACAACTGCATTCTGTATACATTCACATTGCATAGTACACGATACATATTGAATAGTTAAACCATAGCCATGTTATTATATAACTCATGATCCTAGTCACAGCCTGTTCATAGCATTTCTGTAGGAACACCTCACTTCTTGTGTTAACATATGAGATGTGTCAAAAAAACCAAAAAACTCCAGGACTGGTGTCACAGACGAGGTGTTTCAAATCCAAACTACAACAGTTGCCCCTAGAGCATTCTCTGAGTGCCTCATGCACTACAGGAAGGATTCTTCAGGGATCCTTGATACCTCCATCGTCACTGCCATCTTGATGTTGTCTACATCTACAAAATGCTTGATGACCACCTTGAGCTCAGGAAAGAGGACAAAAATCACAGAAAGCTAGGTCGGATGAGCAGTGAGGCTGTTTCTCCAGCACGTCAACATTTTCCTCAACCAGAAGCTGTCAGATGCCCAGGGCTTTGTGAGCAGGCATGTTGTCATGGTGATGCAGCCACAGGTTATCCTGCCACAACTTCTGCCTCTTCTTGCAATAATGGAAGCAAGCACAGCAGAATCACTTTGTAGACATGCTGTTTGACTGTCTGGCCGACTCTGAATGGGAAAGATATTAGTTTTCATTTTGGTTTTGAAATATATCGTTTGTGTCACCAGTCCTGAGACTTTTCTGACATACCTTGTATATTTATATATACCTTACATGCAGTAGAGATATTTTATCTCTGCTCATGCACTTCTCTTTTGCTGTGATCTGCATTTCCTTTTCTTGTAATGCGTTGTAACAATAAAGTGGAATATAATCTTATCCAAATTCAATTTCAGTTTGTGGAATGCTGGTGTAAACCAGTAAAAATGCACAGCCGTCTACAGGAGTTAAAAAAGGAAGAGGAGACTCTCCTCAAAATCAAAGTCATGCTACAAGACCAGCTGAACAGGTTAAAGGTAAGCGTAAGCAGTGTTTACGCTCCTAGTGGTTTAAATGATCAATTTTGTTTGTTCAATCTGTGTTTTAGTTTGAAGAAGGTGCCTTGAAATCAATCATAAGAGCTCAAACTGAGGAAGGAGCACCTGAATACCCAATACCAGAAATTGAGGTAGCATACCAGAGCATTTAGCAGATACAGTGCAAAATCTAATGACATGCATTAAAGACGAAGTCACCTCAAAATATTTTTTTCCAGAATACATTCTATGCAGGCCATAGTGTTATCACGATACCAAAATTTTGATTTCCATACTATACCTGCATAAATTACCCCGATACCGGTATCGAAACAGTACCTCTACAAAAATATTAAATCAGCTAAATTAAAACTGACATAAGAACATCAAATTATGTTTATTTATTTATTTTTTTAATTAATTCAAAATATTAGGATATGCATCTGTTTGTGGGCCTGTGGGGGAGTGAGATAAATATAGCGCACTATTTCTTTCTATACTTGATTCTTTATAATTATAGACTACATGCAAATTAAACTTTAAGAAAACTATATCCCATTTATGTATTCTTTTTAAACATCACAAGCAGAAAATGTGCACAAAGGTTTATTGAGCCATTTGTGTGACATCTACTGTAATACAATATTGAGCAGGTTATGATCCTTTTCATGGTCAGATATGCAGCTGTATAGCCTCTATGCTTTTGGGACACAGAATTAGTCAATTCTGATATTAAGAAGGATTTTTTAAAAATAACAAGATCAATGCCTGTATTTATATTTTGTCACTTCTGTCGACTGAAGATGACATCGAAGTTGCAGAGAGCGCAGATAACGACCAACAGGTGAGCCGTGATTGGCTGTTATCTGAGCCCTGAGCAACTTTGATGTCATCTTCAGTCGACAGAAGTGACAAAATGGCCGCCCCGTGAGATGGCTAAAAATGGGTGCATTTTGCTGCTTAATTCATATTCCACAAACGCAATATTAATCAGAATGCCGTATTTCAAATAGTGGGCCTGCATAGAACACAGTCTGGAAAAAAATATGTTTGGGTTGACTTCCTCTTACAGATATTGTCTTTGCATACAATGATGCTAAACCCTGTTTTTGTATCTTCAGGATGTCAATCTGGATGATGAAAACAAGATTAACTGCACCAAGCTTCTGCTGAACACTGCTGCTGATTGTGATATGGAGGAGGAAGAGGAAGAAGACGAGGACGAAGATGAAGATGATGATGAGGAAGAGGCGAATGAAGATGATGACATTGAGTTTGGGTTTGTGCCTGATGGGGATGAAGAAGATGATGATGCTTACTGAGCTGCTTAACTTCCTTAATGTTGAATGTGACCTCAGTATTTAAACAATCCAACAACATGTTATATAGATGTGTTTATTTGTCCACCGGTGTAGTATTTTCATTTGAGAAATTTAATTTATTATAGGTTGTGGCTTGTTGGATTCAAGTGTGGTGCTTATAGTATCTTCTCCATTACCTGAAGAAAGGCATTAGGATTTCAGTACGTAGTACTACTGTATTTGTGTTTCAAATTTAGTTCGAAATGTCACACCAAAATAGCTGGTGATGTTTAGATGCGTCTTTTCTATCAATCTGACTATTAGGTGCCACTGTTCAGCTGAAAACCACAAATCAAATGATGAAATGTGCCTGTTAGCATTAAAAGGTATGGCTGGGCCATATACAAATACCATAAGCACAAAATAAACATGTTGGGTCTGTTTCTATCTTCTAGAAGACCATTTTTATTTACATTTGTTACTGATCTGCATTCTACATTGGTGACAATTATTATAGTAAATGATTTTCATATTAAATAATGTGTAAAACCATTTGTGTTCTGTTTGTCTATGTAAATCCAATACAGCAAATAGCAATGTTTTAATTCTTGCTGTACTCGAAGCCAATGGGTTATGCAGTGTAAACACTTTCTCCCAACAAACCATTCAGCATTTTCTAACAGCTACAACAATGCAATGAGCCTCACAATAGGACCAGCTTTGAAACTCATAGCTGGGCCAGCTCTGCACACGCGTGCACTACTACAGGAGGCAGGCCAAAATAGAGGAGCTTTCCACTTGGTGGGCCGCAGTCCCAGGAAGGAAAAAAAAAAACATTTGCACTGGGACTGGACTGAGCTCACACCTCCGACAAATGACCTCTTCATAAAAGACAGGTAACTGGATTGGAGTTTGCTACATTTAAAATTGGAGCTTGCTACATTTAAAGTCCTTAAAAAATGACTATTTTTAAATGGGGAACAAATAGATGCTAAAGTAAAAAAAAAAAAATAGTACGTGTGTTGCAATAGTTGTTGCAAAGATCTTATCCCTCGAGGTTAAATTAAAATAATCCAGAGCATTGTGGTGTGCTTGAGTCAATATAAACGTGCAAAGTATTTTTCTAAAATCTTCATGTATATGACTTTATTTTCCTGAGCAAAAAATGTGGACATTAATTCTGCAGTAAGCTAATTAGTGATATGTGTGGGGTGGTGATAGACAATTAGGCCTAAATGTCACGTTCATGTGCATAATGATGTTTTTGCTTACAGACGTGAAATCATAGTTGTGTGAGTTCTGTCAGCATCAGCAAGATGAGTTCACAGCTCATCAAGTTTGAATAGGGCAGTGTAGTTGTGTGTTTGGGATGAGGGACCCCTCAGTGTCCATCACATGATTCTATACCTGGGATGAACAACTGACGGCCCGCGGGCCTTGATCTAGTTAAAAAAAAAAAAAAATATGGAGGGAATTGTTTTTTGGTTTTTTTTGCAAACCCAAGAGATTCTTCAAAAAAAAATGTTGATAAACATTACATTTTCCACAAAAAGGGAACATATTCTGGAAAAAAATTATATATATATGAAAAAATTAGGGGAGGAAAAAAAATCAGAGAATATGCACATCAACAGATGCCAACAGCAAATATGCAAGGGTTATAAGCTGTAAAATCACCAACTCCCACTCAATGACAGGCATGTCTTAGTTGTGCTTATACTGCCTTATACTGCAACCTGAGTAGGCCTAACTTTTTTTTTGCACGTTTGGAATGATATAAAGGACAAACACAGTACCTTAATATTATAAAATTTGGAGTGAGTTGATCTTAATGTTTTTTTGTTCATCAGTTTTGTGCTGTCCTTGAATGGTACTTTTTACGCATGAGAGCCCTTTGCACTGGGAAAATAAAATTATAGCATGTGGTTATTTTGTTGTTTGCTTCAAACACTTTGTTGTCAGGTTAGCATAGTGGATCTTTTATGTATGCATTGAAAAATGAATGATCAAAGATGAAAAATATTAAGACCATGTATTTTGCACATGTTTTGTCCATATTTAGAATAGCATTTTTATCATGCATCTGGTTAGGAAGTGCGTGGTGCTATGTGGCCCCCCCAGTAGCACTGATGAAAAACTGTTGTCCCCTCCTGCATTTAAATTGCCCATCCCTGTTCTATGCTACTGTATAACCACTTCATTGGATTGTCTTCTTTCTACATCTAACTACATGAATTCTCAAAAATGTTGAAATCACACATTGTAGTCCAGTACATGTATATTGTGTTTTACGTGGGCAGAAGTGGAGGAGAACCAGACCCCAAGTGAGCTGCAGGCTGAAGAATACCATGTGGTCTGGCTGTGCGCTCGGTGTGTGCCATGTGCTTGTGCTGGTGCTGTGTGTGTCTGCGACTGAGGACTTCGACTGGACAAAGAACGACCACGGCTCCTTCTATTATGGCACTTTTCCAGCTGGTATGACGATCTGCGCATATGTATTTTCACAATTAGCAGCGACGACACAGAGAGCTGCTTATTGGCATCTTCGGTGGGACTACACATTTATAACCCTTGTGAGCAGACCTTGTGTGCTTATTGGCGAATGATCGCTACCGCTTTGTCCGTCAGGATTTTCGTGGGGTGCCGGCAGTTCAGCCTATCAAACAGAAGGAGCCTGGGATAAGGATGGAAAAGGCCTGAGCATCTGGGACGTGTTCAGTCACAAGAGGGGCAAAATTCAACAAAATGACACAGGGGATTCCTCTTGTGAGGGTTACTACAAAGCCAAGGTAGGACGAGCCTGAGTTTGTTATGACAAAACACGTTTCACATGCAAATAGTTCATTGCTTCTTCTGTGGGACAGGATGACGTGTCACTGATGAGGGAGCTCAAGCTGAACCATTATCGCTTTTCCATCTCTTGGCCTCGACTCATTCCCACAGGCATCAAGTGTGAGCAACTTCAATGAACGACACATACACTCTTTCTTTTGGTTCCCTCCTTTATTCCCTCTGCATGAATCCCTTGAATCCATGTAGAGGGCAGAAATTTCCTATTTTCTTCATCACACCACACACACCACCAGTTTTTGGCAACTATAAAGCTGACGTGAAAAGAATGGGAAAAAAGAATACTATGATTGTGCAGGTATACTTTTTATAGGTCATGTGATGAATGTATGTTTAACATTCAATTCACAGCTGATCATATTAATGAAAGAGGAATTCAGTACTATGACGATCTGATTGATCACCTACTGGGCAGCAAGATCACTCCCATTGTGACTTTGTATCACTGGGATCTCCCGCAGGTTGGTGCGCATAGAATACAAACCAAGCACACCTTTATCACCCCCCCCCAATATAAATGCTCTTTATTGAGTCCCTTCATTCTGTTTTTCTAGGTTTTGCAAGAGCGATATGGTGGCTGGCAGAATATAAGCATGGTCAACCATTTTAATGACTTTGCGAACCTCTGCTTTGAAAAATTTGGCAACCGAGTCAAGTATTGGATTACATTCAGCAATCCATGGGTATGCTTACTTCGTATTCAGTCATATTGTACATTTCTGCTTTATAAGGCCTGACATGCTCATCTTTCTTGTATAGTCTACTGCAGTGGAAGGCTATGAAACAGGTGAGCATGCTCCTGGACTTAGGACAAGAGGAACTGGAGCATACCGGGCTGGCCATCACATTATTAAGGTAGGACCAGTGGTGGTCCGTGCATGGGACTTCAGTTGGGACTTAATTGACTTAACCTACATCTAGGTCAACCCCAAAAAAATTCTTTACGAAAATATGTTCTATGAGCTTCCCCTCGTCAAAACGTGGCATTCTGATTATGTAATATTACGTTTGTGGAATATGAGTTGAATCGCAAAATCCACCCGTTTTTGGCTAGCTCAGGCGGCCGCCATTTTGCCACTTTCTGTCGACTGAAAATGACATCACAGTTGCTCGGGGAGCAGGTAACCACCAATCACGGCTCAGTGATCTGCTCATTAGCAAGCTCTGCGGGAGCCTGTTAACGATCCTGTTGATTTGAATCAGGTGTGTGGACTGTAGAATTTACACTGTGAATATAGGTCAGAGCTTCTGATAGTGTTTAGGCTAATAGAGAAGGCCTTACTGGGAAGTTACAATAATTGATCTCAGATGTACAATATTTTTTTTCCTCACAGGCTCATGCTAAAGTTTGGCACACGTATGATAAGCAGTGGAGGCCAAAACAAAATGGTAGACGATCACTCTATTGAGCACACTGTATAATTCTCTGAATCCATTTTTTGAGAGCTGCCTGCTGCCTCTGCAGGTCTTGTGGGCATCTCCCTGACAGCAGACTGGGGAGAACCTGTAGACATCAGCAATCAGAAGGACATTGAAGCAGCCGAGAGATACGTGCAGTTCTCCCTCGGCTGGTTTGCAACGCCCGTCTTTCACGGAGACTACCCTCAAGTGATGAAAGACTTCATTGGCAAGTTGACGTCACAGTTGAATGCCAAGTAGAATTGCAACTCCTCCAGAAATAACCAGTGAATACTTTGATTACTGTAGCAGAAAGAGAGGGCAGCACAGTGCCCCACAGCCAGAAGACTCTGGGTTTTCATCTTATGCTGGACCTTTCTTTACATAGCTTGTATCCTGTCTGTTTTTGTTGCATACTGAAGACTTGGTTTTCAGAACAAAATACAATAAGTATTGTATATGTATACGTATAGTGCTCTGGTCTTCGTGTTTGCAAATGCAGTTTTCACAAGTGAAACCCAAAGTCAGAAGCATGCATCTAATATTTAAAGTGGAAATCAACCCAAACATATTTTTTTCAAGAAGATGTTCCCAGCAGGCTCACTAGTTGAAACACGGCATTCTGATTAATATTGTGGTATATGAGTTAAGCAGCAAAATCCAAACGTTTTTAGACATCTCAGGAGGTTGGCCATTTTGTCATTTACGTCGACTGAAAATTGACACCTTAACTACTCAGGGCTCAGGTAACGACCAATCACGGCTCAGCTTCAGAAAACAGGTCAGCCATGATTGTCGTTACCTGAGCCCTGAGTAGTTGTGATGTCATTTTCAGTTGATAGAAGTGACAAAATGGCCGCCCGCGGAGATGGCTAAAAACGGGTGGATTAACTCTTTTTCCACAAACGCAATATTTATCAGAATGCCTTGTTTCAACTAGTGGCCTTGCATAGCACATATTTTTGAAAAAAATATGTTTGGGTTGACTTCCTCTTAAAGCAATCAATTTACTTAAAGGCAACACCTTTTTCACCTGAATTTTTGTCTGATATGTTTTGATCAGAAACCAAAATGTCTTCAATGTACAACAAAAAGAAAGGAATCAATTGACCTTGCCGTTCCAATACTTTTGGAAGGGGCTGAGCGTCTCTTTATGTCAGTCCTGCCTGTATGTTAACAGAGAGGGATTTGTGCACAGGTAGGAAGAGTGTCCAGCAAGGTCTCGGGGCATCTCGCCTGCCTACATTCTCACCCCAGGAAAAGAGCTACATCAAGGGTACTTGTGACTTCCTGGGCATCAGTCACTTCACAACACGCTACATCACCCAAAAGAATAACCCTTCGGGCCGCAGCACCAGCAGCTTCTTCATGGACCGCGACTTGGCCGAGCTGGTTGACCCTCAGTGGCCTGACCCCGGCTCGGAGTGGCTCTACTCTGTGCCGTGGGGGTTCAGACGCATGCTCAATTTTGTTAAGGTGACTGCTGGTGAAAGTTTCAGCTTATATAGACCAAAAAGGAACACTGATTTTATTCCTTTCTTTAGACTCAGTACGGAAACCCAATGATTTATGTGACTGAGAATGGAGTCTCTGAGAAGATGCAATGCACAGAGCTGTGTGATGACTGGAGGATACAGTACTTTAAAGACTACATCAACGAGATGCTAAAAGGTGAACACGATAAAGCTCCTGCACATTTTTTTTGGTCGCTTTGGTATCGTGCGTACAGCAATAAAGTGAATTTGGTCCTCATCCTGCTCTCAGCCCTCAGAGATGGCGTGAATCTCAAAGGTTACACCGCATGGTCCCTGCTGGACAAGTTTGAGTGGGACGAAGGCTTCAGTGAGAGGTTTGGCTTGTATTACGTGGACTTCAGAAACAAGAACAAGCCTCGCTATCCTAAAGCTTCTGTTCAGTTTTACAAACGCATCATCAGCGCCAATGGATTTCCCAATCAGAGAGAGGTAATTGCCACTCACGATAATCAACTCATAGTATAACATTACTCTGTAAGTTGACCTCAACGTAACATTAAAAAAAAAAAAAAAAAAAAAAAAAAAGATGAGTCGAACGTCGAAATATGACTCCAAGTTACCAAGCTGTCTACATCTGAAAAAGAATAAATAATGTATCCTAGTGTGGGTCCTACTAGTAAATGTTATAATTGCACTGTGCAACTCCACAGGTTGAGAATTGGAGGAGGAAAGCTGTGGAGACATGTTCATCTAGTAACCAGCTCCTTGCTGCAGGTCAGTCTGCCGTAAAAAAAAAAAAAAAATGCCATCACTAACAACTAGCTGGGGTAAACAAATGAAGATTCCGGCCTAAAATGTAAAACTTCAGAGGCAAACTGTTCATTAGAAAACACAATATGACTTTATGGATGGGACACGGCCTTACACATAAACCAGTGAACCCAACTTGATTGGCACTCAGCAGAGTGTAAACCTCTGCCAAGGCCAAACAATAGACAATTGCTACCAGCACTATTCCTAATACACATGTTGAAGACTAAATAAGACAATAAGAAAAATGTCAAAAAAGACAACCTTTTGCAGGTTTAGTGTGGACCTTAACACACCTTAAAAAGAATGACCTCAGCAGAGGTAAAGTAGTGGAAATCCCAAACCTAGCAAAGGAAATCTGAGCAATCTTCTTTGTTTGCCCCCCCCAGCTAGAAGAAAAGCAACGGAACATGCAGAAAAGCCAAGGGTTTGGCCTGTGCATGATGAAGTTTAGAACTTGATTGAGGGTACAAGTCTTCACTTCAAGTGTGTCGTTTTGTAATCTTGTGCTTTGCCATTTTACTAACAGTTAACTTGTGTGAAGTGTGTCGCTTAAACATGATTAAACATTTGGCCATATTTTCCGGGTTCAACTGGCAAAATAACATGATGGCTGTAGAATAGCGTGATGACATTTTGGAGTTGCCTGGCGGTGGTGCAAAGCTGCTGGTTGTAGTAGCTCCTACTAGATGCATGCAGTTCTCAAAGGGTTATCAATTATTGTTAATCAACTCTGAGTTATTTCTCTTTTTTTAATAGAGGATCAGCGGAGTACTGCTGCCAATATTCTAAGACTTATACATGGTAAGACACCACCTGTGCTCAGAAGTGACAAAATAAGGACAAGAAATAATATTAAACATTTTTGAAAAATTCAAACCCTTTGAGTGCTGCGACATGCTTTATTGGCAGTGTCTAACTCAATGTATTGCTTGTAAAGTTTTCTAAAATAGTGTGTGTTCTTTACAGACCCACTGACCAGCCACATGGAGATGGTAACTGAGATTGTTGTTCCGACTGTGTGCACACTCTCCATTTTACTGAGTGCCATCTTCCTCATGTTCCTGCTACAGAGGCGGAACTAAATGGTGCAACAATCACAACCCCGCAATACACAACCACTCAGAGAAGAAGTGAATCAGATATTTAATGCTGTGTTAACAAAAACAATTTTTGATTGACTTTCAATTTGATGTGAAAACAGTGTTCTCTCTATAGCAAACAAAGCTGCACAATTTGTAATCTTCCCTATTAAATCATTGCTGTGAAATACCCCCACTGTTTTGTTTTTGCTTCAAGGTTGTAGAAGTTGCCAGGGAACTAAATCATTCCTGTGCGGTTTGTGGTGCTACTTCACTTGACAAAAACAAGAATGAAAAGAAGCCCCTCTTCTTCTGCTGTGTTGTGTAAATTCAGGCAAAGTTGACAAGGTTGCAGCACACCAAGGTGGAGAAGCAGACGGGCTCTGTGCTATCATTGTCCACCGTTTCATTTGGAGAATCTAAAAGTGAAGGATGAAAAAATATATTATGTATATTACTGGTATTTCCAGTCGGATGTGTTGGAGTGGACAAAACTCACCAGCTTCAAAGATGACGTGATCAACAAGTGGTCTGTTGCTGACCTGTAAGGATGTCTTGACCTTGTGAGGCCCTTGCCCACTGGACACTTCTACTCGCCACAAAACTGGATGCTCACTGTAGCAAACATGAAAAAATAGAAACTCTGAGGATGTACACCCACTGGACAAAACAGTAGGGATATCAGCACAGTCTAAATGCAGTGATTCACCACATGTGTGCTGTTAGAGGTCATCAGGTGTGCCGCAAATCATCCAAGTATACTTCATTGGTCTGAGAATGGTTATTAATGAAAAAAATAATAATGTAGCTTTTTCCTCTTTCAATGCCAGGTACATAAAGTGACAGGCAGAACAATTAGACGCTCTGCGGCCAAATGGCAGAAAGTTACAAATAATTTTTCCGATAATATACACAGAATAGGGTTGTGCTCAACTCAACATGTCCACATTTCACAGTAAGTGCATACATCAAGGTGAATTCATCATTAAAGCGGAAGTCAACCCAAGCATATTTTTTTCAAGAATATGTTCCCAGCAGGCCCACTAGTTGAAACACGGCATTCTGATTAATTTTGCGTTTGTGTAATATAAGTTAAGTAGCAAAATGCACTTGCTTTTAGCTATCTCTGGGGGTGGCCATTTTGTCACTTCTGTCGACTGAAAATGACATCACAACTGCTTACAACGACCAATCACAGCTGACCTGTTCTCTGAATCTGAGCCGTGATTGGTCGTTGTGAGCAGTTGTGATGTCATTTTCAGTCGACAGAAGACAAAATGGTCGCCCCCAGAGATGGCTAAAAACGAGTGGATTAACACTTATTCTACAAACGCAATATTTATCAGAATGCCCTGTTTCAACTAGTGGGCTTGCATAAAACATATTCTTGAAAAAAATGTGTTTGCGTTGACTTCTGCTTTCATTTAGTATACATAATTTTGCAACATTTTTCGGGGCGGTGTGGCATGAAATTTTTCTAATGCAAAGTATGTGCCTTGGCTCAATAAAAGTTGTTAGACCCTGGTCAAGAGAGACCAATTATGCACAAAAAAAAACTATTTTCCCTTACCAAAGCTGTGCATTCAGAAATAGATGACAATTGAAATCAATTAAAGTGATGGAGTAACAGTATTTAACATGTCAGTCGCTGCAAGGGATTCTGCCTCCAGTCAACACTGCCGAGTAGTAAAATCAACAAGTCAAGTAGTTTTTTACTATCCCTAGTGCAGGTCTAACTAATGAAGCGGTTGCGGTGGAAGGTTACTTTCCTACTTGCAAGCAAATTTATAACAACACAACATGAATGAAAATGAAACCAAAGGTAATGCAACACTTTTCAAGTCATGGGTGCTGCATTCAAAGTGAAACATTTTGGACATAATGGAGCCACTTTTATGCAGACAGCTGTCTTCCTTACTTCTGGTAGAAATGGGTGACCAACTCCGGTTTGATTTGCAGTTTGAACACATGTGTCTCATCATAGGGGGATGTTTTGTAGTGCTGTAAACACAACCTATGAAAATGGAGAAGACTGTAGGGTAACATTTGAGCAATGGGTTTAAAAATATGCAATGAGCAAACGTTACTTACTGTGTAAGGTGGAAGAGTCTGTCATAGGGCAAATTGAAGAATGTTTTGCAGGTCACAACTATTTCCAGGAGATGGTGCAGTTTCCTCAGTCGGATAACCTGCTCCTGCAGATCCACGTCTGTGCTCAGGTAATAACACTGTGCGGAGCCAAATATATTCAATATCTGCTCTATAGCCAATGGCAAAATGTCTACAAGCTTACCAAGTTGTTTTGAGTTGTCAATTCTTCCCCTGTGGAAAAAAAAAGATGGAATAGAGTAAAAGGCAATGTGTTTGCTATACAACTTCACACACACAGAGAAACAATCTTTCAATATGAATTACTCTAGGCATTTCTAACAGCTGACGTCAGTCTTCTTCAGAAGACAAACAAAATGCAATCAACATCGCCTTTGCGGGTTGCAGCCAAGTAGTGCACTCCATTTGGTCAAAACAAACCACTTAATCAAATATGCCCATCCCCCGAGCACAAAATACTGATTCAAAGTGTTGTTTGGAGTGTACCAATGAGGTAGTTGAAGTAATCTTTCCTCATCTTGTCCAGGCCTATTTCTAACAACATTTGGACAGGCGTGAGGCCTGCAAGCGACACGTGCTCGATCTTCTGGTGGTAGGACTGCAGGATGAGCTTGCAGAGAGAGCTGCTATTGTCTCTGTGAATCTGGTGGCAACACAAATAGCACAAATAACAGGGCAGTGAATGACTCAGCTTGTCATTTCTCTTTGTTAACCAGTTGAGAGAAGCCTTACCCATGGCTTGATGTAGCCGTAAGTCAGGGCCTCGATGACCAATTTCAGGCTGTCTTCAATGTCTTGATAGCAGGCGACACCTGAAATATATTTATATTTATTTACCGCTGCCTGAGTTGTGTTACAATCACATGAAGCCTGGTTTCTATAATGACGGAACTGACTCACTCTTTCTCATGCGAACCCACAGCTGCTCCACAAAATCCAAATCGCCTCGTTCCAGGAAAGATTTAAAAAGCGGACGGCCGGTTTCAGCGTCTGTCTTTGGGAACAAACAAAAACATATATATGATTGACAGGACGGGACATGATTGATCCCACTCAGTGGGTGAAAATGTGGGAAGTTTTTAAAACCCACCGAAAATGGTAAACGAGATCATTTTGAGTTTTTGGTGAATGACCTTTATTTGGTTTTAGCTGGAAATAACACAGTGGCAAAAGACTGTAAGATATTGTGCTCAGAGATGTCTCAAGGCAGGCATATCCATCCATCTTCTGTTTATCCAGTTCAGGGTCAGAGAGAAGCTGGGGTAGAATGAGAATCTATCCCATCTGACTGAGGGGGAAAGACAGACAACTCCCCATATGATTGGTCGGTAGTCAACATGGTACTGCAGACAATTCACACCTACAATCACTGAGCAGGATTTGATCGTATGTAGCCAGGACTTCTTAACTAGGAGACTGACGTGTTAACCACTACTACACTGTGCTGTGTACACGACGTAGTGAACATATGCTCAAAATTAAAAAATATGATTTAAGCAGAAAAATCCACCCGTTTTTAGCCATCTCAGGGGGTGGCCATTTTGTCACCTCTGTCCACCGAAAATAACATCGAAGTTGCTCAGGGCTCTGATAATGGCCAATCATGGCTCAGCTTCAGAAAACAGGTGAGCTGTGATTGGTCGTTACCTGAACCCTGAGCAACTGTGATGTCATTTTCAGTCGATAGAAGTGACAAAATGGCTGACCCCAGAGATGGCTAAAAACAGGTGGATTAACTCTTATTCCACAAAGGCAATATTTATCAGAATGCCTTGCTTCAACTAGTGGGCTTGCATAGAACATATTCTTGACAAAAAATATGTTTGGGTTGAGTTCCCTTTAAAGATATCCATTATCTTTAACTCAAAATTTGGCTAATGAATAATTGTGGGCTTAACTGTTCATACATTGCGTGTCAGGTATGCGAGGTAGAGGACCCAAACGCAGGAGGCAAAAAATGAAGTGCAAGATAAAGTATTTAATTTAAAGAAAACAAAAGGGCAAACAAAGTACTGTGATATTACAAAAACACTAGGACTAGGCTGGACTTGACTTTGACGAGTGGCAAGACAAGTGACAACGAACCAAAAAGGACAGAAAGAAAGCGGGGAACTAAATACAGACAAGTTGACGATAAAACGAGGAACACCTGGACAAGACACAGAGGGTAGGAGGAAGCTGGTTGACTAACACAAGGGACCGGGATGACAAGCACAGGTGGACTCAATAACGAGAGACAGACAAAGGAACACAAGGAAAAACATGTAACTAAAGTCAAAAACCAAACTCAAAAGACAGACCATGACATTCGTACATTATGTCTGTGTTTTCCAACCTTTTTTGAGCCAAAGCACATATTTTATGAGAAAAATTTCAAGGCACACCACCGTACAAGATTGTCATAAAAAGTAGAACCAAAGGTCAATTACTGTACCATCTAATGGAAGAGCATTTAATTGTTCTGCTTGTCACTTTTCTCTGCGACTGAACATCTCTGGCATACATAGATGATCAAATACACATTATTTGTAGAGAATAAAATATCTTTGGACCAATTAAGTGAAATTAGATAATTTCTCACGGCACTTTACATCCAAAAATATGGGTTTTTTTTTCATGGGCACACAAAAGGTTATAAATAGATAATTTCTGAAAATACCTCTCTGCTTTACTGTACCTGTGTTGGTTTTGAACCATGCTCCTGTTGTGACTTTGTGAGGCTCTGTAGTTCTTGAAGAACATAAAAAACAGGATTATTATAGGTAAACATGCAAAGCTTGTAAAAACAAAAAAAAGGAAAGAAAGAAATACCTTCAAGGTATTCCTGGGTCAGATCCACCGCTGACTTGCTTTCCGAACGATCCATCCACTCAACCGCACCAGTTTTTAAACCATGAGCAAGAACCTGAATAAACAAAAATACAGGAACAGATTAGATTCCGCCGTTCCTTCTTGCCTGCTGCTGTCAGACTCTTTAACAAGAACATTGTGTAGTCTCTACAAACTGGCGGTCATTAGTGCAATTGTGCAGTCCTGCACCTGAGCTCGTATCGTGCAATACCCAATATTCCCCACTACTGTAATACCGTGCAATACTCAACATTCCCCACTACTGTTAGTCTAGTTTTATTTTTATCCAATGCTGTTCCTTACATTTCACTACAGCACTGCAGCACTGTCACTTAGAGTATTTTTTCCTCTGTACTATGTACAGGCCGAAATGAGTGTTCCTCATATTTTTTATGTAGATGTAGGTTGGTGTGTATACACATGTGTATATACACATGTTACTGCGTATATCTACATAGGTTTGATTCTAAATGTTTGCCGTCAATGTTATACATTAATGGCCACATTATGCCGCCGCCCCTGTGTGACCTATATCTTTGCTACTGTAACAATGAAAATTTCCCCACTGTGGGATCAATAAAGGCATTCTTATTCTTATTCTTATTCTTAAATTGTGGTGACATAGTGTCTTTTTTTCACAGTTTCTTTTTTCCTGATTTGTAGGGACGTGACTAAAATGGTGCCAAGTGATGCACTTGGGCCTCCGGCCAAAGTCACCGCTTCTCTTATATGTAAGAACTTGAGCTCCCAAGTGACATAGTTGGACGACAGTACAACAGTCACATTATGTCCCCACATGTGTGTAAGTCAACGTATGTGCTTACACAATAACTATTCAGTTTTTAAGGTCAGCCTCCTAACATGATTCCCCATTATGTATGCATTCATAGTGGATGAATACACTGCTATCTACCGAAGTGGTTTTTGAATGACAGCCAAGGCTCATTTTATATACAGTACTTGACTTCTTTTTTTAATTGTTCAAATATGGCAGGATTGTAAAAAAAACACTCTTCTTTGTGGTGTGTTAAATTTATCCATCCATCTATCCTCTGCACCACTTATTCTCAGCTAAACACCAACGACAAAATATTTATTTTTGCTTTACAGGGTCTTTCATGTGTAAAAATTCTCCATTATCACATAACTGGAAGAATACACTTACCTGAAGAAACTTCAGCTCCTTGAAAATCTCAATCATGGGGCTCCTCGTGTCTCCACTGACAACTTTAATATTCTGCAACATTTTAAGTGGTTTGTTAGTGTGTGTGTTACAGTTTGAGAGCAGGGTTACATTTGAGTGTAAAATCAGCTTACTAGTGTAGCTGTAGAGGACAGCGAGGGTGTCTCGAGGACACTATCCACGTGGCTCCACTTGAAATCTGCTGTCACGCTGCTTTGTGAATCAATTGTTGTGTTTTCAACCACAATGGAGCCAAACATGATGTACTGGGCGCTTGCTTTAATTGCCATCTAGGGGCAATCACAAAAGGAGTCATATCTCGGAACAGAAAACTTATGGTAGAATAGTAGGATGCTGGTTTACGGTGGATGGGTGGTGCCTTTTCTTGTGTTCTCGTTGTAGCTCTTCTAAAGTTATGAGTGCACGTTTGTTCACAGGGCCTAACAGTTAGGTTGGAATACAATACAGTATATATATTTTTTTTTTTAAGTCATACAGTGGTTCATTTAGTTTCAAGATAAATTATGCATTTCAACCACATACTGTACCTGTGCATGTAACGGAGTATAATTTGACACCAGATACTTTACTGGCCACGCAGACACCTTCTGCTCCAAACCAGGTTGTACGAGCTGGATCTGACATGTCACATCGTACCCACAGAGGTCGTAGGGCAGGATCATCCACACCGTGAAGGTTGACATTTTGAGATAACGTGTACAAAGACAGCAGCTGCCTTTAAAATAAAAACAAACCAGAAGGAAATAATTATTTCATTTTCATTGCACTAGATCAGAGGTCACTAACATGATGCCTGCAGGCAACATGTCACCCACAGGGACCATATGAGTAGCCAATGGACCTGTTCTAAAAAATAGCTCACCAGTGACAGACATTGTTAATTCCTAAGAATTTTGTAGGAGAGATCTTTTGAAAATGAAAACACTCGGAGAGATTTATAGAAATAAAGTAATGGATACTAATACAGATTGGCTTCCTAACGTGTTCAATCATTGTTGATAATTATGGCACTGTGAGGAATCAGTTACATGATTCGCGACATCGCATAGATGAATATTTGAGGTAATTTGTTGTTTCAGAAATGTGTATCAAATTGGTAGCACTTCACATTAATCAGTATTCAATAAGAAGCACTCAGTTTCAAAAAGGTTGGTGACCCTCACACTAGATTATTTAGATAAATAAAATGGGATTTTATCACATGCTTCATTTGGGGTCTTATATAAACTTGGAAGAACCTTGCTTTTCTGATGGTGAGTGGGTGTGGTGCCAGTTCATTTTGAAGGTCAGTCAACACATTGCCGTCTGTGCAGTTTGATGTCTCAAACGTTGAATCATCATCAGAGTGGTTTAGTTTAGGAACCTATAAGAAAACAGATATAACATGTATGATTTAAAACATTTACGTTAATTTTGAGTTTATGGGCAAACAACAACGTTTTTGATTGAGAAATTCTCACAGCTTTTTCGCAAATGAAGACTTCCTGGTCCCCGTAGTCCAATAATTTCAGAACTTCAATTTTATCCCCATCCTTTTTCAATATTTGGATTTGATCCTGAAAACAAGAGGTACTCATGACTTAATAAAACTGTTAGAAAACTCACCGTCGTCATAAAAATGCAATTACCTCATAAGAGCAACAATGATTGTTTTTATCTTCTTGAAGATCCCTATAAACAGAAAACCACGAACAACATTCAGTGCACTTCACAGCTAACGGCTACCAAAACTAGGCTTTTCGATTTGAACATTCTAACAGCGAACATCATAAACGAAACATATAAATCACCTGAGTATATTAAACAACTCTTTCACACTTGATAAAACCTTGGTGGCCATAAATGAAAGAACGCTTTTTGTTGCGACTGCAACTTAGCTACTGCTGTTTTGATTTTGACTGTCGCGCGCTCAGCTAAAATGACGTCATAAGGTCAGAGTTCGACACAAATAGTGATACTTTCAAATAATTTATAAGGAAAAGAATTGTATTTTGGAGTACTACATTCAGAAAATCTGGTCTGTTTTGACTTCATTGTGGAAATTAACCGATTACATAAAATAATAACGTCGTGTTCAGAAAGCACTTCCGTTTTGACGTAAACGTTCGACAACATGGCGTAAAGAAATAGTCCCCATAAAATGCAACATCGTAGATGTACACATTTGGATCTGAAGAATGTAAAATCGTAACTTAATTTCTTGAATATAAATTTCAAATGCAAAATATTTATTTTGTCGTTGCTGCAGCCCCCTTGTTAATATTTGGCTTTTGGCGGAAGTAGTGTTCCTTTCGGCGGAGGCATATACCTTTGAGGGTGGACAAACTTCCTTTTTTTCTGTGGCCGCCATAGCGTGTGGAGCGTGGTTCCCGGCGAGCCGAAACTTAAATAACGATTATGGTGAGGAAACCACTGTAATGCTCTTTGTGTAACCTCTATGTCGCTTTCCTATAACAACTGTATCTTCAGGTTACTAGCTAGTAGGGTTATTTTCAATTATAATTGGAGTTTCGAGCTACATTTCTCTCGACACAGCAAGTAGCACGCGGAGCCATTTTGAACTAGTGGTAGGCTAGTCTCCTTTTGACACGTGTGTCGGCTTTTCCATTAATTCTTATGGAAACCAAATAATTCATATTTACAATAAATGCCAGTTCAGCCAGTTGCGGCACCTTTTTGGTGTCGTTTTTGAGTTTTTATTATGTGCTATGCAAATATCTGAACGTAAGTGCAGTGTAGGCTACAGGCATACGTAGTTAGGCTAACTAGTATGAGCTAACAGGCCCCGTTTGGTGCCGCGAGATATATGTAAAGGACTTAAGTATTAATTGAGTAAAATCTGGTTTGCTGTTAGGAAAACGGGATTAAAATTTGAAATAGGACGATTATGTAGACTCAAATTTAATCATTTTAATGCCATTCAATCTGCATAATGACTCTTATAATGATTACTCTTGATGTACTCTTGGTCTTGAATAGCTGTTAAAGGTAACTAATGATTTTTCGTCTCAGGCCTGTGCCCGACCCCTAATCTCGGTTTACTCCGAGAAAGGAGACTCCTCAGGCAAGAATGTTGTCCTGCCTGCAGTGTTCAGGGCTCCAATTCGCCCTGATGTTGTGAATTTTGTGCATACCAACATGCGCAAGAACAGTCGCCAGCCCTATGCCGTCAGTGAGCTGGCGGGTGAGTTCTATAAACACCTGTCATTACCTCAAAGTTTTTGTACAATGACGTTAATAATGCGGTGACGTGTATTTTAGGCCACCAGACCAGTGCCGAATCCTGGGGTACAGGAAGAGCTGTGGCCCGTATTCCTCGTGTGAGAGGTGGTGGTACTCACCGTTCAGGCCAGGGTGCCTTTGGAAACGTATCCTTTTTCAATTAGACGATGTGCCGCTTCTAGGTAATTGTCGCACGTGCGCTGATGGTGTAATTTGCGTCCGACACTGCGTCCAGTGACAGAATGCCTGCTGTCAAATACTGGCTCAGTTGACTGATGAACATTGTTTCTGAGCATGCAAGTGTACCATTTTAAGTATTGTCAGTGTTTGAGAAATAATCTTAACTTTTCTACAAGATGTGTCGTGGAGGGCGCATGTTTGCCCCCACCAAGACCTGGCGTCGTTGGCACCGCAAGATCAACACGACCCAGAAGCGTTATGCCATCTGCTCTGCTCTGGCTGCTTCTGCCATCCCTGCGCTTGTCATGTCTAAGGGTGAGTTTTTACCTCAAATGGATCACAATCCTAAACTGATGATTCAGTACATTAGGAGAGTTGTGACCACTTGCAATGATGGTGTAATTTGCGTCTGACCCTGTGAACAGTGACAGTTGCCTGCTGTCTCAAAGCTGTCACGGGGTAGTGATGTGTGTTAAAATCTGAGCAGGTTCAACTGAAGCAAGCCTTGATAGTCATGGCGTGGTTTGCCAACTGTTGACATGAAGTTCTCTACAGGACACCGTGTTGAGGAAATCCCAGAGGTTCCTCTGGTGGTTGAAGACAAAGTTGAAGGCTACAAGAAGACCAAGGAGGCAGTGCTCCTGCTGAAGAAGCTTAAAGCCTGGAATGACATCAAGAAGGTAGTCACAAGTTAAAATAATTTGATTAAATTGCCCAATGGTAATGCATTCGTGTAGTATAGCAATGTTGATAAGTCAAATGAGCTCAACAATTTTTGCAGTGCTCTAACATTGTAAATTTCAAATTATCAGGTCTATGCCTCTCAACGCATGCGCGCCGGTAAGGGTAAAATGAGGAATCGTCGCCGCATACAACGCAGAGGGCCTTGTATCATCTATAACCAAGATGCTGGTGTCACCAAGGCATTCAGAAATATTCCTGGTAAGTTTTCATATTGTTGGTGGTCGTAGAGGTTAAAAACAGTTTTAAAAAAAAATCCTCAAACAAAGGCTATTGAATATAATTCATTGTGTTATTTTAATTCCCAAATGTTTGGCATCTATGCGTCAGAGTCACTTGAGTTTTGAGTGTGCTGATATATTCTCGATACAAATTCTTGTTTGTACATCAGAATAATTTTCACTTCATGACTTTTTTAAATTGAGTAAGGTTTTTTTTCTTTTAATACCCAGTACCGATCAATTGAAAATAGTGATATTTTCGATAGATTGCATAATGCAGGTTGTGTGAAATTGCACTTGTCTTACAGGCATCACTCTCCAGAACGTGAACAAGCTGAACCTTCTGAGACTTGCCCCCGGTGGTCATGTGGGTCGCTTCTGCATCTGGACAGAGAGTGCTTTCCGCAAACTGGATAATTTGTATGGCACCTGGCGTAAACCTTCTTCTCTCAAGGCCAACTACAAGTGAGTTTATTGTGCAACAGCATAGTTGCTTTAATTACTGTGATGAGCTTTCATACTTCACGGTCCGTGTTTTTGACACTTGTGATATGAATGAAGTTCTGAGTCTGTTGAAGTCCTCAATAATGATAGCATTCTGTTGTAAATTGATCAAATTAAGTAATAGTCCTTCCATTTCAGCTTGCCAATGCACAAGATGACCAACACAGACCTGAGCAGGATTCTGAAGAGCGAGGAGATCCAGAAAGCACTTCGTGCTCCCAGGCAAGTGAACATTTGTAAAAAATATAAAAATTTAAATGATTGGAGGCTTTGATGATATTCCCACTTCTGGTCCGTGTTTCTGAATCCTGATAAGTGTGAAGTCCTGAGCAATACATTGAACCAAGCATTCAAATGTAGCGGTATTGACATGTGTCATCAAGAATTTGCCTTCCCCTTAAAGGAAGAAGATCATCCGCAGAGTCCTGAAGAAGAATCCTCTGAAGAACATGAGGATAATGTTCAAGCTGAACCCATATGCCAAGACAGCCAGACGTCATGCCATTCTCAAGCATGACCCTACGGTAAGAAAGTGGCAATCACTCTTGGGGGATGGACCTTGCATTTTTATCTGACTGAATTCTTTTGGTTCCAACAGATCAAGGCTAAGATGCTGAAATCCAAGAAGAAGCCTGTTAGGAAGGGAGCACCCAAGAAAGTCAAAGCCATGGCTTAAATGTATACCTGACTAGAGTTCACTGAACAATAAATAAGTTTGGTTCAAATCAAGAGTCAGACCTGTCTTTAACATTTTAAACCGTAATGAAATAGTTTAGAAAGTAAGGAATGTGTTCTGTGGTGAAAGAACTCGGGGTGGAAATGAACTACCAAACTAACTACAGTTTGTCATGTTTAAAACGGTTACAAAATTTGTGTAACTGTCAGAACATTTTAATACATGTTTTAGAGTACTTGTTTTACTTGAGCCAAATGATTTTCTGATCTTGAAAGGAAACACTTAATACGAAGGTAAGAACGAGTAATGGCACTTGCATGTTAACCTCAAGTTGTAAGAACAGTTTTTATATATTCATGAAATTATTTTCTACAGGAATCAGCCTGCCAATGAGCAGGATGGCCAACCCAGACCAGAGCTGGATCCTAAAGTGTGACATCCAGAAAGAACTACCCAAGTAAGCAAACCTCAGCAAGAGTTTTTTTTTTTTTTTTTAAAAAAGCTGTGATGATACTCCCACTTCTGGTCCGTGTTTCTGAATCCTGATAAATTGGAAGTCCTGAGCAATGCACAGATTATGGACCAGGGTACTCATTTTGTAAAGTGTAAGTAACTAAACATGCATCTCATTTCAGCCCTGTGAATTCCCAAGATGATGGCGAGGAGCTCAAGGAAGAAGCACTTACAAGTACGTACTTGCATTTTTCCTAAGCTTTTTTTTGGTTGCAAAATGATGATACTCCCACTTCTGGTCCGTGTTTCTGAATCCTGATAAAATGGAAGTCCTGAACAATGCGCAGATTATGGACCACAGTACTAATTTTGTAAAGTGTAAGTAACTAAACGTGCATCTCATTTCAGCCTGCGAATTCATAAGATGGTGAGGAGCTCAAGGAAGAAGCACTTACAAGTACGTACTAGCATTTTTTTCCTAAGCTTTTTTTGTGGTTGCAAAATGATGATACTCCCACTTCTGGTCCGTGTTTCTGAATCCTGATAAAATGGAAGTCCTGAACAATGCATACCATATTTAGCTAGTGCTTAAATTGGGATGAAGACTTTAACGAAGTCCTGTCATGCTCTTTCAGGATACTACTGGCAAACCTGTGGAAGGCTGGGAACAACCACCCGCTAAAACAAAGGCATCTCAAGCTTGATCTCAAAGAAGGCAAAGGAGTCATATTCACAGTTTAATTCACCAAACTTTTCACATCAATAAATCTGAGCTTTAAGCACACTTAAGATGGCATTATCTGTTAGAAAAAGATGGCTTTTCAGGCAGGCTTGCAAAGCAGCCCAAATTAGTTTCACTTTTGTAATTTCACTTGGCATGTAGGTTTGAAATTAAAATATGTACCATTTGATTGCACTTTTTCACTTTACACCTCATACAATTATAAAGACCCTGTTAGAGGATTAAAGGGCACAGGTTTTACTGTGGAATAGCTGGTGGTCACATTGCTGAGCCATGAGTGGGCGTCCCAGGCTGGTTGAGGCCAATGGTGGTGCACAACCAGCCGGCGAAATCAACTTGCTCTGCCTCTGACTGTCTGATAAAAGGGTGCACCTGTTGGGAGGATGAAATGTCATGTGAGCCCAAGATTGAATTGTGTAAAATGGTGAGAATGTTTGTGTATACACCAACCATTAACTGTTTCAGGTCTGCCCTTTCTGCTGGGTTCTTTATCAAGCTGAAATGGAGGTTAAACGGGTGATGAATTAGTTTAAAAGATTTGCAGTAGAAGAATGCAAATAATTCCAGACCTTACCATTTATTGACGAAGTCTTGGAATTCTGAACTGAATAACATCCCAGGCAACTTCGGTGGAGGCTATCAAGACAGTCAATGAATACTGTTAGTAAATCTGTTACCATTTTAAGCTCTTTAAATTGTATGAACCCTCACCTCATTGACAATATAGTCAAGTAATTCAAAGATGGCCATTGGAGGCCTACTGTCCGATCCATATGCTGCAAGTACAAAACAAGTGCAGCGTTAACTTCTGCTGGGAACGGCTGTAACTTAGTCCTCCGACTTACAGCTACCAGGTCGCCCAGGAGGTCCAGCATTTGGTGAGGACTCCGCAGAGTTTGCACCTCCCACATGAGTCCCAAAAATGTGTTCCAGCTCCTTTGTGTCCGGCGGTGGAATAGGGAAACGTCCAATGGCCATTTCAACCAAGGACAGACCCATGCTCCAGATGTCGGACTGGACCGAGTAATGGGTGCCTTGTAAACGCTCTGGCTGTTGAAAGAATAGAACAGGGAAATGTCTGCACACAGTGTAAGAACAAAGTTAGCAATTCCATAAACCGAGATTTGAACCTAGAACTTCTTAACTATGTTGTGGTGGGCTGCTAACCAACCACTAGTCATCGTGCCGATATATGATTGCAAATGAGTTTTCCTTTTCATAGTCGTTTGTGTGAAAGAGCTGCATGTCCATGTCAACTTACAGACATGTATGATCGTGTTCCCACAAAGGAGTTGGCCATGGAGTCTATGAGCTGTCCGCTAACTCCAAAATCACACAGCTTGATCTCACCGCGGGAATTCACCAGGATGTTGGATGGCTTGACATCTGACAGAGGGAGAGATGATGTATGTCGGGTATAACCATGGAAGTTTGACAGGCGCCATGCAACATAGAATATGTGACCAAATGAGTCTATTAATGCTGAATAATTGATCCAGTGGTAAAGATGGGTACTTGTATGAAAACATCAGAGGGGGTCAAGTCAATGTATAGTGATTAACCTCTGTGCATGATCTTGTGTTTCTCCCTCAGGTAGGAAAGCCCTTTAATGACCTGCAAAAATTAAAAACGCCATTTAAGGATTGTTTAGAATTAACAGCACTGAAATATCAACATGCTGTAGTATTTTCTTCAGGGGCGGAGCCAGAGCTTTTCCAGTGGCCAGGGTGACGCAACGACTCACTATGGGGTGGCCTTAAGATGACACATGCAGGAGCGCATTTGCACGCCTGACACTTCACAACTTCACTTCACAGCTTAGAGCAGGGTTCACCAAATTCAGTCCTCAAGTGCCCCTATTCTGCATGTTTTAGATGTGTCCCGCCTCCCGATTCAAAATCAAATTCTGTGAAAGCCTGATAATCCTGATCATTTGAATTGGGTGTGTTGGAGGAGGGAAACGCAGGGTATGAGCCCTCGAGGACCGGAGTTGGTGACCCTTGTCTTAGGTTTGAGATCTTCCTTGGCTACACAGTGCACATGGCTGAGAAGTCATTTATCATACCATCCGTAGTCAGAGTTTCATGAAATATACAGAACCTTACCCAAAAGATTCATTGTACAAGCAGGAAAAAATATATGGAAAAAGCAATGTCTTGCTGAGCTTAATTCACCAGATAATTCTTTTTTTTTTTCCCAACCAATTAGAGTGGTAGATAGATGTCACCATTTTGCATACTGCCAATATGGCTCATTCATTCATTTAAAAAATATCTAAGATGCACAATGACACATTAGAATTTTTTTTTGTTTAACACTTTTTCTTTTTAGATTTGTTCCTGCTCACCTCATTGGTGTGTTCGGCAAAGTTGGCATATGTGTGAATGTTATTTAATAAAACTGACTGGATGGCAAGAAAAACAATTACTTATTGGCCATGTTAAGGTGTGAAACTAATCTTGAATAATGCTTACAAGTATCAAATGTTTCATTGCAAAAAAAAAAATTTACATATTCTGCATCGAGATCACTAGTGTCAACACCCATTAAGGTAGATGGTAAATCTAAATGTATGGTGACAGAACATCTAATGCTGCAGTGGAACTAATCATCTGCACAAAATCCCGTTTATCAAAATGTTTGCCTAGATATTGGGGGTGGCAACCATGTAAATCCATAATCGTGCCAAGTCAGTAAAGTGCTTGATTTCTGTTGATGGTTGCCGAAGCTGTAAATGAGCAGTTTTCTCACTAGATGGAGTAACTAGACTCTAATTGGGCTTTCATCCACATGTTTTGTTTAATGAAATGCTTGATAGAACCTGTGGGATTCCCTATAGCCGCCTGTCTTAAATTCCCATTAACCCATGTCTATTTCAGTCAGAAGCAGCACGAAAGAACAACATATGGACCCGTCAATCCCTGGAAGTGTTCATTCATCGTTGCACGAGTGAATCATACTGGAAGGTTGTGAAATATGAGGAGGGCGGGCTACATACAGCAATGCTGATTTTGCCAAGGATTTTCTCTGGGATCTTTCCAGCTTTCTTGAGTGACTGATCCAGGGAGCCACCATCCTAAATCCAACAAGGGAGGAAAATAGCTGAAGGATGACTCTAAAATAAATGGCCATTAGAAAATATGAACCCCACCATGTGCTCCATACAGATACTGATTTCTCCATCACTGTAGAAAGCTCCATAGAAGCCCACAATGTAGGGGGAATTGCATTCATGCAGCACTTGAAGCTCCCTTATGATCTGGTTCCTGATGGCGGGTTTGATTTCCAAGTGGATGAGCTGCAACACAGGAGGAATACTGTCACTTCTCTCAAAAAAAAAAAAAAGTTTGAGACATTGGGCTTTTGGGTGGAATTTCAGGAGCGCCACAACCTCATACAATGTTAGAAAGGATTAGATCAGAGGGCTGTTTTCGCAATCCAGAAGACAGCTTTACCTTCCTGGCCATGATCAGACCAGAAGGTCTGTGAGAAACCTTGAAGACGACCCCTCCGTTGCCTGCGCCGAGCTCGCATATCTTCTCAAAATCGTCATCCTTCAGCTCGCCCACTTTCTGCTTCTGCGTCAGGAAAGCTTCCAGGCGTTTGCGTTGCTGCTCATCCAGTTCTAGCTCTTCCAGTTTCTTCTGCAGGGCCTCTAAGTTTGTTCTTGCAAGAAGACACGTGCAATGTTATAAGAGCTTTCCGAAGCTCACTTCTACAGACGCAGATGTTTGTTCTTTTGAAGCATCTGCCCCCCCACCCCCAAAGGGACACAGAAAGTGTATCTATAAACCTGCGTCCAAATGGAAAAGACATGGCTCGATTCTGGTGATTTATTTTTCTTTTGTGGTCAACCAAGTGGATAGAAATTCGGTGCGAGTCACTGGGTTTATGTTCTCTCGCACATCAAACAGGGGCGGAGCCATGGGTGGGCCTGGCTGTGCACCGGCCCACCCAGTGAGATTCATGGGAAAAAAAAATTATAATTAAATTGTGTTTTTTATTTGATTGAATATTTAGAATGGCATAATTGTGGTTGCGTTTGGTAAAATCTGAACTCCAGTTTGTCATTTTTTTCGAAGATACAATGTGTCAGGCCCACCCTAATTTTTCCATAAACTGCATTCTGGCTCCGCCACTGACATCAAATCAGTTCTGTTGGGCAGCTTCTGTCGCTCCTTTAGTGCTGTCATGGCAACCAATTACCTTGAGAAGCCAACAGGATAAAGCAGTAAAGAGCTCTTTAGACAGGCTGCTCTTTGATTTATTATTAGTGTGGAGCTGCACTGCATCATTCGGAGTGGTATTTCCTAATATTGAGTTTTTTGATTGACAGTCTCATGCATCTGACGTCGGATAACATTAAAGTGACTGACGGGAAAAAAAAGGGTTAAGTTCTCTTATTTCTGATCCATAACCATGGATACTGCATGGCGAGTTAGAGTTAACTGTGGGCGGCGTGGGCGTTTTGTCGACAAGAGCAGAAAGGTGGAGGACGCCAGAAATACAGAAATGGCCCGAAACACACTCACACACACACACACACACACATGCTCAACGCACAATACGTGGGAGGGACCAAGAGGAGCCGCACGTTTGCTTGCAGCGGAGGAGGAAATGCATGACGCAGGCCTCTTGAACTCCATCCACACAGTGACCAAGGACATCTGCTAGAGTCGAAATAAAGGGGTCAGTTTAAAACGCTTCATGTGACCAGGCTTAATGTCGATTAGAAAACGACCAAAATGTCAGAAAACTAAGACTAATCGTTACCAAAAAATGTACATGCACATCTCTGCTCATGCCCACTTCAAACTCTGAAAATTTTCAAAACAATCGCCACGGTATTTTCTCCCTAAAGACGGTCAGTATAGAGAAGAAGCTTAATGTCGCCAAATGTTAGAAACCTCTGGCCAAAAGTCGCCAAAATTCATACGTACATTTCTACCTATGCCCACATCAATCTCTGAAAACAGCAGAATAATTGCACCAATATTTTGGATTTTATGGACATTAACGTCTTCCTCTCCATAGGTGCTCGCTGCAGCTTAATGAGGAAAACGCTTAATGTCTTCAAAATCCATATTATTGGGGAGATCATTTTGATATTTTGGGAGATTGATCTAGGCGTATGTATAGATGTGCACGTCAATTTTGATGACGATTGATCGTAGCTTTCCAACATTAAGCGATGTGAAGCTTTTTCTCTCTAGTGAATGTCTAAAGGTCAGTAAAAAAGGCTTGATGCCTAGAAAATCCAAAATACTGTGGCTATTGTTTTGATATTTTCAGAGGTTGAAGTGGTAGTGATGTGCATGTGAAGTTTGGTGACGATACATAGCAGTTTACTGAGATTCGGCAACGTTAAGCTTTCTTACAACAACATTAAGTATTTTAGACTGTCCCCCTTTTAGCAAGTTGTATGCTGATGTTTATCTTGCACAAAAAAGGCAAACAAGGGCCTCATCCAATATTTATGGTGGCAAGGTGAAAAACAACAATTCAATATTCCATTTTTGTTAACTGCCGACAGCACAGTGGATTCGTGATTCGCACATTTGCCTTAGGGTTCTGAGATTTGGCCTTACAATCTCAGCCAGGCTTTTCTGTGTAGAATTTGCATGTTCTGTCAGTGCTCACGTTTGTTTCTCCTAGTACTCCTGCTTCCTCCCACATTCCTAAAAGACATGCATCTTAGCTTCACTGGAGACTCCGAATTGTACAAAAGTGTGAATATGAGTGTGATATATCGTCTATATATGCCCTGAAATTGGCATTGGGCATTCAAGGTTGGATTGTGATGGTGACCGACGACTCAGCATGAAAGAGGAGGCAGACTTCATAATTATACCATAATAAATTCTTCACTGTTGTTTCATCAGGGTGTGCTGTTCCTTGGCTAGTCACCACTTGCCTCAAGCAACCAGGAATGTATTCAACTATCATGCCAACACCATGTCGACATCAGCAGCAGCAGTAAAGCCAAGGCAACTTTAAGCACACATTATCAACATGAGGTATGTTTTCAAAAAGGAATATATATAAAGTTCTGGACCAGTTGATTAGGTGCGCCTATCTATACCATATTGCACTACAGTTATCCATTGATGATTTATTGGCATCCAACCATTTTGTATACTGCCTAGACAAACACACGTCACATTCACACACGTGGACAATTTAGAGAGGAGGATAGGCCAGAGTACTAACAAAAACACAAGCACACGGAAAACATGCAAGCTCCAAACGGGGAGGCCAAAGCGAAGATTCGAACCCTGAGCCTCAGAACTGCGAGGTGGACATGACAACACTAGACCTTATGTGGACATTATTGCAAGAGCTTTTGTTGGATCTCTTGAGCTTGTGCAGGTGTCGCTAATGTTGTGTCCAGTGAATTTATATTTGTTATTCAACCACCAGGTAGCCATTACAGTTACTTTCTTGCATATACAAACATGTAAATTGAAAAAAAAAAAAAAAAACGAAAGCGTGGGCTTCTGCATTATCTTCAGATGCACGACGACACAGTAAAATATTCCGCCTTTTTGCCACCTTGGAAAAAGCAGCCAGCATGAGAGTTGACACATTATGTAACTCACATCTAGCATGTTTCGTTCCGCTTGACTAGGAAGTGATAACTAGAGCACAGTGTCACAACTACTCACTATCGCAATTACTGGTGGGGGGGGGGGAAACTTGGAAGAATACACCAAACTTGTTGGGGGTGGGGGTGGATGGGGGCAGTCTGCATTCGTTATGAAGGTCAATTCATGAATAACCACAGTCATATGTAGATTCTGATCAGCGCATCTAAACTGTCCAGTAATTGCTAAACCCAAATTGAAATTAAATGATCAAAAATCCCTCTGTCTAGATGGTATGCAACTCCGAAATATAAGCACACATGGTTGTGGTTGGTTGACACTCACTCTGTGGCTCCGGTGCCGTTGATGATATTCCCATCGGGGATCGGGTTGAGTTGGATGGGCTCGGGCTTCCTTCTCTTCTGCATCGCGCTTAACAAATGACAAACGAAACCGTGGATATGTTGATGAAGGTTATATTATTGTTATTAATAGTAAGAAGGACTATGATGAGGATGAAGTGTGAGAAAGTCTTAAAGGGCGACTGTGGCGCAGTGACGACCTACAGGACTGAGATAGTTTATTAATGGCTGAATGGGAATCATCCGGAAGAAGTAACGTCACGAAAATATTTACACTGGTCTTCCTCATGGCCGTGTGTGGTTTAACGCCCCCTCTGCTGGCGTTGAGACGAATTACAACTCTTAACATTGTAGCAGTGTTGAGCCAGGGCACCAATACATAAAAAAATAATTATACGGCACGCCACCAAACAATAATACAGAAATAACGACGAGCTCGTCTCAATTCATGTACTTAATATGAAATATTGGCATGTAAATTGTCATATTCCCAGGAAACCATCAATTCTTATGTTGTATGAACGTCAACAGGTGGATACAGACATTTGTTGTACCTTCTGCCATCTAGTGGAAGAAATTTTCATTGTTTGACTTGTCACTGTGTCGCTGGCATACAGTATATAGAGGGAAAAAGATGTACAGTATGATGTGTTTCCATCCATCCATCCATTATTCAAACCGCTTATCCTCACGAGGGTCGCGGCCGTGCTGGTGTCTATCCCAGCTGTCTTCGGGCAGTAGGCGGGTTAACTGGTTGCCAGACAATCCATAATGTGTAGTCAATAACTAATAATTACATTTGATAGTTTCCTTAGCATTCTATGGTGGTGGTGGGACAGTTCCCATGTGACTGACAGGAAGAAGAAACCAACCCACTGACAACCCGTTAAGATGAACCTCAGTAAGACATCTTAATGCATCTAGTTCAGGCGGAAACTGTAATTGCAAAACCGTCTCACATGTAAATGGGGACTGCTTGCAACTGAGTGCAAAAAATAACATTCCTCCTCTTTGTCTATTCTGTATAAATTTGGCGCCCTTTTAAACGTTTGGGTGCTCGAAGCTTAAACCACCCGCAAATCCGGCGGAACCATTTGAACACGCTGCCCATGTACCATGAAGATCACACGTCAAGTGTGACTTGAACGCCATGGAAATTTGCTGTGACGTCTCGGCACATTGTACTGGTTGCGGACGCGCAATGCCACTGGGACGTGTCTGCCTGACCAAAGAGCGTCTTGCTGCCAGAAGAATCTTTTTCTCCATAAAGCAGTACTGACAGACAGGGAGGAAAGATTGGCTGCGTCCTGTCTCAGCCTCATGGATGGAAGCTGTATAATTCCTAAGTTGCTTTTGACAAATTGGCTTACGTGCACCCGAGCAGAGCCGGCCACTAATATCGTTCCCCCGTGTGGACCATAAAACATCTACGCTCACCGACAATTTCATTTTCACTACATTTAACCTCTGAGAGTGAAATGTATTCTTTAGAGTTGTGTGATGAAAACATATAATATTATTCCACAGAGTTATTTCCAGACTTTTGGGACATTGTGCTTCAGATTTATGCTTTGGATGAAATTTCATTTGCGAAACTCTCCCCCAAAAAGTGACATTCAAAAAATGTGTTTTGCTCATTGTTGCTTGGTTTGGATGTTTGACCTTAACTGTGCCGTAGGATTTATGTGCACAAACACTAGAGTATTAATCTGCTGAGGGGCCAAAGTGAATCAAATTAAGACATAAACCTACAAGCAGAATTTTATTGCAAAGTGTCTTGTTGGGAATCCAACTGAGACTCACTATGTGATGTTGTAATACTGTTGTTGCATTTAATCATTTGTGGAAGACAATATACCATATTATCTATGTATATTGTATTGTTTTACAGTAGAATTATCTGGATGGAACAGCAAGTTATAATAAGAATACAATTTTTACATTGTCATGATGGTGTATCATCAACTTTTTAGTGTTCTACTTTTATAATGCTGGTAGACCAGCCTGGACCCATTTTACTCATATAAAAAAAAAAATCCCATGGCACACCAACAAAGAAAAATGTCACAAAAAGTATGAAATCCGTAATAAGAAAAATGTCAAAAAGGTATGAATTACGTAATAACTATGATATTGTCTACGTTTAATCACAAGTTGACTTACTCGGTGTGAAATGTGGGCCTCTACAAAGAACCGACTATATACTGTATATGCACTTGCTTTCAAATAGATATTCTATATCTTACATTTCAAGACGCATCCTACATCGTTTAATTTCTTGCGTTTGAAGTCATTTGGGAAATGTTTGCTCATGAATACGATATTAGGCGGTGATTTGTCCATCCACCCCCTTTAACTTGCCTGAGGAGTTAAAGTCCAAAGCAAACACACAAGAGAGGGGCAATGGGAAAAGCCAAGTGCCTCGCAGTGGCCAATAAACTTCCCTTTCCAGACTTCAGTCCAATACACTACAGACAGTGTCTCAACACTGCCAGTGACAGCGAACAAGACATAAAAGAGTCGCGGGCCAAAGAAGCAGAACACACTATGTTGTTTGATGCTGAGGATTTGTTGCCTCATCCGCCGCTTCTCCGTGAGGGGACTTGGGGATTTGTGGTCAGGGATTACAGCGGGCCACAACGGCCGCTTCTGAAGCCGATGATAACAGCGGCCGCTCTCCGACAGGCCCGAACGTACAACTTTAAGTGCGTGCCCTCCAAGATGACTGCTATCTCTGTGCTTGTGTGGCTTCTTTCTGGATGTTTAAGATGCCTGTAGGTGTGAATGCGAGTGTGACTGGTTGGCCGTCTCTTATTTGTCAGTCCTGTGACTGACAGGTGATGTCATGGGAGTCCGCACCAGCATATGTAAAGCCAACTTCATTTGTGACCCCTCTGATGGACAGGATGGAGGGCAGACAAGACTGTTTGGTTGACTCTGCCGAGTGTGAATGGAGCAAAGTGAAAGCCTGTCTTGTTTTGATCAGCGCGTGTTTGCAAGCAACAAAAAACAAAATGACTCTGGGTGTGCATATCTCCAATAAGAGACGTTTTGTATCGCGATACATGGGGTGCAATATGACTCAAGGATTGTACATTTGAAAGAGTAACGATTCAATTCAGTTTGATATAATGCACTCGCTTCTTTTAAAACAAAACCGATTTTCCGATTCAAGTCGGTTTTCTTTACACACAATAAAGTGTGTTCTCTTTGCTCTCCTTGCAAGCTGGTAAAAAAGAAATTGAACGTCTTCCCGCTTTTTGGTGTCTTATTTTGAAATGTCTAATTGATGAACCTGACAAAGGTTCATTTATGAACAGTCATGCCAGCTCATGGTGTTGTGGGGAGAGCAGCGTTCGCTCCGATCGTGCGCTGCTGCTTTTTTCCCCCCTTTTTGTCATGGGTTCAAATACCGCTCTGCATTGCAGGACCAAAACTGCCAAAATCAAAAATAAATAAATAAAAGTGGATATAAAAATATAATTGAAAAAATAAAAATAAAAAAAAACATATGGAAATAAGAATATATAATATAATATAATAATACAAAATAAAAGTAAAAATCCATCCCAAAAAAACTAAAAATAAATTGAAAATAAATAGCAAAATAAATGTGTAAATAAATACAAAAAATACATATATAAATACAATATACATTTATTTATATTCTATTTACATTTTTTCAAATGTTAATGTTAATGTTTTTTTTTATTTTCACTTTGATTTATTTTGGATTTGGGCAGTTTTGGTCCTCCATACGTACCCACCTGTTGCCATTCATACAACAAAATAACAGCTTTTTGTTGAAGAATATAATTATCCTTTCGACTGAAACCTATGATCATGTTCAATCAAGCTTTGCTAACATATGACCAAGGTCAACTCAAGACAACTACGCAGAAAGCGGCAAGGTCTCGTTGAAGTTGGTGAATCATTCACATAATGAATTGAATTTACATCATCATTTCACTATACCGGTAGATGTTTACTGTAACATTTGTTTCGTAGTGGGAAGTGAAATATTTTTAATGTAAAATACATTGGCACAATAAAGGTTGGAAAACACTGACCAACTTATAGAGAGACAAACAAAGACATTTGGTGCAACACAACGTTTTCACTTTTCTTAGGCGGACAATTACTGTTGACTTCATCACCCCATTCTGTCGTAATTTAAATAGCAACATTGGAAAATGCAAAGAACGTTGCCGCAAGTCGATCCTTTACACTGAAACCTGTGAACGTGTTCAATCAAGCTTTGCTAACATATGACCAAGGACAACAACACGGAACGCGGCAAGTCTCATTGAAGTTGATGAATCATCTGGTTAAGTCCGTTCTCTACGTCGTTTGGCTGGCTCGGACCGACCGGGCGGGTCTGAAATATAGATGGGAACTCATAGACGGACTAAAACATAAACGAATGCCAAGCTCTGCCAGCTTGGCTGTCCACAAGGTTGCAGTTTCGATTCATTGCTCTCTTTCGGTCCGGCTGACGTGTCCTTGGGCACGAAACTCAACCACCGGCAGCGCCTGATGCTGCTTCATCACTTTCCATCACCATTGTGGGAATTTGTGAACTTTGAAAAGGGAAAGGTGTAATATGAATGCAGTCTGTTGATAGATGTCGAGCACAAAAGTCCATTTCAAATACTGATGAAGTTTTCAGTTCGATTCATGCATATCTGATTAGTTCATGAAGTTCACTGTCAGTGAGTAATACATTTGACTAAAAATGCATTGTTACACATTGTGCACGTGTTATCCTCTGAGTGCTCTTTGGCTTTCCTCCTCCTGAATGTTAAAGATAACATTTGCAAGTAGCATTTGTATTGGTTCACTGAGTTATCTCTGCATAAACAGATGGGAACCAGCTGCACAAGGCGACATCTAAGAGACATGAGGATCGGAATTAAAAGTCACAATCCATCACTTAACTCAAGAGACGGCAAGGTTTGGTGCTTTTTGGATGAATCTCTCATTGGCCCCTTTCACGTGGCTTGTGGCCATATTGCACGCTTTCGCCAATGTCACTATTTAAATGACAACAGAATGGAGTGATGAAGTTGACGGTAATTTTCCGCCTTAAGAAAAGTGAAAAAGTTGTGTTGCAGCAAATGTCGCGGTTTGTCTCTTTATACTGTAAGTCTGTTAGTACAGCGCTTTCCAACCTTTATTGAGCCAAGGTATTTTACATTAAAAAAAAAAAATCTCACTCCACACTACCAAACGAATGTCGGTAAGTATATAAGTATGTACGACAGACACCATGACACAAATTGACGCGATTGATTAGATGTGATGGATTAAATACAATAGGATGTCATACGATATATTCAAAACGTCATCAATTAGACGATGGATAAATATGTTAAAGTAGCAAAATCCACCCGTTTTTTTATCCATCTCAGGAGGCGGGAATTTTGCCACTTGCTATTGACTGAAAATGACAGCACAGTTGCTCAGGGCTCAGGTAACAACCAATTATGGCTCACGTGTTTTCTTGAATTTACCCTTGTGACGGTCGCAAGATGAGTTGTGATCACATGAACATCTAAGAACATTTTAAAGTCTTCTCTGAACCGAACCTGCAGGTTTTCACATGGATGATAAAAACAAAAATGATATCATAATTACGACAGATTCAGAGGTGGGTAATCCAGGTCCAAAAAGTAAAAACCCTGCCACAGTTGGGCTTTAGCCACAGGTGCTTTTAATCAACTGAGCTCGTTTACCTGCCGGTTGAGTAGAAGCACCTGTGGCTAAAGCCAAACCGTGGCAGGGTTTTTACTTTCTGGACCCAGATTACCCACCTTTTAACAGATTAGATGTGATGACACAAGAAATTATATGGTAGCATGTGTTATAAAACACCACACATGGACACAAACGATCGGGGTGGAAGGCGCTTCGAGTGCCCACTTGACAACGGGGATCTGTGATCACCCTGGCCAATTTAACATCATCCACCTGTGGAGGTCTGCTTACAGTCCTTTAGAAACATACTTTACGTGCTTTGCATGCACTCCAGCAAATCTATTTCTGCTTCCGCAATATCAACAACTGTGTGCACTTCTAGTGGCTGACTTAAAAGGGAATCAGTGGAGCTGCTTTTCATTGGCCAGGAAGTAAATCGGCTCTGTTTACTCCCACAGGGGCGCAAATGCACCCATTTAGGAAAATACCAAAATAAAGTAAACTTCACCCATGCGCATAGTTAGACTGCACCAGACTTGCGCTGAACACGAAAATAGGGCCCTATATAGGATAGCTGATTAGATGTTGTCGATCCAATAAATATGATACTTAAGATACGATAAGGTTGACTGTGATGTCATTGATATAATACCGTAGATATATTAGATAAGCGGTTCGGATAATGGGTATAAATTATGATAACAGATATAGTGTATATGTTTGATATGGATGTGATGTAATGCAATTTACATTTAATATACCAGAGAAGCATTTTGGATGAGTGGTTACCACTACAGTTTTGAGGTTCAGAGTTTGAATCTCAGATCTGGCCTTGCGCTGCAATTGGCTGGCGAATAGCTCAGGGTGTACCCCGCCTCTCAGCCAAAATCAGATGGGACAGGCCCCAGGCCACGGGTGACCCTAATGACAATAAGCCGTATCGAAAAAGAATACATGGATGGATGTTATGACAAGCTAGATAGATACAATGTGATACTACTTACACTCCAGAGAAAATGCTTCACATTCTGCTCAGGAGTGACAATGTAGACCCATCAGGGACTGGAACGTATTCAATTTTAGGAATTATGCATATTCCCACCGGATGGGGACATGTATTATCATGCTTGAACATAACCAGATGGTACAGCAAGATATATTTGATTTTGCCATCAAAAACCTGCACCTGTGTGTGTGTATGTTGTACCAATGTGCGTTGTCTTATAAAGTGTAAACTGAGTTGAGCATCATACCGCTCAAGTCTGTTATGATGAGAATCTACTTTCAGGTTAAGACAGTGGTGTCCAGACGGCCGCACTAGGGCCAATTGTGGCCCGCTGTCCATTTTCCAGCGGCCCCCAGCATATATATAAAATAACTTTTGACACGAACTGCAACCCTATTGGGTGCGGATGTTGAAAAAGTTGTGACACCCACATCCCACATGGGTGCGATGCACCTGACTACTACTACTACTACTACTAATAATAATAATAAATTAAATTAAAGTAGCCTTTTAGATGTGTGCAATCATAGTCACCGTTTTTGTAGATCCATCTCATCATCACAAACCAAATTGGAATTGCTACTGGATGCATTTTGTTTACATAAAGGAAATTATTGATGAGCCACTCTCATCCCATAAATGAATTGACCAAACAAACAATCCATGAATGTGTTTTCCAATCAAAATGTGGCCCTGTTGTTGTGATGAACAGAATAAAGGAATCCACATACGTGAGCTCAGGTGTAAAATCAGCTATTGACCGATCCAGTGCACACTTGTCAGTGAATATTGCGCTAGATGTTGCCATGATTGACGTGATGTTAGGGTGCTTTGTGACTTCACTTTGCAGAGGAACCCTTCCAGACAGGGGTTTTAGTCTTTTGTGATGTGCCGGAAACTAACAGTCTGTGAACCTTTTCTAAAAAGCGCACACTTGAGTAGCTTGATGGCACTCTAATGAGGCAGCAAGAACAGGAAAAATGCAAAAAGGAGATTTTTTTTTTTTTTTTTGATAACACAGAAGAGTGTGACTGCAAGCGCGGTCAAAAAGCATCTGTGTGTGTGTGTGTGTGTGTGTGGGGGGGTCTATTTCATAAACATGCAAACGCCAAACACCTTTGTTATTAAGCCACATGCGGTGTCCTAGCTGCGGTTCATCAGAAGCACCTGCAACAGCCCTATGACTGAAAAAGTGCATCTGAAAGAAGTCTCATTCTACCTGATCTGCTTCTTTTCTTGCTTCATCAGAGAACTGAGGTGTTCATTCTTGCAGAAAAATGCTTGCTCCGATCATGATAATTAAACCTTTCCAGCCAATTTAGTCAGTTTTCCTCCACATTATATTGAGTGTTGCTGCCAGTGGTCAGGAGCCGAAGGAATCAAAATAAAAAGAATGTTACTTGATTTATGATTTTGTATGGTAGAGCAGTCATCCCTCACAAATATTCCATTTGCCTTCACAGTCACACTTATCGACAGTTTTGATTTCAATTTATTTACTCATTAAAATCCCTCAAGGGGAAATTCTAACTCACACTCTGTTGTATTTTTTCGGTTGGTGCTGTGCTCAAAGGCACCTCGACAGTAGTCAGGAGGCAGAAGAGTGCCGTTTTTTTTATGTCCAACGGTGGGACCCTTCTGCTGAGTCTTCAATTAATCTAACTCTTCGTTTTTGGAATGAATGAACAAACACGAAAGTTTGTATACCCCCCAAAAAAGTCATGCGACTGATGACAAACGAAGCCTCGGTTTGTGTGGAGTACGTCATTGGTTCATTTAACGTATCATTGCCTCATAACACTGACAACCCCTTTGTCAACGTTCGAAGTGATCTTAAAGTTAGTCGGCAAGTTAGGGAGTCACGCTATGCGCTTGAAAACAATACTTGGAGTGCTTAAGTGTAGCACTTAGTGCAGTTTTCAGTCGTTTTCAGCACCAGGTAGAAAGAAACCTAGTATTTTATCAACAAAAGTAGAGTACCTCTTTTGTCTCAAAAATGGTTTGATCCAACTCTTCTCACTGAGCCACGAGCCTAGTGTGAGTGTGCAGTCTTCCAGTAACATGGAATAGTTGTAGTGAGTAGCTTTACCTTAAAAAAGGAAATATGGCAAATTGCTTAGAGTGGGAAGTCAACCCCAAAATGTTCTTTACAATAATATTTTATGTGCAGCCCGACTAGACTAAACACGCCATTCTGATTGATATTGTGTTTGTGGGATATGAGTTAAGTAGTAAAATCCACCCGTTTTTGACATCTCAGGGGTCGGCCATTTTGTCACTTGCTGTCAACTGAAAATGACATCACAGTTAGTCAAGCCTAAGGTCACAAGGCTCAGCTTCAGAAAACAGGTGAGCCGTGATTGGTCGTTACCAGATGTGTTCATATTAAAGCAAAGAGGGTACTGACTAGCTAACTGACTGGATGCCCATTATCATTAAAATTCCTATTCTGTGCATGAGTGCATATTTTAAACTGGATTTGGTTAGAATGTGGAATAATAGGGAAGGTTGCCAGCTTCTATATAGTTATTTAAAGGCTACAGGATTGGTTAGTAGAATTTGAGAAAATGTTCTTGGGATTGTAAGGTTTGTTGGTTGTTATTTTATTGACTGTTGATGTTATTGTTATGGGTTAGGTTAGGTTAGGCATACCTGGTTCACACTCCTTACCAGTAGGTGGCGGTAATGCACCTGAAAGGTTCTTGCTAACCGCCAAAAAACCCATTAGAAGAAGAAGAAGAAGAAGCGCGCATATTTTTTGAGAGGTAAAATATGTGAAACCCCCGACACCCCACTATCGGATGTGCTCTGACACCAAAACTGTCAGCACTCCTAAACATCTGATCTGAGAATCTCCTCTGGGATAAGTTAATGTTGTTTTAGCTAAAGTTAGCCAAGCTGTCAACTATACCGTGTCATATTTCTACTCGTCTTATTTCCGTCCTCACATGGTTAGGTGGTGCGAGATGTTTGAATTTGTGCAGGGATCGTAGTAGTTTATAACTGCCACTTTGTCAAAGTGTCATGTCTTTGCCACTGTGTCCAAAGTTTCTTTATTCTGTCATCTTTTTAGCTATCGTCTTAGCACATCTTAACACAAGAAGATTGGAAGATTTATAATATGAAGTGATTAGTATTTTCAGAAAAGTGATTAGTATTTTCAGAAAAAAAAACCAATTTACTTCCCACCACTGTTTAAAATGAAGTTGTGTGTAATGTGTTCCAGGAAGGTGCTTGTCTGGAAAAACGTGTGTCGGTTGAAGGTGGGCGCGGCCTCGTCGTCTGAGCCCGTGACGTCACCCTAGTTTAAAGTGGGCCGCGCTTGAGCCTCAGATGAGCATCCGCGGAGGAGAGAGGAGGAGAAGGAGGGGAGAAAGTGGCACGCCGCTGCATCCTGTGACTCAGGTCCGAGCACCAAGCATGCTGAGCTTGCACTTAATCATGGAGACCCGCACCACCCGGAAATATCTCTTTTGTTGAGGGTGACAACTTTGCGTCCCAAGCTTCATCCACGGTGGGTGAGTTTGGATTAATCTCCTTTATAATCCAAAAGTGTCATTTTAATTGGCAGTGACGCTCAATGATGACACAGCGGCGTTTGCTGCTCGATGTATTTGGTTGTTTGTGTTTTTCTACGAGTTGGGAGCTCACGGTCGTCTTTTTTTTCTGGGGCGGCTTTTGGGAAAGCTATCGGGCTGGTGGCTGTGTGATAAATTGGGCTTTCTATTTAATTGGGCTGTTGGCGAGTCTATGCTATGGAAAGATGCGTCGTCTGCCAAAAGAAGAGGGTGAAAAAATGCTGGATCAGCCAGGAGAGCTTTTCAATTTACTGCCAGCTCCATGCATTGTCGCACGCTGCCGTGCTCTAGCAACGCTATTAGTTTAAATATACATTCATGCTAATGGCATGTAAGTGTGTTCCAGGGTAGCTCAGAAGTGAACTGAAGTGCAACAGTGTGCAATTTTGATTCTTCAAGTGAAGCCCAATAACGCCTTATTGTCTCCACAAGTGAACACTTACCTGCCATTTGTCGTTTCTCGTGAAATGTTCCGTTTCACTTTAAATACGCGCGTTAATCTAATTTCCTACCACAGCCTATTATTAATTTTCAATGAGAGCTCGAGATAAAGTTTTGTCCTTCACAGAGGATGAGGGAGACTGATGAATGTGTTCCTATTCAAATTAATCTCACGCGTACATGTTGTTACACAATAGCACCGCTAGATGGCAGTGGAGTGCAGCACAACGAAGCTGATTAATCTCCCATTAGTTTCTTCGTCAAAGTCGCCATTGTTTAATAATGGAGATGTTACTGCATTGTGGGAGAATAACCACACCAAATCACGCCACTTAGCAGGATATATATGTTTTTTCAAAATTGTGAAATTCACATACTGCAGTGTTCTGTGCACTAGAGCCGCATAATACTGTAGCCACAGCTCTGACTGCATGGCTTCCCCAAAGCCATTAATCATAAGTGAATTATATTTACATGAGTGCATGTTTGGATTATTTGAAATGCATCAGTGCTTGGAAAATTAATTAACATTATTTCATGAAATCTTTGCTTGGTTATACATTTTAAACTCGACAGTTCTCATTTAGCCTATATCAGAGGAAAAACAAATACCAATTCAAATCACAAAACCGTTTCATCCAATTCAAAAAAAGATGTATGCATGCAAATATTTAGACAAATTTAAAAATAATCCCAAACACTTCAAGTTGTCACTGTTATGCATTTATTTAATAAGCAATGTTCAATTGGATGCACATTTTGTCCAGCAATATTCTTATTTTTTATTTATTTTTTTTTAACAGTAATAATTTTGGTGGTGTTGCAGTTTTCTGAGAAACTGCTTTAATGAGAACAGGACATTTCCCTCAGGTGTGTGTGTGTGAGTCTAGGTGTGTGTGTGGGTGTGTGTGTGTGTGTGTGTGTGTGTGGACATGCCGAACAAGAAGAACAAGCTATCATTAAGTGGATCCTTCAAGGGCAAACTAAGCCGTGCAAACTTTTTGTGTTTGTGCTTTACAGTCCAGTAAAACCCATCCACTGGAAATCCTACATTTACTTTAATCAATACGTGAAACTTGTGCTGATGAGTGGACGCCTGAGACTTTGGAGGCTTGACATTTTACCAAGGACGCTTTGCTTTCGCTGCTCCTTGTTGTATGTTCATATTCTCAGTGTCGTTTAGAAATAATGGAAAATATTTGTGTTAATGTGATAGTTTAACAGCGGTTGAATTTAGACAAAAACACATGGCCACTTAAACTTTTAATTCTTGTATGTGCTCATTTGGACCCATGCATGCTCACTATCTATTAATTAAGAATACACTAGTGTGGCATTTTGTTAGTGTGATTATCTGGTGATGTTGTCGTGTGCTGTGCAGTGTGCACTAATGATGCAAAGTCTCAAGTGTGCAAGGCCAACTCATTTTAGAGAACTCAGCTTTATGAGCCCAGTTTTTGAAATGACATGTGATACCTCAACATATATTGTTGTAATTGAAAGCAGACTTGAACTTGGTTGTTTTGCGCTCTGTTTTGTTCTAGTCTGTCAAAAGCAACAGTTCCAATGACCTTTATTCCGCGAATTAAGCTGTTTTCGCCCTGCGCTGACTGATAGCTCTTATTATTACTGCAAAAAAAGCACATTGAACGTTGGGCAAACACCCTGGAGCCATAACAACTGCATTAAGAGAGGTTAATGAAATACATTGCGGTGGGCCCTGTACTTTGCTTTACTTGTGAAATCGGTGGTATTTACATGTTTGTGACGAGCGTCTGAAAAGACAGCATGTAGCCTCTCTTCTGTTGTGTACAATATACAAAGTTGGGCCCGTCCGTTATGGACTTTTTTTTTTAGGCCAATTGCGATATTTGGCAGGATAGAATTCAGAGTTTTGATTAAACAACCAATTAATTTAATAATATATGTATATATATATATATATATATATCATTAATAAAATAAAAAAATATTGTCCTGAATTACAGGCAGTACATTTAAGTGTTTTACATTACTTTGTCCTTTAGTATTTGTCTTGTTAACTTTACAACAGAGAGAAAAGAAATTGGCAAAAGTTGGACACTTTTTTGCTCAAATTTTGTGTTTCATGTTTGAATGTCATCCTTGTTTTATGTTGTAATCAGAATAAGAATCAGAATCATCTTAATTGGGCAAGTATATAAGAACACACAATGGGTTAAAAAAAAAAAAATCAGCCCAAAAAAAATTAATTGATTTTTGCTGATTTTCAAATAACAAGCATTGGCCAATTAAATCTGCCAAATTGGTCGGGTCCTAATGACTACTTCCATGACAGTGACATTTAACACTTAAGTCTTTCCCAACCTTTATGCAGCC
The DNA here is from genome assembly GCF_054856515.1 of Filicampus tigris. Classification (NCBI taxonomy): domain Eukaryota; kingdom Metazoa; phylum Chordata; class Actinopteri; order Syngnathiformes; family Syngnathidae; genus Filicampus; species Filicampus tigris. The sequence continues at coordinate 18,226,410 of NC_141220.1, read as the reverse complement.
AAGGCACATATTATACATTACATAAGTCTCATACCACCAAACAGTCACAAAAATTTGATAAAATAATGACGATCTCATCTCTGTTTACTCTCAAATTTACTTACTCTGCAAGCTCTGTTCCTATTTAGTTGAGCACAAAGCTGATATACACTAATATTTAATTGTTCATTGGTTACTGTAAGTCTCTGGCATAGATGGATGAGCAAAAATACATTTGTAGTATATAAAAAATTATTTTTTTTCTTAGTGGAATGGGATAATTTTCCCATAGCACACATGCTTATCTCTCACGGCACACTAATGACAGCGTCTAGCAAATATTCTGCCTTTACAAAGATCATGCTCGAGTATTGTTGTTTTGTTCACATTGGCTGAGTTGCATTAGAGCAGTGATTTTCAACCAGTATGCCATGGCACTTTAGTCTGCCGTGAGAGATCATCAGGTGTGCCGCGTGAAATTATCCAATGTCAGTAATTTTGACAACAAATATATATTTCCTAATTAAAAAAACAACAACTGTTTTGTTAATTTATTTATGCCGACCACGTATAATAAGAGGTAAAACAATAACAATTTCTTCCAACAGATGACAGACGGTACATAATGACCCTGTATAGCCACTTTTTGTGAATCGTTTTGCTAAGTGGTGTGCTGGGAGATTTTTTCCGATGTGAAATATGTGCTTTGGCTCAATAAAGGTTGAGAAACACTGCATTAGAGAGGGCTCTAATACAGTAATTGGCAAAGTGTGGATTGCAGCTCTCCTCTTACGCGAATCACGGCCCAAGTACAGTTCAGTTGTGTTTAACTTTGTAGTGCAATAAATTTGCATTTAATCTTTACGTTTTTAAAATGGAATTTAGTTACAGTTTTGAACTTTTATGTATGATACTTTTTAATTGAAGCATAATTGAAGCTAATTCCCCCATCACCTCATTTAGTTACATGAGAGACTCTTACAAAATTAGGATCGCAAAGGAAACAACAGTGTGATGCAGTACAGTGCAACCACAATAATGCACATATGGTTAAATGCATACCACAATCCAAACGGAGTCTTCTTAACTTTGTGAAGACAGAATATTTGACATTTGACGTCATTATAGTGTGCAGGTGGTCATAACGTTATGCCTGGTTGGTGAACTGGAACGTCTATATAGGCCACATTGCTGAGACTTAAGATATCTTCCCTTACTGATTAAAAATATCGTACATGTTGTGCACTACAATGTTTTATTAACCGCAGTCAAAGTGCAAAATGATGATAGATTGTTCAAGTGCCACGTGATTGAGCTGCATGGAACAGATATTGTCCGACATCAGCAATTTAAATTCAGCTTCGTTAGCTGTCTCACAGGTCTGACTGCGTCTGCATCTGATTACGCTTTGCGAGCATTTAATTAATAATTGGACAATTGCCGACGGTCATGTTGGTCAGCCGGCACTCTGCGGAGAAACAGATAGATTGCCTCGCTCCGATATGCAAGCGAGGAGCACAAACGGCGAACGCAGGCTGATTTTGGAGATACGGAAACTCCGGTGTGGCGCCGTTTTAATCCAATTTTCCCAAGGTGCAGCCCCCCTGCAGGGGAGGGATGTCTGCACTGATCCTTGCTGTGCACTGATGAATGAACTCATTAGTTTCTCTCTTGTTTAAAGACAGTCATGTATGTCCCTTGCGGGAAACCTGTGACTTTTTTGCACATGTAAGCGTCCACCTGACTTTGCTGCTGCGAAGCTTCTTCACTGTCACTTCCAGTCAAAGAACCCACGTTACATCTATTTTCCAGCACGAGATGTCGAAAAGCCTCCGCGTGCGCGTTTGGGATGTGTTGTGCTTTGTCGATAAGGCTATCATTCATCGTTAGGCCTTAGACAGCAAAAATTCTCTCTCCATCATTATCAGGATTTCTATGCCCAGTTACCTCCTGCTTGCACATCTGCAGAGGAGACAAAAAGGCTTTTATCACTAATTATAGTGGAGTTAGAAAATGTAATCCACTTGGCTAATTTAATCATTTCAACCGGGGTCTGGTCCGGTCAGGGGACAGTTTGCAGGCCGTAGCTCGTTTTTGTTGTCCCTGCTGCGTCATGTTCGAGAAACACAATTACCGGTAAACACTGCCGGCGGGTATTACGAGCTAATGGTATGTTAGCATTTTTGATAAACAAAAGGGGAAGAGTATCAGAGTGACCCTTGCATCCTGCCATTTTTATACAAGTGGCATGTGGCGCAAGAAGTTTATGCACTTCTCATTTCCCATCTTTTGAAATGATTCAATTCATGAGACACAATGACCAATGAGGTTGATTGACAGTTGAGAGGTATTTAATCAACAAGAGAACAATACATTAAAAAAATACTACAGCAATATGTTCCACTGTTTGACTTCCATTTCTATATTTTTTAATGCTAAATACATTTCTTCCGATCTGAAACCAAGGTGAAACTAATCTTTTTTTTTTTTTTAATTTTTGAGACCAAGTAACAATTAGAAAAATAGCTAGGTCTCAAGTACAACCAGAATAACCACTATTATAATGCAGTAGTGTAGTAGGACTAACACTAAAATAAAACATAACTACTGACCATTTAAATATAGTAGTTTAATAGGTAGTCCTTGAATTCATAAGTGTATTCTTTGCAAATTTGGGACAACTTTGAAGGTTTCACTGTATTGTACTTGTACGTGCATCATACTGTGTCTAATATTTTGATTAGCCACACGAGAATTCCAAAATATTAGAGGCAGTTCAGTATGATGCACTGCAAACTACAACCACACTAAGTAAATCGTATTAAGGTAATGACTATGTGACAGAGTCAATTCAAATTGATCTTAAATTATCTTTGTAAAGGCCAAACTTTTCATCCCCTGTATCGGAGCTTATTAGATGCGGTTATAATACTGTGAAGTATAACTAAGACACACTGACTTCTTAATGTTATTTGACAACATAAAAAGGTTAACAAGACGCCTAACAATGCGCTAAGTAGTCCCTGCTAAACAATGATATCTTTTCCCATCACCCTACAGCGATGAAGATTCGTCAAAGTCATAAATTTGCATTAACGTCTTGCCCCTGTTCCCTTTTCATCAAACATTATTTAATGAATATTGAATAATTTATCAGGCATGCTAACAAAAGACAGAGAGGCTTGAAAGGTGAAGATGAACTATAGGAACGGGCTTGATGAAGTTTTAAGGCTCATCTGATGATAGGTTTAATTAACATGCAAAGCTGACCTGAGCGTGAACCACTCGAGTCAGGTGATCGCGACGCGTTTCGCAACTCTATCTGACACTGTAATTAGACTTCACATTTTATGTCATGTAGAGTCATTTAGTAGCTTGCTGAATGGTCCTCAATGTGCTAGGCAGAAGACGAGTCCTGTTGCTGGGCCATATTTGGACTCTGGTTTCTGCGTAAAGGGACATCATGAGAACATTGTTTTTATATACTGTGCTACTTTAAACATCGACCGCCGTTACACAAGAAGGAAAGAAAAGATAATAATCAATTTTGATTGACCTTGTCTGAAAGAAAGATAGACGGATATTAAGTAAATACCTATACACCAGAGACATATGGAGCAACAAGGTTGGATGTATAATATTATTCACAGTGATTATAAGGATTTAATGATGAGTTATAATGCATAAATTATGAGGGCTTAAACAAGTCCTTGAGTAATTCGGGTACCTCGATTCCAAAATTAGCTCAAGGCATTTTTTTCTGCCTCGAGTACCCTCTTATTTACGTGTGCACCCAAGAAGTCAAGCTAACCACAGCAACAATTGTCAATGCTATATACATGACAGTAACACGCCACCAACGCGGTAAAAAGGCCAAAAAGGTCCAAATAAACCTTACCAATAATATATGGACATCAATACCTAGGTATGTTTTTATTTTTAAAGTTGTTTCCCGCAGCGTGTGGCGGCGTAACGGCTGACTTGACTTATTAATCAACCGGCAGATTTAAATGGCTGATATTATCTTTTACAATAACATTTATAAATGTATTTGAATATGACAAAAATCAACCACATTTCCCATGCGTGCCAGCGCGTAGTGTCGTGAAATCCTGAGTTGTCCTTATAGCAAAAGGGGGAAGTGAGTATGCCGTAAAGCAATTCAGGACATTTGTATTTTTTTGTGTGCCAGGGTTGATCCCATCCTCCTCAAATTTGCTTTGTGCCTGTAAAAACGATACAGAGCTCCTCAGGGCATGAAGTCCCATTCAACTACTGTACTTGTAAGTCAATGTTTCATCAAAAGAGTTGTGAAAAGTTTTTATTATGGTCGATTTCTTGCCCAGTGCTGCTTTAATTAATCATAACCTTATTTTTTTAATCTCTTGACAGCACTATTTATTTTTAAATTGGCAAAAACTGGCCAATTTTTATTTTTTAATTTCTTGTTTTCAGGTTACCACATTAAAACAAAAGACAAAGATAATGACATTCAAAACCCCCCCCCCCCAAAAAAAAATCAGCAAAAATATGCCAATTTTTGCTTATTTTTCTCTCTGTTGTGAAGTTAAGCAACTACTTATAGGTCAAAGTTTTCTAAAACAGTCAAATGTTCTGCTTCTAATTCATACCTTTTATTGTTGTAAACATTCAGGGACCAAAAAGAAGGTATTGTATTCATTATATGAATTTTAAATGAGTCAGTTGATTAATCAGTTATCTGACTTTTATGCTGCCAAGTGTCAGATTTAGCCTAAAAAAAACATTTTGGGTGGGCCCTATTAGACACAGCTCTCAGTAAGATACATTGCATGTCTAGAGCACTACAGCATCTTTATCAAACACCAATATCTTGATAAACACATACCAACAAGGCAGAAATTTGCATACTCGACTGTTATCTTATCATGTGCGATCTCTGTGTACTCACAGGATTTCTTTGGATATGACTAAGAAGGGAATTGCTTCCTTCCATACAGTACATGCAGTCGCACTGCTGCCTTATATTTGACATGTTGCACCGTTTCAGTGCATCTCGGCCGCACGCTGAGCCTCGCCTCTTCAATCAGTGCCAGCAAGTCAACTCTGGCCCATTTCCAAAGTCTATTGATGGATTTCCCTCCTATCATCGAGGCACTTTTAACCCAATAACACAAAGCTCCTGCATGTGCTTATTCAGCACCCGTCTACCTTGTGCGTGATCAATGGGCAGTTGTCAGAATGGTGAAGGGAGCACACGTTAAACCACATCTGGGATTTGGATGCTGAATAACTGCCCACTCGACAGGGGCGCCTCTTGAATAATACAGCAGCACAACCGTGCGTCGCATCTCCTTTGGCCCCACGCTGGCAACGCTGGTGGACTCGCAGCAGGTCAGGACATGGTGGAGCCAGCAAAAGATCATTGTCTCTAACCCATAATGGTGCGTTGGGGGGAAAGCGTCTTGGAATAGACCGCAAAGATCTGTACAAGTCGGATGTAGTCTCCATTTATGGACTTCTGTTTAATCTTGGTCTTCTTTTTTAAAGCTTACATGATCAAACTTTCCCTTTTATCTACAGCATTTTGTTTCACAAATGTTGTTGTTTTGAATTTTAAAAAAAAGAATTTTTTTACTAGTTTCTGTTAAATACAGTTGCTAAAAAGTCTACACAGCCCTGTTCAAATGCCAGGCTTTTGTAATGGGACCAAGATAAATTATTTAGAAAAATAATTCCACCATTAATATGACCTATAACCTGTACAAGTATTTTTTTTAATGTTTTGGAGAGGGGATGCAAAATTAAACAACTAAGATAATGTTGTTGTGTGCACACCCTTTTGTAACCGTGTATGTGGCTGTGTTCAGAACCACATCACATTCAACCTCATGTTAAATGGGAATCAGCACAGCCCTGTCGCCGTTTGATTAACCCCAAATGAGTTCAGATGTTCTAGTTGCCTTTTCCTTTCTATCAGAAGCATGGTTTTTGGGGGGTATAAAACCGACAGGTATTGGAAACTGTTCATAATTCCGTCCACCTTGTCTAAGGCTCTACTTCCAACTGATGAAAAACGACCCCAAAGCATAACGCTGCCACCACCATGCTTCACTGTCAGTGACTCAGTGTGATGTTTGTGTTTGTTTGTTCTTTTTGTGATGTGATGTGTTCTGTTTGCATCAAAGGTACCTTTTGGAATTGTGGCCCAAAAGTTCAACCTTGGTTTTACTGCACCATAACAAAGACTCACAAACACGTGCCGGGAAATGTGTGGGAGAATGCAAGACTCTATTATACAAGTCATACATCCAGTTTGCTAATTTCCTACATTGGCTCCTAACAAAAAGATAATAAAACATTGTAAAATCCAAGTACAAAAAGCTATGTTATAAATTCTCTTAATCTCTGTTTTACTTAAAGCGGAAGTCAACCCAAACATATTTATTTCCATAATGTGTTCTATGCAGGCCCACTAGTCTAAACACGGCATTCTGATTAATATGAGAGAAATCCACCCGTTTTTAGCTAGTTCAGGGAGCGGCCATTTTGTCACTTCTGTCGACCAATCCTAGCTCAACTTCAGAAAACAGGTGAGCCATGATTGGTCGTTATCTGAGCCCTGAGCAACTTTGATGTCATCTTCAGTCGACAGAAGTGACAAAATGGCCTCCCCCTGAGATAGCTAAAAGTGGGTGTATTTTGATGCTTAATTTATATCCCACAAACGCAATATTAATCAGAATGCTGTATTTCAACTAGTGTGCCTGCATAGAACACATTCTGGGAAAAAAACATGTTTGGGTTGACTTCCTCTTTAACTAGACTTATTTATTACTCTTATATATTTTGTTTTCCTTCTTTTGACAAATTAAGATTATAGGTTTGTGTACAGGAGTGACAGCCAACTACAGTACATCTATTACATATTAATCTGCCTGACAACAACATTTTACAAAAATATAATCAACACGCCGCAAAAAAACTCTAATGGATGTGTTCTTCCCTCTTGTTCATTTCAAAACATTTTGAAACTATCCCGAGAGAGCAGCTCTTTAAGTTTTACATCGTTTTGCAAAAACCAGACTGTTTCTAATATTATAGCTATCTCACATGGCTGCACTGAACAAAAATATAACACAACCCTTTTGTTTTTCTGTCTGTCTTTCATGATCTGAACACAAAGAGCTAAGAATTTTTCCTTGTACAAAAAAAGGCTTATCTCTCTCAATTATTGTTCACAGTTCTTCTCACTCTCCCTTTGCCGGGATTATCCATCCACCTCACAGGCGTGGCATATCAAGAAGCTAATCAGACAGCGTAATTATTGCTGTGGCTACCTATATAATAAAAGGCCACTCTAAAATGTGGAGATGTCTTAAGTTTTTAGGGAACGTGTAATCGGCATGCTGACTGCCGGAACGTCCACCAGAGCCGTTGCCTGTGAATTAAATGTTAATCTGCACCATAAACTGTCTCCAAAAGATTTCAGTAAAAGTGCACAATTTTAAAGTGTAATTTTATTGTGGGTAGCCTAAGGCACACATGTGCAATAATCAGCATCTTCAAATGGCACCTATGATGTGGATGAAATATCTCGGCAAAGGAGAAATGCACACTTTGTGAACAATATTTGAGAGAAATAGGTCTTTTGTGCACATAGCAGATGTTGCGTTTATATTTTTGTTCAGGTGACAAAAATATAACAGCTCTCAGCATTGTTTGACACCACTGCGACGTGCCACGGCAATAACAAAACTTGTTAAATGAATACCTGCCCGACTGTGTCAATTAAATTTATCTTTGAAAAGTCAGAGTATTGGATATTATTAGAGTTGAATTCTATGAATTGTTCGGAGTATAAAAGTACGTTTTTAATGTTAGGTCTGTCATGTCAGTGACTGACCATGCATGCAGTCTGAACAGAGTTAAATTGAGCTCTTATCTTTTGCTCATTTTTAAAATATATTCTGGCTAAGTAGGCGTATTTTGTTCAAGTGGACTGGAGGACATTTAAAAGGTCACAGTGGCAAAATTGGACCCAGAACTTTAATGCTAATCTATCTGATTTAACTTTCATTTCACCACTCTGGCTATGTGATATGTTCCAATGGAGAATATTTTTAGATTCAATGACCATGCCAAGCCATTCCTCTTTCACATATTGACCACTTTTCTAAAAGGTCGATGTGCGTTGTACAATAGCAGGGAAATAAAGCATGATGTGCAGTATGTAGTTCTCTCACATTAAGTAAAAGTCACTTTAATTAGATATGGGCAAAAATATTGCAAGACCTTGATGGAAACTTTTTATATCCACTCTATACATTTTGTGGCATTTTTGTTTGGTAGTGTAGTGTGAGATGTTTCCAATGTAAAATTAACTAACCCAGCCTCTGATTTATTCATTGACTAATGTGGAAGTGTGTTGTAAAATTATCCTTTTATTTTCTCGTATTTTCACAACTCAAAAACAAAACTACGTTCTCGATTTGAGGTCTGAATGGTTTTCACGTGCACCTAACGCACTGATGCGTGCACCCATGGAGCTTTTTCTTTCTCCTCCACTGTCTTCTTCACACACCGCTTAGCCGGCGACATTTGGCTCGAGTTTCTCACCGCCTTGCGTCTCACATCTTGGACACTGACACAAAATAAATGAAGACGCGCAGAAGAAGACGCAAGGTTCAGAGTTTGAAGGCTGTGTGGCTGAGGTGTGAAAGCATTGGTGTGTAAAATTGCCCTGACAGCCGCACTGTTGTTTCAGCATCTCATTGTGGGAGTGTGTCACTACTCGCCTGTTCACTGTCTCCTTGTCCTCCACCTTCTCTTTGTCATACAGCAGATGAAGGTGGTTCAAGTGTTATATAGAAGGCATATGGGTTTTTTTTGTGTTTGTGTTTTTTTTTGTGTGGGTTGCTCTTTGAACCAGTCAGAAATGCATTCTGCTTGAAATACTCCTGGATATTTGTTTTTCCTGAGTGGGAAATAGATACAGTAGGGGACCTGGTAAGGCCTGCAAAACACATAGAACTGTCGGTGGGATACCTGAAGTTTCATATTACCTCCGCCAAGCAAAAAACATAATGTCATTTTTTTCCCTTTTTTTTTTGTTTTTTTTGTCAAGTCTTCATTTATCTGTCGATTAGTTTGTGTGCAGAGTTGCTAAAAAAAAACAACCTTAGTGAGGCTGTGGCTTGGGCTACGGAACAAACTACTGAACACTTAGAGAATTTTTTAAAAGGAACATATTATGGGAAGTCTACATTGTAACTGGCTGTAGTATACAAATAGTTAGGATTTGAGTCCCTGCCCACCCATCAAGTGTGAAATTAAACATACATCCAAGGAAATTTGTTGTCTGCCTATTTCTGCAAATCTGTCAGTAGGTTAGCCTCCATTCCTCCAACTGTCGCAAAAGATCACATTTTCATAACTGCCACATGGTTAAATTAACTAGTGTAGACTGACGTGGCAGCTTTAGAGTGCCTTGTTGTCCTCTAGGAATGTGCGCTCGCATGCAGAGAAGAAGAAGAGGAGTGTTTTTTATTTTTATTTTTTTTTTAAGTCGGACTTGACAGCCAGCGTGCGTACTGGGAGAGAAGGCAGAAGATCAACTCTGAGTGAGGGAGGAATAAATACTTGACGTGACAACCCATGTGTATATATATTTAATCAATAACATGTAACACAAAAAATGTGGTGAATAACTAGCTAGTGCAGACTGATGTTGCAGCTTTAGAGTGCCTTGTTGTCAGCTGTGAGTGCGCGTACATCATGCAGAAAACTAGAAGATGAGACCATATATATATTTTTTTTAAGTCCGAATTGACAGCCAGCGTTCAGAGCGGGGATTCAAGCTGGCGTGGCCGCTTTAGAGCACCTTGTCGTCTGCCATGGTTGTGTGCATGACATGGAGAGAAGGCAGAAGAGCAACTGTGAGCAAGTGGAAAAAAATCTGACGTCAAAGCCAGTGCGTGTTGTTATTTTACAGATAACACACTGTTAGATACAAAAAATCTGGTGAATAACATTACATGTATCGACTAGCTGGGTTCCCGCAGGCCCCCCAACATGCTTGGGGCCCCCAGGAAGTCTTTCCATTTTTTGGAAGCCAACTTGTGCTACGGAAGGATTCATTATCTCTCTGCTCAATTTTAAACCGGCTCTATATTTGATAGTGGTGTTTATTTGTATTCATGCGTAATAGTATATTTTGTGCTTGTACTTTGATCCACTTCGGATCAGATGTCTTGACCACTTCTCTGCTTTCATCCATCATGAGGCTGATACCGCATTCACAAAGCAAACGGTAAGAGGAGGATACATCATTTCCTCTCAAGAAAACCTTACCATGGTTGGGAGTTGAGCCACGACTGCCTGAGAGTGAACAGGACGGTGTTTGTCCCCTCACGAAGCCTTTGCAGTGAAAGAAAGGAAAATAAATGAGGACCGGCTCCCTCCAATGCGCTGTGTTGGCCTGCCCTGCAGTGAGGCAAGGTTATTCACATGAAAGATGGTGTTGAGATTAGTGAGCCCTGCCTCGGCTCGCGCCAATGTCCAGCAACACCGCGCTGTGTGATTTATGAGAGTCGTGATATCTGCGCTCGCCGCATGAATAAACCATGTGGCCAGAATTAAGCTCCTGTTAAACGACGCGCAGCACTTTCCCGGGAGCCTCGGCCTCCGAGTGGGACTCCCTGTCAGGAAAGTTGTGCTGTTGTCTTATGGCACTTTCATTAGGCCGCTTATTGATGGCAGGCAGTGGAATCTTCTCTCAGCGACCTCCAAATTGCACATAATGAATGACTTTAAAGTTGAAGTTGGATTATATTAGGTCTGGTAATGATTAGAAGGCTGTCTGAGTGAAAGAAACTATCATAGATGGAAAAAATTGAATGTTTAGAAGCTAACCACAATGTCAACGGCAGCCTTTGGTCCATTTCCACCATTGACTGTAACAACTAATGGTGGACTTAATTGACTGTTGATCGACTGATGCTGTTTAATCTGTCCATCCAAATGGATTGCACTACTTGGATGCTACCAGCAGAGATGCTGTTGAGTCAATCCCAATTTGTTCCAGGTCTAAAGAATAACAACATGACATCAGCTATATGGGAAGTTGAGCTACAGCCATGCAGACTTTTTCCTTTAAAATGTCTAGTGTCTCACGTTGCATTGTGGCCAAAGGTAGAATCCTGGTCAGTTATTTCGCCTTATAGGCTAGGTTCACACCGCAGGTCTTAATGCTCAATTCTGATTTTTTTAAAACATCCGTTTTTTTTTGTGTTAGCGTTCATATAACATTATAAATGCGACCTCGGTATGAACACATGCGTCGTCAAAACGGCCCGCATGCGCAGAAGAAGAGACGACGTCACACCCGACGTTGTGTTTGCGGAAGTAAATGTGGTCCAGCGTGTCGGGGCATTTATACAGTCAAGTGAGT